>NC_069500.1:297893511-298253511 GCF_027579735.1 Bombina bombina | reverse complement strand
TCCTGTGGGCCTCAGCTGAGAAACTCGATCTGCTTTCCTCAGATACACATTCCAAAACCTCTAGATAGTCAGATGAAATGGATGATCGTAAGGAACATCCGTTCCGGAATAGCACACTCAGCGATTGTGGATTGCTGCCAAGAGCCGTAGTGGGCCTCCACCCACCACCAAATTCTAGACCCTCCTGTTTACGCAGGAGGAACTCACTAACTCAGAAATAATCCACTCATCAAGAGGTCCCGACTGGCATGGACCCAGAAGACCAGACCTCAGAGCAAAATGCTCTACTGAAAAAAACAAACAAAGATAATTGGAAGGAAAATTCTGATCCCCATACCCCAGAAAACACTCTCACCCTGCTGACAGGGAAGAGACCAAGACAAAACTGCCCCGGGGGAACTAGGATAAAAATCCCCAACACCAGGAGATCTGGACCGAACACTGGAGAACGATTCCTCAACCGGTAATCCAAAAGGACTGCCAAGACAGAGACAAGAACCCAATGCTATGCCGAAGACTTAGCCTGGGCTCACCCACCACAGCGCCAACGAAGGCCTGAAAGTGAATTTGGAGGGCAAAACTCAATGAAGTAATTCTAACTTCATAAGCTCTAAGGCAAGGAGCCTTCCTGTCTGACAGACCAAGCCGCATTCAAAGGATCCAACCTGGTGCCAACACCAGAACTCAGGTCTAGGTCCACCTCTGAGGATGGAACCGGCAGGAAGCAAATCCCAAAGGTCTACTAGCAGACGCTGGAAAAGACAGAACTGCCAAGACTCAGGAGCCACCGCAAATCCTAGAAACAGGCTACTACCACATTAAACCGCAGATCCCTAAAAAAAAAAAAAAGTCACCAACAGTGTAATGACACTGCGAAGAGTACCGGGACAAGAATCCAAAAGTCACCTAGTCCAGAAAGACGGAATGAAAAAACTCAACTCCGGCCCCTAGGAACCTCGGACCCATATGATCCAGCATCAAGAGTCCATCCAGAAGAACCTAAGACAGATCTTGCCTGTCCTACGGTATAGATGGACCTGCTCTGCCTGTACCAGAATAACTAGAAAGAGCTCCTTCTCTAGAGTAGAAGGGAAGAACAGACTTAACTATTACCCAAAACAGGTCCTGCCCGTCATCAAGGGTACAACACGTCTTGTCATAAAAAACAAACAAATGGCAAATTCTTAAGTTCTTGCAGTGCTAGGTAAACTGAGAATAAACAAAATAAAGAAAAACATAATTTATGTAAGAACTTACCTGATAAATTCATTTCTTTCATATTAGCAAGAAATGAATAACCACCCCAAAAAAAAGGGCGGGCCTCATGGACTCTTGCTAATATGAAAGAAATGAATTTATCAGGTAAGTTCTTACATAAATTATGTTTTCTTTCATGTAATTAAAAATGCTTTTTGGCGCCAAAAATGACGCCATATCCGGAACGCCGACATTTTTGGTGCAAAAGTGCGTCAAAAAATGACGCAACTTCCGGCGACACGTATGACGCCGGAAACAGAAAAGATTTTTTGCGCCAAAAAAGTCTGCGCCAAGAATGACGCAATAAAATGAAGCATTTTCAGCCCCCGCGAGCCTAACAGCCCACAGGGAAAAAAAGTCAAATTTTTAAGGTAAGAAAAAATGATTGATTTAAATGCATTATCCCAAATATGAAACTGACTGTCTGAAAATAAGGAATGTTGAACATCCTGAGTCAAGGCAAATAAATGTTTGAATACATATATTTAGAACTTTATAAATAAAGTGCCCAACCATAGCTTAGAGTGTCACAGAAAATAAGATTGTAGAAAGCCAAACCAGTACTGAAACGAAAATCAGCAGAGGTAATGGTATATAAATAAGAGAATATCGTCGATCAGAAAAGGGAGGTAAGAGATGAATCTCTACGACCGATAACAGAGAACCTATGAAATAGACCCCGTAGAAGGAGATCACTGCATTCAAATAGGCAATACTCTCCTCACATCCCTCTGACATTCACTGCACGCTGAGAGGAAAACCGGGCTCCAACTTGCTGCGGAGCGCATATCAACGTAGAATCTAGCACAAACTTACTTCACCACCTCCATAGGAGGCAAAGTTTGTAAAACTGAATTGTGGGTGTGGTGAGGGGTGTATTTATAGGCATTTTGAGGTTTGGGAAACTTTGCCCCTCCTGGTAGGAATGTATATCCCATACGTCACTAGCTCATGGACTCTTGCTAATTACATGAAAGAAATAAGCTCCAAGGCTTAAATTTTTATCTCTAGGTAATCATCACCCTGAACAGAGACTTAGAAGCTTCCATCGGAAGACTCCAACTATCACGATCATCAAAGTCGATATAACCAAAAACAACCGAAGTGACAAAACTTCTTCCTAAAAAGAACCCCGAGCTCTAAAACAAAAACTATCCGAAACGGATTAGAAATGAAAATAGGTAAATGCACAAAAAGGGACATCAAAAGGGTGTGCAAACTAAAACAAACAGGTCCTGCCTGTTATACAACACAACCCCCCCATAGAGCTCGGGACTGGGATTTTATAAATATATACATATAGACGATGAAGAAGAGGATCGAAACCTCTCCACTCGTCTAATCAAGATCGTTATCTGATTTAGAGGACTGAGATCCACCTGACCGATCCGGACTGGGAACCTCTAACATCGCCAAAACCTCTCTCAGAAGTAAACATAGGCGTGCCATTCTAAATCTAAATGCCAAATCTTCCTCAATCGGAGGAGTCAAATCAGGCGACTCCGACCCCAGAGGTTCCACCTCTGAAGCCTCAGAGGGAACCGCTTCCCCAGATGACTGATCGGGTACAATCGTCATTTTACACAGTGGCCCATGGGTGGGAGAGCACGGATTAACCCTTCGCTTGCACGTAGCAGGAAGAGGCAAACTCGCTAAAGCCACAGAAAAGGCCATGGGAAAATGCGCAGTAACCTCTGGTGGAAAAAAAGTCTCCCTCAGACGAAGGAGTAATGGTACTTAGGGGAACTGCATGTGTAGGAGAAGTTTCAAGTGAACGCACCTCACGAGACGAAGAATCCTCAGAGGTAGACGGCTCAGTGGTCTCTAACATCTCAACATTGTTTGAAGAGAACACCCTATTGCTGCATTCCTTTAATAATTGAGTGGGCTGGTCTACCAGGGCCTCCTCACAATATACGCAGATATCAAAATCTGTATCAGAGGAATCCTCTAGAATATCAGAATCCTTCATTATATATATATATATATATATATATATATGTCTTCAGTCTAGCTTATACTTAAACTTTCATATTCTATCATAAACATAAAATACACTTACAAATATCCCACTCTAATGTTAATATGCCCTTCTTTATGGGCCATAAAAGCCAACTATACTGATTTCCATTCTCTTGTGGTCAGTCAAGTAGGTCTGGCCTGATCATGTCAGTGATCACAACCATATATTAGCCCCATTTCATAACTAAATGTGAATAAAAATCAATCAATTATTTAAAAAAAAAAAAAAAAAAACTGCCAAAATTAATGTAAATTAATATCAGTGTACCCTGAACAGGCTGTTTAACATGTTATTGCAGAGTTTAAATGATTAAACAGTAAAAGTAAAATAAACTTATTGAACAAGCTGTTTAAGGTCATTGAAAGCCAGAGAGGGTTGTATATCTGAAAGTGCATTGCAGCCCTCTTTGACAGTGCTAAAACAGTTTGTTTCATAAAAATAAAATAACACATTTGAAAAAGATATCTGTATTATGGCTCACTCACAGCTTGTGTACAGCATTCCACAGGACTTCTCTTCTTTCTCCCTCTTTGATGTCTCCCTGCAACCTTACAAGAAGCCCCTCCTCCACAGCACTGATAGAGTCAGAGACCTCTGCAGCATAGGCAGAGAGAACTTTTCTCTGACAGCTGATACTGAGCAGACACTTCTAAAATGTAACCCCACGCACTGGGAACCAAAGAAGAGTGCCAACAAATTTTAAATGAGGCAATGGCACCTCAGGCAGTTCCACCGTTTGCCTAAAACCAGCCCTGTTCCCAGCCCTGCCCACACAGGACACACGCTGCACTGCAGAGAAGCAGGAGCACTTCTGCCTTCCTGCTTAAAATTGCGCACGGCATGGGAACTACAATTACCATCATGCCGTGCACAAACTAAAGTGGGAAGGCAGCTGCAGCAATACATTACTTTATGTGATATGGGGGTAATAAAGTTAACAGTTGGGGACTGCCTCGGGCCCTCTAAATCCACAGGGCCCCTTACTGCATGATGGCGGCCCTGGCTGCACATATATGCCTCTTGTCTTTGGCTCACACAAGATGTTCAGCAAGCTCCCAATAGATCATTGCTGCTCCAGAGTCCTCAATAAAAGATACCAAAATAATAAAGACATTTTAATAATAGCAGTATAGTCTAAAGTTATTTATCTTGGCCCTACCTAACTAATATTTACCAGGTGAGACTCCCTTTTTAGAATGGGCATGGACGGAAACAGACCACACCTCTTTTACCTATATGAAGATGACCTCACTTCCGCATCCCTCATTCCTTGTTCTGTTCATCATAGGATGGACCGAGCTGGACACCTTATTTGGACCTATTTGAAGTAACTATAGGTGGAGACTTTTTTAAGCAGGATTTTCCCATCAGACTACTCACTTCCTACGTACTCTCCAGGTGAGAGGAGACAATCCAGACTTGCTAGCCGCTGTCATTTTGTTAGCAAACCTATCTCTTTTGGAGTTTTTTTTTTTTTAATCTTATACAGTACTTTCTACTGAAGCCAATTAAGCACAGATATGTGCAGGGTTAACCTTTGAAAGCTGCTGTGTGACTTGTTCATTCCTCAGAATGTATTTTGCAGATAAAAGTTACAGGGCGCAAAATAAATAATTATACCACACTGTAATATGATATATATTGCAAAGTTTTTATATTACATATAATTAAACATTTTATATAAATTTCAAAGAGCTTACCAAAAACAAACAAAAAAACACCACAAATCCTCTCTTCTCCACCTGATACACAAATCATCTAGTTTTGTTTAGCCTTGTTCCCTATCCATTACATCATCTTATATATTTTTGTTTATTGTTGTCTTGTATATTTCATGAAGATATTGAATATAAACTGTTAAGTAAAAAAAACAAACATACAAAAAAACAAACATACAAAAAAAACTTGAATCACCACCATCTTAAACAAGTCTTGTTGACAGAAAGCCCATTATTTTATTTGTAAAGGAAAAAACAAAAAAAAACAAAAAACAGAGCTACTGAAAGGGATATTAAACAGAAAACATATGCAAGATATAATGATGAATTTAAAGGAAAGATAAGCCTGAGAATAAGATGATGATTTTTTTTTTTTTAATTATAATTATTATTATTATTATCGGTTATTTGTAGAGCGCCAACAGATTCCGCAGCGCTAATAATCTTGTTTAAATAAATTTGTAGATATAAGTGTGAAGTTATAGTTTCTATAAAGTAATTTAGTTTCCATATAGTAATGGGCACCGCCATGTTGTAACCAAGCTTTTGCCTTTATCAATCTCTTCTGCTGAGGACATTTAAAGACAGAATAAAAGAGAGTGTGCAAACAAGGCTGTGTGGAATAACATAATTTATGTAAGAACTTACCTGATAAATTCATTTCTTTCATATTAGCAAGAGTCCATGAGCTAGTGACGTATGGGATATACATTCCTACCAGGAGGGGCAAAGTTTCCCAAACCTCAAAATGCCTATAAATACACCCCTCACCACACCCACAATTCAGTTTATCGAATAGCCAAGAAGTGGGGTGTTAAGAAAGGAGCGAAAGCATCAAAAATAAGGAATTGGAATAATTTTGCTTTATACAAAAAAATCATAATCACCACAAAAAAGGGTGGGTCTCATGGACTCTTGCTAATATGAAAGAAATTAATTTATCAGGTAAGTTCTTACATAAATTATGTTTTCTTTCATGTAATTAGCAAGAGTCCATGAGCTAGTGACGTATCGGATAGCAGATACCCAAGATGTGGAACTTCCACGCAAGAGTCACTAGAGAGGGAGGGATAAAATAAAGACAGCCAATTCCGCTGAAAAAGATCCACAACCCAAATCAGAAAAATGAAATAATAAGCAGAAGAATCAAACTGAAACAGCTGCCTGAAGTACTTTTCTACCAAAAACTGCTTCAGAAGAAGAGAAAACATCAAAATGATAGAATTTAGTAAAAGTATGCAAAGAAGACCAAGTTGCTGCTTTGCAAATCTGATCAACAGAAGCTTCATTCTTAAAAGCCCAGGAAGTAGAAACTGACCTAGTAGAATGAGCCGTAATCCTTTGAGGCGGGGACTTACCCGACTCCACATAAGCATGATGAATCAAAGACTTTAACCAAGATGCCAAAGAAATGGCAGAAGCCTTCTGACCTTTCCTGGAACCAGAAAAGATAAAAAATAGACTAGAAGTCTTTCTGAAACCTTTAGTAGCTTCAACATAATATTTCAAAGCTCTAACCACATCCAAAGAATGTAAAGATCTCTCCAGAGAATTCTTAGGATTAGGACATAATGAAGGGACAACAATTTCTCTACTAATATTGTTAGAATTCACAACTTTAGGTAAAAATTTAAATGAAGTCCGCAACACCGCCTTATCCTGATGAAAAATCTGAAAAGGAGATTAACAAGAAAGAGCAGATAACTCAGAAACTCTAGCAGAAGAGATGGCCAAAAGGAACAAAACTTTCCAAGAAAGTAATATCCAGAGAATGCATAGGTTCAAACGGAGGAGCCTGTAAAGCCCTCAGAACCAAATTAAGACTCCAAGGAGGAGAGATTGACTTAATAACAGGCTTGATACGAACCAAAGCCTGTACAAAACAATGAATATGAGGAAGATTAGCAATCTTTCTGTGAAAAAGAACAGAAAGAGCAGAGATTTGTCCTTTCAAGGAACTTGCAGACAAACCCTTATCCAAACCATCCTGAAGAAACTGTAAAATTCTAGGAATTCTAAAAGAATGCCAAGAGAATTTATGAGAAGAACACCAAGAAATGTAAGTCTTCCAGACTCGGTAATAAATCTTCCTAGATACAGATTTACGAGCCTGCAACATAGTATTAATCACTGAGTCAGAGAAACCTCTATGAGTAAGAATCAAGCGTTCAATCTACATACCTTCAAATTTAATGATTTGAGATCCTGATGGAAAAATGGGCCTTGAGATAGAAGGTCTGGCCTTAACGGAAGTGTCCAAGGTTGGCAACTGGCCATACGAAGGAGATCCGCATACCAAAACCTCTGAGGCCATGCTGGAACCACCAGCAGTACAAACGAACGCTCCATTAGGATTTTGGAAATCACTTTTGGAAGAAGAACTAGAGGCGGAAAGATATAATCAGGTTGATAATTCCAGTGAAGCGACAACGCGTCCACTGCTTCCGCCTAAGGATCCCTGGATCTGGACAGATACCTGGGAAGTTTCTTGTTTAGATGAGAGGCCATCAGATCTATTTCTGGAAGTCCCCAGATTTGAACAATCTGAAGAAATACCTCTGAGTGAAGAGACCATTCGCCCGGATGTAGCGTCTGGCGACTGAGATAATCCGCTTCCAAATTGTCTATACCTGGGATGTGAACCGCAGAGATTAGACAAGAGCTGGATTCCGCCCATACAAGTATCCGAGATACTTCTTTCATAGCCTGAGGACTGTGAGTCCCTCCTTGATGATTGACATACGCCACGGTTGTGACATTGTCTGTCTGAAAACAAATAAATGATTCTCTCTTCAGAAGAGGCCAGAACTGAAGAGCTCTGAAAATCACACGGAGTTCCAAAATGTTGATTGGTAATCTCGCCTCCTGAGATTCCCAAACCCCCTGCGCTGTCAGAGATCCCCATACAGCTCCCGAACCTGAAAGACTTGCATCTGTTGAGAGCACAGTCCAGGTTGGACGAACAAAAAAGAGGCCCCTTGAATTAAACGATGGTGATCCAACCACCAAGTCAGAGAAGAACGAACTATGGGATTTAAGGATATTAATTGTGATATCTTTGTATAATCCCTGCACCATTGGTTCAGCATACAAAGCTGAAGAGGTCTCATGTGAAAACGAGCAAAAGGGATCGCGTCCGATGCAGCAGTCATGAGACCTAGAATTTCCATGCACAAAGCTACCGAAGGGAACGATTGAGACTGAAGGTTTCGACAAGCTGAAACTAATTTCAGACATCTCTTTTCTGTTAGAGACAAAGTCATGGACACTGAATCTATTTGGAAACCCAAAAAGCTTACCTTTGTCTGAGGAATCAAGGAACTCTTTGGTAAATTGATCCTCCAACCATGTCTTTGAAGAAACAACACAAGTTGATTCGTATGAGATTCTGCAAAATGTAAAGACTGAGCAAGTACCAAGATATCGTCCAAATAAGGAAATACCGCAATACCCTGTTCTCTGATTACAGAGAGAAGGGCACCGAGAACCTTTGAAAAGATCCTTGGAGCTGTTGCTAGGCCAAACGGAAGAGCAACAATGCTTGTCTAGAAAAGAGAATCTCAGGAACTGATAGTGATCTGGATGAATTGGAATATGAAGATATGCATCCTGTAAGTCTATTGTAGATATATAATGCCCTTGCTGAACAAAAGGCAGAATAGTCCTTATAGTCACCATTTTGAATGTTGGTATTCTTACATAACGATTCAATATTTTTAGATCCAAAACTGGTCTGAAGGAATTCTCCTTCTTTGGTACAATGAATAGATTTGAGTAAAACCCCAGACCCTGTTCCAGAACTGGAACTGACATAATTACCCCAGCTGACTCTAGGTCTGAAACACATTTCAGAAACGCCTGAGCCTTTACTGGGTTTACTGGGATGCGTGAGAGAAAAAATCTTCTCACAGGCGGCCTTACCTTGAAACCTATTCTGTACCCTTGTGAAACAATGTTCTGAATCCAAAGACTGTGAATCGAATTGATCCAAACATCTTTGAAAAATCGTAACCTGCCCCCTACCAGCTGTGCTGGAATGAGGGCCGCACCTTCATGCGGATTTAGGGGCTGGTTTTGACTTTCGAAAAGGCTTGGATTTATTCCAGACTGGAGAAGGTTTCCAAACGGAAACTGTTCCTTTAGGGGAAGGGTCAGGCTTTTGTTCCTTATTCTGACGAAAGGAACGAAAACGATTAGCAGCCCTATATTTACCTTTAGATTTTTTCTCCTGAGGCAAAAAGGCTCCCTTCCCCCCAGTAACAGTTGAAATTATTGAATCCAACTGTGAACCAAATATTTTATTACCTTGGAAAGAAAGAGAAAGCAATGTTGACTTAGAAGTCATATCTGCATTTCAAGATTTATGCCATAAAGCTCTTCTAGCTAAAATAGCTAAAGACATATACCTGACATCAACTCTAATGATATCAAAAATGGCATCACAAACAAAGTTATTAGCAAAGTTTAACAATGCTATAAGCATTATGGTCTGACACTTGTTGCGCTAAAGCCTCCAACCAAAAAGTGGAAGCTGCAGGAACATCAGCCAAAGAAATAGCAGGCCTAAGAAGATTACCTGAACATAAATAAGCCTTCCTTAGAAAGGATTCAAGCTTCCTATCTAAAGGATCCTTAAACGAAGTACTATCTGCCGTAGGAATAGTAGTACGTTTAGCAAGAGTAGAGATAGCCCCATCAACTTTGGGGATTTTCTCCCAAAACTCTAATCTGTCAGATGGCAAAGGGTACAATTTTTTAAACCTTGGTGAAGGAGTAAATGAAGTACCCAGACTATTCCATTCCCTAGAAATTACTTCTGAAATAGCATCAGGAACTGGAAAAACGTCTGGAATAACTACATGAGGTTTAAAAACTGAATTTAAACGCTTATTAGTTTTAATATCAAGAGGACTAGACTCCTCCATATCTAATGCAATCAACACTTCTTTAAGTAAAGAACGAATAAACTCCATCTTAAATAAATATGAAGATTTATCAGTGTCAATATCTGAGGCAGAATCTTCTGAACCAGAGAGATCCTCATCAGAAATAGATAAGTCAGAATGATGGCGGTCATTTAAAAATTCATCTGAAATATGAGAAGTTTTAAAAGACCTTTTAGGTTTACTGGAAGGAGGAATAACAGACAGAGCCTTCCTAATAGAATTAGAAACAAATTCTCTTACATTAACAGGAACATCCTGAACATTAGATGTTGAAGGAACAACAACAGGTAATGGATTATTACTAATGGAGACATTATCTGCGTTAGAAAGTTGATGACAACTAACACAAACTACAGCCGGAGGAACAGTTACCAAAAGTTTACAACAAATGCACTTAGCTTTGGTAGAACCAACATCAGGCAGCGTCTTTCCATAAGTAGATTCTGATCCAGGGTCAGGTTGTGACATCTTGCAATATGTAATAGAAAAAACAACATATAAAGCAAAATTATCAAATTCCTTAAATGACAGTTTCAGGAATGGGAAAAAATGCAAAACAAACAAGCCTCTAGCAACCAGAAGCAACAAAAAAATGAGACTGAAATAATGTGAAAAAAACTGGCGCCAAAAACGACGCCCTCATTTTTGACGCAAAAAAAGTCTGTAACACACATGCGTCAAAAATGATGCAACCACGTGAAAACTTCCGGCGTCAACTATGGCGCCGGAAATTATGAAATTTTGCGTCAAAAAAGGTTGCGCCAAACATGACGCAATAAATTAAAGCATTTTCTGCCCCCGTGAGCCTAACAGCCCGCAAGGAAAAAACATAATTTATGTAAGAACTTACCTGATAAATTCATTTCTTTCATATTAGCAAGAGTCCATGAGCTAGTGACGTATGGGATATACATTCCTACCAGGAGGGGCAAAGTTTCCCAAACCTCAAAATGCCTATAAATACACCCCTCACCACACCCACAAATCAGTTTAACGTATAGCCAAGAAGTGGGGTGATAAGAAAAAAGTGTGAAAGCATAAAAAATAAGGAATTGGAATTGTGCTTTATACAAAAAAATCATAACCACCACAAAAAGGGTGGGCCTCATGGACTCTTGCTAATATGAAAGAAATGAATTTATCAGGTAAGTTCTTACATAAATTATGTTTTCTTTCATGTAATTAGCAAGAGTCCATGAGCTAGTGACGTATGGGATAATGACTACCCAAGATGTGGATCGTCCAAGCGAGAGTCATTAGAGAAGGAGGGATAAAATAAAGACAGCCAATTCCGCTGAAAATAATCCACACCCAAATAAAGTTTAAATCTTATAATGAAAAAAACTGAAATTATAAGCAGAAGAATCAAACTGAAACAGCTGCCTGAAGTACTTTTCTACCAAAAACTGCTTCAGAAGAAGAAAACACATAAAAATGGTAGAATTTAGTAAAAGTATGCAAAGAAGACCAAGTGGCTGCTTTGCAAATCTGATCAACTGAAGCTTCATTCCTATACGCCCAGGAAGTAGAAACTGACCTAGTAGAATGAGCTGTAATCCTTTGAGGCGGAGTTTTACCCGACTTGACATAGGCATGATGAAACAAAGATTTTAACCAAGATGCCAAAGAAATGGCAGAAGCCTTCTGACCTTTCCTAGAACCGGAAAAGATAACAAATAGACTAGAAGTCTTTTGGAAATCCTTAGTAGCTTCAACATAATATTTCAAAGCTCTAACTAAATCCAAAGAATGCAACGAGTTTTCCTTAGAATTCTTAGGATTAGGACATAATGAAGGAACCACAATTTCTCTACTAATGTTGTTAGAATTCACAACCTTAGGTAAAAATTTAAAAGAAGTTCGCAACACCGCCTTATCCTGATGAAAAATCAGAAAAGGAGACTCACAAGAAAGAGCAGATAATTCAGAAACTCTTCTAGCAGAAGAGATGGCCAAAAGAAACAAAACTTTCCAAGAAAGTAATTTAATGTCCAACGAATGCATAGGTTCAAACGGAGGAGCTTGAAGAGCCCCCAGAACCAAATTCAAACTCCAAGGAGGAGAGATTGACTTAATAACAGGTTTTATACGAGCCAAAGCTTGTACAAAACAATGAATATCAGGAAGACTAGCAATCTTTCTGTGAAAGAGAACAGAAAGAGCAGAGATTTGACCTTTCAAGGAACTTGCAGACAAACCTTATCCAAACCATCCTGAAGAAACTGTAAAATTCTAGGAATTCTAAAAGAATGCCAAGAAAAATGAAGAGAAAAACACCAAGAAATGAAAATCTTCCAGACTCGATAATATATCTTCCTAGATACAGTTTTACGAGCCTGTAACATAGTATTAATCACAGAGTCAGAGAAATCTCTATGATTGAGAATCAAGCGTTCAATCTCCATACCTTCAAATTTAAGGATTTGAGAACCTGATGGAAAAAAAGGACCTTGCGATAGAAGGTCTGGTCTTAACGGAAGAGTCCACGGTTGGCAAGTGGCCATCCGGACAAGATCCGCATACCAAAACCTGTGAGGCCATGCTGGAGCCACCAGCAGAATAAATGAACGTTCCTTTAGAATCTTGGAAAAAGAACTATAGGCGGAAAGATATAAGCAGGATGATACTTCAAAGGAAGCGACAATGCATCCACTGCTTCCGCCTGAGGATCCCTGGATCTGGACAGATACCTGGGAAGCTTCTTGTTTAGATGAGAAGCCATCAGATCTATTTCTGGAAGTCCCCATATTTGAACAATCTGAAGAAATACCTCTGGGTGAAGAAACCATTCGCCCGGATGTAGTGTTTGGCGACTGAGATAATCCGCTTCCCAATTGTCTATACCTGGGATATGAACCGCAGAAATTAGATAGGAGCTGGATTCTGCCCATAAAAGTATTCGAGAGACTTCTTTCATAGCCAGAGGACTGTGAGTTCCTCCTTGATGATTGACATATGCCACGGTTGTGACATCGTCCGTCTAGAAACAAATGAACGACTCTCTCTTTAGAAAAGGCCACGACTGAAGAGCTCTGAAAATTGCACGGAGTTCCAAAAATGTTGATGGTTAATCTCACCTCCTGAGATTCCCAAACCCCTTGTGCTGTCAGAAACCCCCATACAGCTCCCCAACCTGTCAGATTTGCATCTGTTGAGATCACAGTCTCGGTTGGAGGAACAAAAAGAAGCCCCCTGAACTAAACGATGGTGATCTGTCCACCACGTCAGAGAGTGTCGAACAATCGGTTTTAAAGATATTAATTGAGATATCTTTGTATAATCCCTGCACCACTGGTTCAGCATACAGAGCTGAAGAGGTTGCATGTGAAAACGAGCAAAGGGAATCGCGTCCAATGCAGCAGTCATAAGACCTAGAATTTCCATGCATAAGGCTACCGAAGGGAATGATTGAGACTGAAGGTTTCGATAAGCTGAAACCAATTTCAGACGCCTCTTGTCTGTCAGAGACAGAATCAAGAACACTGAATCTATCAGGAAACCTAAAAAGGTTTACCCTTGTCTGAGGAATCAAACGAACTTTTTGGAAAATTGATCCTCCAACCATGTTCTTGAAGAAACAACACTTATAAAAGACTGGAAAGGTTCTTTCTAGAGTAAATGAGCAAAGGGAATTGAATCCAATGCTGTGGCCATAAGACCTAAAACTTCTATGCATATATAGCAACGGAAGGAAATAATAGAGACTAAAGGTACCGATAGACGGATCCCAATAACATTATCCCTTGTCTGATAGAGACAAGGACAGTGACACAAACTATCTGGAAACCTAAAAAAAGGTGACCCTTGTGTGAGGAATCAAGAGCTTTAGAAAAGAAGATCCTCTAACTATATCCTGAAGAGTAAGTAAATCATATGAGATTCCGCATCCTCAGAAAATAATCTGAATGAAAACAGAAAAATGAAAATATGCATTTATTGTATCTAATGAAAACAAATAATGCTATCAAAGACCATAAAAAGGCAAAATAGTTTGAATAAAACTCCAAACCTGGTTCCTCAAAAGAAACTGGAAGAAATACCCCAGAAGATTCCAGGTCTGAGCAGCGCTTGAACCCCATGGGTGCCCAGCCATGCTTCAACAGTACCCAAAATATATAGGACAGAAACACAGTTAAAGAAAGTGTTAGCTTTGCTGGAATAAAATCAAAGAAATTTGGACAAAATAAATTTCAAAGAAGCCTTAACCTGCCCCTTACCAGCCAAGCTGGAATACGGCACGTACATCGCAAAATTAGGGAGCTGATTTCGAACTCCAATTATAGACATGTTACTTGGGAAAGAACTCAGGAATTCGTTCCTTAATAAGAACAACCAAACTAGTATAAGCTTAAAGTTTTAGTCTTAGAACTCAACCTTGAAGCCCAGAGTAACAGTTAAGAATTGAATCCAATTATAAAACAAATAATTGATTATCTTAGAACAAAGGAAATATGGATTTTTTTTTTAAAAAAATCACAAAATTCTTCTAGCTAAAAAAGCTAAAGACATAGATTAACCCTCATTTGCGAAAATATTCAATAAAATGAAGACACAAATGAAATTATTAGCATGATAGTCCAGTTTAAAAGACCAGCCAATACAGTGGACTTGCATAATCAAAAAATGCAAAACAACAAGACAAATACAACAGCACATAGTCTATTAAATGTTGTCCCTTTAACAATGCTAAAATAAATCATAATCTGATACTTGATCTTAAAGTAAACAGAGAAAATGAAGCAATTGCAATATCCAAATAAATCACAGGACCAAGAAAAGTACCTGAAACTAAATAATTTTCCATAAATAAGATACAACTATCTAATGGAAAATAAATACTATTTTGCTATAGAAACAATAGCATAATTCGTAGAATTAGAGATAGCCCCAATAAATTGGAGAACCCTCCAAACTGAGTTTAACTGCTGGCAAAGAATATAGTTTAAAACCTTTGAAGAAGGAATAAAAGAAAATTCTCAGCCTATTCCATTCCCTAGTATAGGGAATTGGAAAGAAAACCTCTAAAGAAATAAATAGGCAGAAATAATGTCAGCTAGTCTTAAAGAACTAGTTACCTTAATATCCAAAATAATCAACACCTTTTCAACAAATAACAAATGTACTTTAATAATTGAAAAATAATAAAAAAGTAGATTTGTTAGTGTCAATATCTGATGACGAAAATTTCTGAAAAAAACATCATCAGAGAAGGATAAATCAGTATGTTGTTGGTCATTTGAAACTTCAATAATTAAAAAAGAAGTGAAAAAGACCTAAAAATTTTATTAGAAGGCACGAAGTCAGACAAAGCCTTTAACATAGAATCAGAAAAATATTTCTTATAAGTCTTCTAAATATTTCTTGTAAGAAAAGAAAATATATAAAGCATAAATACTAATGGATTCCGCATGTAAAAGTATAACATAGTATCTTATTACAAACCATAGCTAAAGATAAACATTTATAACATTTAAAATAAATGAACTTAGCTTTGGTAGAACTGAAACTCAGTTAAGCGTTTTTCCAAAAGTGGCTTCTGATTCAGAGTCCATTTGAGACATCTTGCAATATGTAATAGAAAAAACAACATATAAAGCAAAATTGATCAAATTCCTTAAATGACAGTTTCAGGAATAGGAAAAAAAAATGCCAATGAACAAGCTTCTAGCAACCAGAAGCAATAAATAATGAGACTTAAATATTGTGGATACAACAATGACGCTCGAATCTTTTAGCGCCAAAAAAGCCGCCCACATTATTTTGTGCCAAAAATGGCGCCACATCCGGTAACGCCGACATTTTTTGGCGCAAAAACGTAAAAAAAATGACGCAACTTCCGGCGACACGTATGACGCCGGAAATGACAAGAAAATTTTTGCGCCAAGAAAGTCCGCGCCAAGAATGACGCAATAAAATAAAGCATTTTCAGCCCCCGCGAGCCTAACAGCCCACAGGAAAAAAAGTCAAATTTTAAGGTAAGAAAAAAATTGATTTATTCATATGCATTATCCCAAATATGAAACTGACTGTCTGAAAATAAGGAACGTTGAACATCCTGAATCAAGGCAAATAAATGTTTAAACACATATATTTAGAACTTTATATAAAAGTGCCCAACCATAGCTTAGAGTGT
Source organism: Bombina bombina (assembly GCF_027579735.1). Classification (NCBI taxonomy): domain Eukaryota; kingdom Metazoa; phylum Chordata; class Amphibia; order Anura; family Bombinatoridae; genus Bombina; species Bombina bombina. The sequence goes on along the minus strand of NC_069500.1, from coordinate 298,237,434 downwards.
CACAAAAATAAGACTTACTTACCCCAGGACACTCATCTACATGTAGTAGAAAGCCAAACCAGTACTGAAACGAGAATCAGTAGAGGTAATGGTATATATAAGAGTATATCGTCGATCTGAAAAGGGAGGTAAGAGATGAATCTCTACGACCGATAACAGAGAACCTATGAAATAGACCCTGTAGAAGGAGATCATTGAATTCAAATAGGCAATACTCTATTCACATCCCTCTGACATTCACTGCACGCTGAGAGGAAAACCGGGCTCCAACCTGCTGCGGAGCGCATATCAACGTAGAATCTAGCACAAACTTACTTCACCACCTCCACAGGAGGCAAAGTTTGTAAAACTGATTTGTGGGTGTGGTGAGGGGTGTATTTATAGGCATTTTGAGGTTTGGGAAACTTTGCCCCTCCTGGTAGGAATGTATATCCCATACGTCACTAGCTCATGGACTCTTGCTAATTACATGAAAGAAAAGTCAATTTGAAATTTTCAAGGTAAGAAAAAATATTTATTCAAATGCATTTTCCCAAAAAATGAAACTGACAGTCTGAAAGAAGGAATACTGATTATCCTGAATCAAGGCAAATATAAGTTTAAAACATATATTTAGAACTTTACATATAAAGTGCCCAACCATAGCTTTGAGTGTCATAAATAGAAATAAGATTTACTTACCCCAAGACACTCATCTACATATAGTAGATAGCCAAACCAGTACTGAAACGAGAATCAGTAGAGGTAATGGTATATAAGAGTATATTGTCGATCTGAAAAGGGAGGTAGGAGAAGAAATCTCTACGACCGATAACAGAGAACCTATGAAATAGATCCCCTAGAGGAAGACCATGGTATTCAAATAGGCAATACTCTCTTCACATCCCTCTGACATTCACTGCACTCTGAGAGGAAAACCAAGCTTCAGCCTGCTGCGAAGCGCATATCAACGTAGAAATCTAGCACAAACTTACTTCACCACCTCCATGGGAGGCAAAGTTTGTAAAACTGAATTGTGGGTGTGGTGAGGGGTGTATTTATAGGCATTTTGAGGTTTGGGAAACTTTGCCCCTCCTGGTAGGAATGTATATCCCATACGTCACTAGCTCATGGACTCTTGCTAATTACATGAAAGAAATAGGATTGTTAATGTAAATCTAACAGGGTTTCCAGGCAGCCTTGTTTGCACACTCTTTTATTGCCTGTTTTATAACTGTCTCTTTTATTGTTCTCAGCAGATAGATAAGGGGAAAACCCTAATATTAGGGCACCATTACTTTACAAAAACTGGAACTTAGAAAACAACAATTTTAAAAGTTAAATTACAAGAATATTTGACAAAATAAAAAATGAAAGTATACTGATTTTTTTTTTTTTACTACACATTTTTATATTACAAACTCAAACAGTTTAATGTCCCATTAAATAAAGAAGAGATGTCAAAGTTCTCTAATGCATTTCACAGATTTCTCTAGTCTAGGACAATCTAGGTCATGGTACACTTTAATATAGGAAGGGACACAGGGCATAGAAAGGAAATAGAGGGCTACAGTGAGAATTTAGTTTGTTTTCTTTACGCATTATCACAAACACTACAATAAGGATCTAATATGGATTAGTAGCTTCTATGCATAGCAGCTAACAAAAATACTTACCCACAACTTTCCGCCTTTGGTAGTGAAGGCATATGTCGAACGTTGAGAAAATCAAGAAATATTTTCGGGAGATCTTCATTTTCAAAAACGATGGTCTGCAAATATGTATAGAAAAAATATTGTGAAATGAAGTAAAACAGCTGTACTAATAGAAACATATTAAACAGAATTTTTCATGATTAAGCACGATTGATCTTACATTTAACAGGTTACACAAGCTGCTGTAGATTTATGAAGATTAATAAATGCCTCAGGTGAACAATACGTTTAAACCCAGAGTATCAGAGTTCTCTCTTTCATTATGAACTTTTATCTCATGTTTTGAAGTGAAAGGAAAACAAAATGTTCAGTTTCAACGGCTGTGGCTATTCCATTACTCAGCCTTGATGGAATCCAATCCATCACGGAGCTCAGAAAAAGGAAATCTCCTGTGGATTCAGCGACTTACTCTGGTTTTATTAATGCACGATTTAGGAAATGCTAACAATGCGAGTTGTTTGTTTAACTTGACAGATCAGCTTATGATGCACTGGCCACGTCTAAAGTATATTTGATAACAACAGAAGACAGGCAGAGAACCGATGTCAAACTATTCACAGCTACAACAATCTTTCACAAGAATTAATAAAAACAAATTCTGTGTGGCTTTGTTCTGTTTTAATGACAAATCTGTAATAAGTATTACAAGATTAAAGTAATGTGATAAACTCATTTACATGGAAAATGTATGGTTTGTTTTTTTACTACAGTCTGCATGTTGTCTATATCAAATGAAAATCTACAAATACATGTCAGTGAATGAACAGCTTAGCTGGTTAATGACTACGTTTAGGTCATGGTGCACTATACTATCTGAGCAGAACTTGCAATTGTAAAGCTGCAAATTTTCACGAACTAAAAGAAAAATAATTTTCTGGTATTATAGCATTACTGCTCGCAAATAACTTTGCTTAAAGGGACATAAAACCCCCTAAAATTATGTCATGATTCAGATAGAGTGTAAAATTTTAAAAAAAAAAAAAAAACTTTCCAGTTTACTTCTATTATAAAATGTATTTAATTCTCTTGGTATCCTTTGTTGAAAAGCAGGCAGGGAGTAGTAGGAGTGTGCACATATCCAGAGCAAAATATGGCAGCAGTTTTATAACGGTGTTATACATTTGCAAGAACAGTAGGTGGCAGCAGTGTTTCCTCTATCTCTTCTACAAATAATACTATGAGAACAAAGCAAATTTTAGGTATGTACAAAATTCGTTATTTGGATATTCGTTTTTTTAAAAACTCCACATGTGGATGTGGATAGCAGCATTCGGCAATTTTCAGTGCCAGATCTATTAGTATTAAAGTGCGACACACACACACAGATCTTTGTGTTTTGAATTTTAACACTCTTGTATCGGGCGCCAAAAAACAAAAATTCATGCTTACCTGATAAATATATTTATTTCATGGTGGTGAAATTAACTTCCTAGCCACTAGATGCAATCAGCCAATAGGATTGAGCTGGCATTGTATTGGCTGTTCCAATCAGCCACTTGAATGCAAGCTCAATTCTATTGGCTGATTGGATCAGCCAATAGGATTGAAGTTCAATCCTATTGGCTGATTGCATCAGCCAATAGGATTTTTTCTACCTTAATTCTGATTGGCTGATAGAATTCTATCAGCCAATCGCAATCTAAGGCACGCCATCTTGGATGACGTCACTTAAAGTGATATTCATTCCGAAGAAGACGTTGTTTGAAGAGGATGCTCTGCTCCGGATGTCTTGAAGGTGGAGCAGCTCTGCGTCGGAAGGATGAAGATAGAAGATGCCGTCAGGATGAAGACTTCTGCCCGTCTGGAGGACCACCTCTGCCAGATTCCTTGAGGACATCTTGCCGCTTGGATGAAGACTTCTCCCGGTAAGTGAATCTTCGGGGGTTAGTGTTAGGATTTTTTTAAGGGTGTATTGGGTGTGTTTATTTTTTAGGTTAGGGCTTTGGGCCTGCAATAGAGCTAAATGCCCTTTTAACAGCAATGCCCATCCAAATGCCCTTTTCAGGGCAATGGGGAGCTTAGGTTTTCTTTAGTTAGGATTTTATTTGGGGGGTGGGTTTTACTGTTGGGGGGTTGTTTGTATTTTATTTTTTTTTACAGGTAAAAGAGCCGATTTCTTTGGGGGCAATGCCCCGCAAAAGGCCCTTTTAAGGGCTATTGATAGTTTAGGCTTTTTTTTAATTTTTTTTTTATTTTGATAGGGCTACTAGATTAGGTGTAATTAGTTTAAAGATCTGTAATTTTTTTTTATTTTCTGTAAATTAGTGTTTTTTTTGTAATTTAGCCAATTGTTTTGAATTTAGTTAATTGTATTTAATTTAGGGAATTTATTTAATCGTAGTGTAGTGTTAGGTGTTATTGTAACTTAGGTTAGGTTTTATTTTACAGGTAAATTTGTATTTATTTTAGCTAGGTAGTTAGTAAATAGTTAATAACTATTTAATAACTATTCTACCTAGTTAAAATAAATACAAACTTGCCTGTAAAATAAAAATAAACCCTAAGATGGCTACAATGTAACTATTAGTTATATTGTAGCTATCTTAGGTTTTATTTTATAGGTAAGTATTTAGTTTTAAATAGGAATAATTTAGTTAATAATAGTAATTTTATTTAGATTTAAATTATATTTAAGTTAGGGGGTGTTAGGGGTTAGACTTAGATTTAGATTTAGGGGTTAATACATTTAATATAGTGGCGGCGATGTCCGGAGCAGCAGATTAGGGGTTAATAAGTGTAGGTAGGTTGCGGCGACATTGGGGGCGGGAGATTAGGGGTTAATAAATATAATGTAGGTGTCGTGATGTTGGGGGCAGCAGATTAGGGGTTAATAAGTATAATGTAGGTGGCGGCGGTGTCCGGAGTGGCAGATTAGGTGTTAATAAGAATAATGTAGGTGTCGGCGATGTCAGGGGCGGCAGATTAGGGGTTAATAAGTTTAAGATTAGGGGTGTTTAGACTTGGGGTTCATGTTAGGGTGTTAGGTGTAAACATAACTTTAGTTTCCCCATAGGAATCAATGGGGCTGAGTTACTGAGATTTACGCTGCTTTTTTGCAGGTGTTAGAATTTTTCTCAGCCGGCTCTCCCCATTGATGTCTAGGGGGAATTGTGCACGAGCACGTATAACCAGCTCAGTGCTGGTATTGAAGTGCAATATGGAGCTCAATTTTGCTCTATGCTCACTTCTTGCCTTTTAACGCAGGGTTTGTAAAAACCTGTAATACCAGCGCTGCAGGTAAGTGAGCGGTGAGAAAAAACTGCACGGTAGCACCGCATAGCTCATAACGCAAAACTCGTAACTGGCCGTTAGTTAGTAAAACAGCCTTATTGATGAAATATTAGATAAGGAGGTCCACAAGATACAGTTTACAATTCTGATACATAAAAAATAAATTGCAAGCAAAAAATAAAAACTTCCAATAAAGACATTTTATATCCAGAGAATGCATTGGTTCAAATGGTGGAGCTTGCAAAATTGTAAGAACCAAATATAAAGCTGATGGGGGAAAAAGGTTTAATTACTGGACGACTGTAGTTTTACACAATTTATCAAAGGCCAGAGGGGCAAAACGCGTCAGTATCTCATGAGAGCTATTGCGGGCTCTTTTTTAAGGGAAAGGAGTTGTTGTTGAGTTACTAAATTGGAGCATATATATTCTTAAAAAACATATCGCTTCACCTAATTCTATTTGTGGCTAGTACTTAGATACAATCTGAACATATCACTGCTGTTAGAGGTCTTGGCATATTTAGTAGACGTGTACTGTGGTTACTAACTCCCATTAGGCGCTTAATGTGAAGCGCTGATGGCCGTTATATTTAACAATAACAATTTTTGCAAATAACCCAACGCTCAATACTTGATATGTGTTAACACCAGTAAACAAGGCTACAGATATTAGTCATATCAGTAGGATTATGAGGAGAATTGCTTATTTATAATATATATATATATATATATATATATATATATATATATATATATATATAGACAAATCGCTTGATCAGTGACACTCTGCACTGCAGTGCTAACTCTGTCAAATAGAGATCGATTATAGTAAACTTTACATAGTATTAAGATACTGCAGTAAATGCTGCCAGCAATAACAACTACATTTGCATAATTTTCTTGAGCAGGACTGCTCCAGATATGTTTGGGAATAGTATTTGCTAAGTGATCTGGCAGCATTTGATTGCAGTGGCAACTTAAATTATTTATACTAATAATATTTCTATTTACAGCCTAGTATTAGCGTTGGTAATTTTACCCTCATTATTAGCTTTCAATACTGGTGTTACTCCCACCTACACGACCAGACAACTGATATCTATCTTTACTATACAGGGAGTGCAGAATTATTAGGCAAGTTGTATTTTTGAGGATTAATTTTATTATTGAACAACAACCATGTTCTCAATGAACCCAAAAAACTCATTAATATCAAAGCTAAATAGTTTTGGAAGTAGTTTTTAGTTATAGCTATTTTAGGGGCATATCTGTGTGTGCAGGTGACTATTACTGTGCATAATTATTAGGCAACTTAACAAAAAACAAATATATACCCATTTCAATTATTTATTTTTACCAGTGAAACCAATATAACATCTCAACATTCACAAATATACATTTCTGACATTAAAAAACAAAACAAAAACAAATCAGTGACCAATATAGCCACCTTTCTTTGCAAGGACACTCAAAAGCCTGCCATCCATGGATTCTGTCAGTGTTTTGATCTGTTCACCATCAACATTACGTGCAGCAGCAACCACAGCCTCCCAGACACTGTTTTCCCTCCTTGTAAATCTCACATTTGATGATGGACCACAGGTTCTCAATGGGGTTCAGATCAGGTGAACAAGGAGGCCATGTCATTAGATTTTCTTCTTTTATACCCTTTCTTGCCAGCCACGCTGTGGAGTACTTGGACGCATGTGATGGAGCATTGTCCTGCATGAAAATCATGTTTTTCTTGAAGGATGCAGACTTCTTCCTGTACCACTGCTTGAAGAAGGTGTCTTCCAGAAACTGGCAGTAGGACTGGGAGTTGAGCTTGACTCCATCCTCAACCCGAAAAGGCCCCACAAGCTCATCTTTGATGATACCAGCCCAAACCAGTACTCCACCTCCACCTTGCTGGCATCTGAGTCGGACTGGAGCTCTCTGCCCTTTACCAATCCAGCCACGGGCCCATCCATCTGGCCCATCAAGACTCACTCTCATTTCATCAGTCCATAAAACCTTAGAAAAATCAGTCTTGAGATATTTCTTGGCCCAGTCTTGACGTTTCAGCTTGTGTGTCTTGTTCAGTGGTGGTCGTCTTTCAGCCTTTCTTACCTTGGCCATGTCTCTGAGTATTGCACACCTTGTGCTTTTGGGCACTCCAGTGATGTTGCAGCTCTGAAATATGGCCAAACTGGTGGCAAGTGGCATCTTGGCAGCTGCACGCTTGACTTTTCTCAGTTCATGGGCAGTTATTTTGCGCCTTGGTTTTTCCACACGCTTCTTGCGACCCTGTTGACTATTTTGAATGAAACGCTTGATTGTTCGATGATCACGCTTCAGAAGCTTTGCAATTTTAAGAGTGCTGCATCCCTCTGCAAGATATCTCACTATTTTTTACTTTTCTGAGCCTGTCAAGTCCTTCTTTTGACCCATTTTGCCAAAGGAAAGGAAGTTGCCTAATAATTATGCACACCTGATATAGGGTGTTGATGTCATTAGACCACACCCCTTCTCATTACAGAGATGCACATCACCTAATATGCTTAATTGGTAGTAGGCTTTCGAGCTTATACAGCTTGGAGTAAGACAACATGCATAAAGAGGATGATGTGGTCAAAATACTCATTTGCCTAATAATTCTGCACTCCCTGTATGACCCTAGATGGGGCCACTACACATGTGTTTAAGCATAACACTACACTAACACCACATCTTGTTTGTACTAATACATTATATCAACAGAGCTAGGTTGTTACTAACGCTGTAATCTTTAATTAAGTAACCAAATGTGGATGAACATACTATTAACAAATGGTAATTTGTGTAAACGATTGGGAAATATATTTACTTCTGTTTTTCCCCTAAAACTTAAGTGGTCATCAATACATCCTAGCATTACACTTGCATCCATTTATATTAATCTCTCATTTCACAATATGGATGAAATTGCATGGCTGATGTACCAATGTAATTTTATAGGGGGTCACTAGAGATTAGAGGATATACGTTGATACTATATCAGGTATACCTTTTTCTCATTCTCATCATTGTTCCATATATTAATCTAACCCTAACTGTCACAAAAGGTTATTTAACCACAAAGGCCAATTTGGTTATAATTTACTAGGGTTACTGTTATTACACCACTTCTTTCAAGGTTATTGTAAAATTTTACCCAATTTTATTGATTAACTAATAAAAGTATTTTACCCTCTCTTATCTTTTCTTTAACTTCTGCCTAGTAGTCAGGGCAGAGAGTGCTATAGCGCATTCTTTAGTGGGAATTCTCTCTTTTTCCCACATTCATTTCCAATAAACATAGCTGTGTGAAGCACCCCTCCCTATATTGTAACAAGTAATTACACTAACTATAGTGATACTGATAATTTTATTGGAAATTTGCCCCCCTTGTAGTGCCATTGCTTAAACTCAGCCTAAAAATAATCAGTAGATCTCCCCTCCAAAGGATCAGATGTAAGTTTCAGAATGCGCTAAAGAAAATGATATATAGTACTATGCACAGAATAGCCTAGCAGGTATAGATATACTGGTATATAACAGGCACTTAACAGAAGTTCAAGAAAATTTGCAGTGAATATTAACTGAAATAAATACACACACTTAAGAGAAAAAAAGTTTTGCTCAATTTGTCAGTCCCTTCCAGCTCTTTAAAGTTTTAAGAAAACTTACCCCCTCCACCACAGTACTGTGCTAAAAGTGTCTCACACTAAGGCATTAAAACTGGCGTCAAAAATATTAACCCCCGACTTCAAAAATGCTGAGAAGCGCATATCAACGTAGAAATCTAAGCACAAACTTACTTCACCACCTCCATAGGAGGCAAAGTTTGTAAAACTGAATTGTGGATGTGGAGAGGGGTGTATTTATAGGCATTTTGAGGTTTGGGAAACTTTGCCCCTCCTGGTAGGATTGTATATCCCATACGTCACTAGCTCATGGACTCTTGCCAATTACATGAAAGAAATGAAAATTTAATGCTGCTCCTAAGAGATGGAGGTATTAGAAGCTCTAACATGCGCCTAGTTAGAAATATCAGAATATGCAAACTAAAAAAACCTGCTTCATTATCAGGAGTGTTAAATATAACCTACAGAACTGGTGCATGCAAAATGAAAACTGGAGCTCGTAAAATACGTGTGTTAAAATAAATGAAGATTCACTGCTATGCCATCAGTGTATAATGTATTATTAAATGTATAGCATACAATTAATAAAGGTATGGGAAGCCATGAGTCCCCTAGCTATAAATTAAATTGGCCTGTGTAACATATTATAGAGAAAAAAGATGCTGGAGTCGCAATTGTAAATTGATTACAACTTTTATTTTCATCCGGTAAAACAGGTCACAAAAGTAACAGCCCTTCCATGGTGTACAAGCTTACGCGTTTCAGCAGTTATGCCGTAATCATAGCTTAATTACTCCCTCCTTACCTTGGGCTTAAAAAGGGGTTAAAAACAAACTATTGGTTGAGAGGCTGTGATCAGTTTAACTCTTTCTTAACTGGTATACTTGGTGTCTCTGTATATACTATGTTAGAGACCTATCTACGCTACCTGTAATAAGTGAGTGTATCAGTGCTCAGTGTGTGATATACTTAAATTGATCTATGTATTTATTTGCTTACTTAATTAAAGTGTACTCTTTATGGTGTCTAATTTACTCATCCTATGTGGGTCCTAGTATATATACTTAACTAAAGTACTTGACCCTTCTGCTGACCCTAAGGGTTCCTACATCACCTTTTTCATTATCCTATGTTTGTTCTTTTTATTTTTATTTTATTTATGTTTATGTTCTTTTTAGGATTCCTTCTTGTTGCAACCACTGCATATTCTTAATGTCAATAGTGTACTCCTATCACCTTTCATATTGAAAATAAAATCTAATTATATAATTCTCATTATTGATATCATTGTTGCTGTCCTAAACTAAAGGATTTTATCTTTAGGGACCTATAAGCAGTTAATCCTGCTGAGTAATTTAAAATAGTGGGAATTATTTGGACATATAGCCTTGTTTAGTCTAAGTCTTCAATGTGACATTATATGTAATTGAACTGTTTTAGATCCAATGATTAATGAGATCGTAAGCTGAATTAAGTCCTGTGGGGTATCTTGTCTTTAACTTAAAGATCCAGAAGACTTCTTTTTTTGCAAGTACGGATTTTCTGTCCCCACCCCTTCGCCCAGCTTCCACTGTTTCTATTATTGTCCATTTAAAGTGTTTACTATCCTTGTTATGGAACAATTTGAAATGCTGGACGAGTGGGGTGGTCAGAGAGCCCGCTTTGATGTCCAACAAATGTTCCCTAATCCGCTCCCTTGTCTCTCTTGTAGTCATGCCCACATATTGTAGGTTACACATGACACAACCTGCTAGGTAAATCACAAAACTGTTTCTGCAATTCATGCACTGTTTGTGATTAAAAAGTGCATTGGTGGCACTGCATCTGAATCCCTCTCCTATTAGGAGATATTCACATGCTTTGCAAGATTGGTTACTGCACCTATAAAATCCTTTGAACCGGAGCCAGGAGCTGTTTTGCTCCCTCCGTGTATTTTTTAATTGTGTCGGAGCTAATAGATTACCCATTGTGACTCCCTTCCTAAATGAGCATTTACAACCCTTTTCCACCACATCTGCTAGTGCGTTGTCCGCAGCTAGCAATTTATAATGTTTTCTTATTATTTGACAAATTTTGTTGTATTGGGTACTGTAGTCTGTTACAAAATATGTTTTTCATCCCTTGTCTCTTTTTGGTTCTGTTTTCTCTAGTAACTTTCTTCTATTGCAGGAAGTAACTTCTTCCCTTGCTTTTCGAATGACTGATGATTGGTAACCTCTTTCTTTTAAGCGTTCTGCCAATTGATCAGCGTGAAACTCAAATTGCTCAGAATTGCTACAGTTTCACTTCAATCGGGTGAATTGACCCTTTGCTACTGATCTGAAAACCGGTTTTGGATGACTGCTCCTGGCGTGGAGTAGTGTGTTTCCCGTTATTGGTTTTCTGTAAACTTCGGTTTCAACCCCAACCTTGGGAATAACATATTATAGCTTGTGGGAAGTTATAAACACAAATTACTTAATTACCCATAGAAGCATCCTATCCACTGTAGTTACAGAAAGGTGAAAACCATCCTGTCCAGAGGTAGCGCATCCAGTGCTGAGCACATTATAGCAGAGTATATCATTATTGGAGATTAATGTTGTACCAACATGAGGCTGCTAGGGACCAGTCCATGGTTAGGTCTGTGCTCAACTCCCTCACTGAGAGTAATTGTGCCATGTCTATACTCCATACAGCACTCCACCTCTTTTATAGCAGCCCTCAGAGGAGAAATTGGGTCTCAAGTAAATCTGAGCACCTCTCTCAATAAAGTGTGAAGAGCACCTCATTACTTTGCCTACCTCCTGGAGGCAAAGGTTTAACTGACATACCAGTGAGTTGGGAGGGATGAAGTGCTCTTGACAGTTTTAGGAAGATTTGTCTCCTTTATTTGGCTAGAAAGTGAGTCCCAGGCGTAATTAATTTGTTAACTCTCACAACCGTATGAAAGAAATAGCAGAATACTGCTACCCTCGGCCATATTTGTTTGACAAACTAATATCTGAATAACAAATATTGCACATACCAAGTAAATTTTAAAATAGAAGTAATCAGAAAAGTTTTTCAAAATGATATTCCCTGTCTGCATTATGAAACAAAAATGCTGGGTTTCCTGCAAATGGGTTAAAGACATAGAGAAAGTCAATTCCTGAACTGCAGTTCACTACTAAGAGCAAGCTGGTGATTGGTGGCTACACACATATGCATCTTGCTATTTGCTCATCAGATGTGTTCATCTAGGTCCCAATAGTGGATTGCTGTGCTGAAGCTGACCTACCTTTGCGGAGGTTAAACACATAGTAATATGTGACCGACAGTCCTTTAACACTACTTTATTTATTTAAACAATACATTGTATTAAATGGCATATATTAAACGTAAAGGTTTTACTATAAAGTACAGATGGCATTGAAATTTGAAAATGGAAAAATACAATTACTGATTATAAAAGTGACAGATTGAAACAAAAACGCTCTGATATGATCTATATATTACACGGCTGAGACCTTAACGACAGCATGAAGGGTACAGGCTTGCCAACACCTTGAAAAAATACTGTACATATGAAAACAAAAGACAATCCAACAAAGTTGAAAACAGAAAAACAGAAACTTGAACTTTCAGTGAACTAAATACTTCACTATCCCAGAGAAAATCCAGGATCCGAGGAGCAGATAAGGTAGCAAAACAAAGATTCATTTTTTCCCATATTTGCAAAGAATAGCACAGCCCCATAACAAAATTTGTCATAATACGATTTTCAGCCTTTAATATATATATCTATCAGAATATTCCTTATAGCTTTTTCTTGAATACCATGAGATCAGTTTCTACCATTTATCATTTCTGAATGATTTCCCAGAAAAACCTCTGTGACGAGTACATTCTTTTATGATAAATAGTGACAGGAAGTCTGCTTCCCAGTTAACCACTCCAGTAATAGAAATAGCAGAGATTGCCCTTAGGCTACTGTACCCTGCACCACAAACAACTTTTGCTGCAGATCTGCTGCAAGTGCTTTCTTTAAAGGGACCTGAAAACCCAGATTTTTCTTTCATGATTCAGATAGAATATACAATTTTAAGCAACTTTCGATTTTACTTCTGTTATCAAATTTGTTTTAATCTTTTGGCCTCCTTTGTTGAAGAAGCAGCAATACACTACTGGGAGCTAGCTGCACACATCAGGTGAGCCAATGACAAAAGGCATATATGTGCGGCCAACAATCAGCTGCTAGCTCCAAGTAATGCATTGCTGCTCATGAGCTCACCTGGGTATGCTCTTCAACATGGATAACAAGAGAACAAAAAAATTATAATAGAAGTAAATTAGATGTTTTTTTTAAAATTTGCATGCTCTTAATCATAAAAGAAAAAAAAAATAGGTTTCATGAAAATTAATTACTAATAATTAAACAACACTTAAAGTGATATGAAACCCCCAACATTTTCTTTTGTGATTCAGATAGAACATACCATTTTGAACAACTTTCCAATTTATTATTTGAGCAAAAATGCACTACTGAGAGCTAGCTAAGCACATCTAGTGAGCCAATCACAAGAGACAAATGTGTGCAGGCACTAATCACCAGCTAGCTCCCAGTAGTGTAGGATATATACATATTCTTTTCAACAATGGATACCAAGAGAACAAAGTATATTTGAACATAGAAGTGAATTTAAGTGTCTTAAAATTACATGCACTATCTGAATCATGCAAGTTTAATTTTTAATTTCCTATCCCTTTATCCAGCCTATTAAGGAAATAGGTATTTTTGAAAAACAATACTTTTATTATGACATATAAACTCATATTTTGATAATATAAATACAGTAGTTTAGTAATGACATTAATTAGGAATACACTGGTAACTTTAAAATACTTCATTTACCATCACTTTAAACTTCAGGTATACTTGGAAGTTAATTCTTCCAAGCTTTGCAGTATAAAAAATAAAATTTATACTTAACTAATAAATACATTGTTTTTATAATAGTGAGATAAGATTCCATGAGACATCACATGTGGGAATTACACTCCTGACCACTAGGGTGAAATAAAAACACCCCAACAAACCAGAGCATTAAATCTCTCCCACTTCCCCTGAATCCTCAGTTATACATTTATAGTCCAGCAGAAAGAGGAAACTGAAAAGTAGGAAAGACAAAACTTAGCAAATGAAGTGCAAAACGAACAATGACGCTAACTGTAAAAGGGCAGGGCTTGTAGACTCCCCATAATTTAAGAAATTAATTTATTATACAGGGAGTGCAGAATTATTAGGCAAATGAGTATTTTGACCACATCATCCTCTTTATGCATGTCGTCTTACTCCAAGCTGTATAGGCTCGAAAGCCTACTACCAATTAAGCATATTAGGTGATGTGCATCTCTGTAATGAGAAGGGGTGTGGTCTAATGACATCAACACCCTATATCAGGTGTGCATAATTATTAGGCAACTTCCTTTCCTTTGGCAAAATGGGTCAAAAGAAGGACTTGACAGGCTCAGAAAAGTCAAAAATAGTGAGATTTCTTGCAGAGGGATGCAGCACTCTTAAAATTGCAAAGCTTCTGAAGCGTGATCATCGAACAATCAAGCGTTTCATTCAAAATAGTCAACAGGGTCGCAAGAAGCGTGTGGAAAAACCAAGGCGTAAAATAACTGCCCATGAACTGAGAAAAGTCAAGCGTGCAGCTGCCAAGATGCCACCAGTTTGGCCATATTTCAGAGCTGCAACATCACTGGAGTGCCCAAAAGCACAAGGTGTGCAATACTCAGAGACATGGCCAAGGTAAGAAAGGCTGAAAGACAACCACCACTGAACAAGACACACAAGCTGAAACGTCAAGACTGGGCCAAGAAATATCTCAAGACTGATTTTTCTAAGGTTTTATGGACTGATGAAATGAGTGAGTCTTGATGGGCCAGATGGATGGGCCCGTGGCTGGATTGGTAAAGGGCAGAGAGCTCCAGTCCGACTCAGACGCCAGCAAGGTGGAGGTGGAGTACTGGTTTGGGCTGGTATCATCAAAGTTGAGCTTGTGGGGCCTTTTTGGGTTGAGGATGGAGTCAAGCTCAACTCCCAGTCCTACTGCCAGTTTCTGGAAGACACCTTCTTCAAGCAGTGGTACAGGAAGAAGTCTGCATCCTTCAAGAAAAACATGATTTTCATGCAGGACAATGCTCCATCACACGCGTCCAAGTACTCCACAGCGTGGCTGGCAAGAAAGGGTATAAAAAAAGAAAATCTAATGACATGGCCTCCTTGTTCACCTGATCTGAACCCCATTGAGAACCTGTGGTCCATCATCAAATGTGAGATTTACAAGGAGGGAAAACAGTACACCTCTCTGAACAGTGTCTGGGAGGCTGTGGTTGCTGCTGCACGCAATGTTGATGGTGAACAGATCAAAACACTGACAGAATCCATGGATGGCAGGCTTTTGAGTGTCCTTGCAAAGAAAGGTGGCTATATTGGTCACTGATTTGTTTTTGTTTTGTTTTTGAATGTCAGAAATGTATATTTGTGAATGTTGAGATGTTATATTGGTTTCACTGGTAAAAATAAATAATTGAAATGGGTATATATTTGTTTTTTGTTAAGTTGCCTAATAATTATGCACAGTAATAGTCACCTGCACACACAGATATCCCCCTAAAATAGCTATAACTAAAAACAAACTAAAAACTACTTCCAAAACTATTCAGCTTTGATATTAATGAGTTTTTTGGGTTCATTGAGAACATGGTTGTTGTTCAATAATAAAATTAATCCTCAAAAATACAACTTGCCTAATAATTCTGCACTCCCTGTAGGGTAAGCATAAAGTTTGTTTTCTTTCATCAGATGTGAGAGTCCATGAGACATTAGTTGTGTGAATCTATAATCAAGCATTGACGTTTACAAGATAACCATGAAATAGGGGTGGGGGGGGGGGGGGCAAACAAGGTATGTACATTAAGGATCAGGCGCTATGGCCCACAGAAAATCAGCTTAAGAAGAGAACCTACACATCAAAGTGATAAAACTTTGAAGAAGTATGCAAAGAGGACCAAGTATTTGCCTTAAAAATCGGTTCCATAGAAGCCTTATTACGAAGGCAAAAGAAGTGGCAGGTATGTTACTAGAAGAATGAGCAGTAATGTGCTCAGGTGGAGTCTTCCTGGCAACCAGATATGCTTTATAAATTAAGATAAGCAGCTAATGCAACAGCCACGGCTTTCCGATCTTTGTGAGGTCCAGAAAAATGAATAAATAGAGAAGAAAGTCTTTAATATTTTGTAGCTTCCATTTATTATTTAAAGGGACACTGAACCCAAAGTTTTTCTTTCGTGATTCAGATAGAGCATGACATTTTAAGCAACTTTCTAATTTACTCCTATTATCACATTTTCTTTTTTCTCTTGGTATCTTTATTTGAAATGCAAGAATGTAAGCTTAGATGCCGGCCCATTTTTGGTGAACAACCTGGGTTGTCCTTGCTGATTGGTGGATAAATGCATCCACCAATAAACAAGTGCTGTCCAGAGTTCTGAACCAAAAAAACAAAACAAAAAAAAAAAAAGCGTAGATGCCTTCTTTTTCAAATAGAAATAGCAAGAGAACGAAGAAAAAAATGATAATAGGAGTAAATTAGAAAGTTGCTTAAAATTGCATGCTCTATCTGAATCATGAAATAATTTTTTTGGGTTCAGTGTCCCTTTGAGCTCTCACAACATCCAAGATTTAAAGAAGTTGCTCCTTAGAAGCTGGACATAAAGAACAAACCACACCTGCCTAAATTATAGTATCTGTAGATACCTCCCTTAGGAAGAAAAGCATAACTAGTGAAAAAAACAACCTTGCACTGATAAAAATCAAGAAAGGAGGTTTGCAATATAAAGCCAAAAGCAACAAACCTCTACTGTCAGAAGAAATAGCTAGGAGAAAAATGATTCCATGGAGGAGAAACTGTGCTAATGACTAGTCTAATTCTGATCAGAGTCTAAACAAAAGATCTAATAGTAAATACCAGGATTTTTTGCAATCCTGTTATGTCAGAAACAGAAGCATAGTCACTTAATTATGAACCCCAAAAGAGACACAAGGGTCTGAGGAGTTAAGGAGCTCTTTGGAAGATCGATTTCTCCAACCTTGATAAAGACACAGCTAGATGAAAATAGGGTGCCTGTACCAAAAGATTGTTCAAGTAAGGTAAGGAAATACAGAGATTCCTTGAACTCAAACCACAGTAAACAAAGCTCCTAGAACCTTATTTAATATTCTGGGTGTTGTTCCAAACCATATGAAAGAGCCACAAAATGATAATATTGTCTAGAAAAGCAAATTTCAGAAATTTGACATGATACCTAATAATGGGTATACATAAATAAGCATCTTTTAAGTCTGTGGCAGACATAAACTGACACTTCTGCACAAAAGGAAGTAAAGTGATAATTGTCACCATCTTGAAAATAGGACCTTTCAGGACTTTGTTCAAAGTTTTAAGATCCAAGAAGGGCCTAAAAGTACCTTCCTTTTTTTGTACTGTAAAGAGATGAGACTAAAACTCCTCATTTATCTCCAAAGCTGGAACTGGAGCAATAACTCCCACTGTTTCTAGATCTCTCACAAAAGCAAAGGATCTCAAGACAGGAAGAATCTTCCTTGAGGAGGATTTGATCAAAAGCTTATTTGATATACATTAGCAATGATTTCCAATTCCCTAGGATTTTGAACAGGCCTTTCCCAAGCTTACCAAAAAATATTCAATTTTCTCCCTACCAGTGACTGGTCTGGAATGGGGGCAGCTCCTTCATGCAGACTTAAAGGCTGGGGTAAACTACTTAGTCTGTTTGTTTTAATACCAAAAATGATTGAGCTTCCATGAAGTTTTGGGGTAACCTAAATTCGGGGTAGAGGAAGAAGCCACTAGATTCTTAGATAGCTTAAAGAAATGAAAATGTCATGCAGATCTAAGCTTACCATTAGCCTTTTTATCCTGAGGCAGAAAAACTACTTTATGAGAAGGGTAGATGTGACCCGAGCGCAAGTGGCACAGCCTTAAGCTTACTCCCAAGACAGGCCCTAGCGGACTGACAAAAATTAGAAAAGAGGGAGGTGAGAGAGTATGCGCTACAAAAGCTAAAAAGGCTGACTAACTAAAACAGTCTGTAACAGTTTAAAACAGTTTAATAAACATCAACAGGTATTCAAAAATATACTTAAAATGATTCATGGATCCATGATAAAATACAAATATAAAATAATTGGCTAAAAATAAGTTCACTAATACAACGTTGAACAGACGATGCGTAACACTGAGGGGTATCTTGCAAATTATGTGTAGCACTGTGGGGTGTCTAACAAATGATGTGAAGTGTTACAAAAATATGTGGAGTGTTATACAAACTGCTGTCCAATATTAGGTGTGACAATGATAAAGTGGTGTGAACATTCACATACAAAGTACAAATAAAATCCAAATTAAGTCCAAAGTGCCTAAAAAAGTTCAATATAACTAAAATGGGATTCCGAATCAAAGTCTAACGAAACTTGAGTGTAGTAATCTCTCCTTCAAAGTGTTGTTGAAATGTGTACTCCAAATATAAAAAATAATCCAAATATAAAATGACACCAAAAATCAAAAAAAGGAAAAATGTACATATATGTAAAAAGATAAAAAATCAAAAAGCAAAAAGCAATGAGGTGCAAATGGTGACAAATGCAAAAAGTGCAATACCATCAGTGGATGAAAATCAAAAAACAACAAAAAACGATGGTGATGAAAAGAAATGAACCTGTAAAAAACAAGAAAAAACAATAGTGCAAGACTGTTTGTACACAGTGGAATAAGGTTGAAAAGAAGCTCACCAGGATGTCAACGTGTTTCGGCCTTAGTTAGGCCTTTCTCAAGACTGATAGTTTATGGGAAGAACCGACTCCTCCCGAGTCCATAGACCCTGAGCCTTCAACAAGCCCCAGGCTGCTCCCCATCCTAGCAGGTCACAATCACCCAGGAAGGACTGCGAAAGCAAGTTCCCTGAGAGAGATGATCCTGAGACAACCACCACAGAAGAGAATCCATTGACGCCTGATCCAGATCTATTCGCGAAGACAGATCCACATAATCCCCATTCCATTGACTCAGCATGCATAACTGCAGAAAATAAGGATGAAAAATGTGGGACTCTCTAAACTCAATGTGATAAATTTGTCTAAGCATACCCTGACTGAGGATCAAACAAATCTATTGAGTAGAGGTTTGGGTTTTGCCCCAACTAGAGAATTTTCTCCATTTAATACTCTTATTGACATCAATAGATTTGTGAAAAAAACTCACTCTTAAAAGATTTTTTGAATTGCAACCCGCCCCTAATAGTAATGTAGAATATGCTGGTTTAGATATGGTTATAAGTAGCAATATAATGAGTCAAAATGATGTTTCATTTAAGGATGCCTGTACATTGGGGACCCTGATTGATTTACAAGAGGGTTGTGACAATACAATTGAGAGATCACAACCCCCAGGTCCAAGAAAAACGGGCTCGGATTTTTATCCAATACAATTTAGGGGTAATGCATTAAATAGCTTTCAAAAATGTGTTGAGAAGGAATTACTTGAGTTAGCTGTGTCTAAAAAATCAGTTAAACAAAATTTAAAACTATGTGAAAGATTGGCTTTGGAGTCTCTCCAGAGTAACCATGAAATAGTAATTAGAAACTCAGACAAGGGAGGAAATATTGTTATTCTTAACAAAGAAGATTACTTTGGAGAGGCTCTACGCCAACTAAGTGACACATCCACTTATAGATTGCTTAATGGTAATCCTACGGTTAGCTTTAAGAGAGAATTACTTATGCTTTTGGATGATGGCATTCATCTTGGTATTTTTAAAGAGGAAGACTTGTCATATTTAGTTCCAGATTTTCTGGTGACACCACTATTTAACTACTTACCCAAAGTTCATAAGAACCCTGAGCGGCCCCCTGGTAGGCCCATAGTCTCGGGTATTGGGTCCCTACTTGAGCCATTATCTGAATGGTTAGACTCTATTTTACAGCCGTTAGTTAAAAATCTGTACAGTTATTTAAGAGACTCAGCCCATCTTTTAGAATGTCTAAAAAATATAGAGTGGGAAAGTACATACTCTTGGGCAGTTGTAGATATTGCTTCGCTCTATACGTGTATACCCCATACATTAGTTATTAGGGCAGTGAGGTTTTTCCTTGACAAATTCACAGCATATAAAACTGAGGTAAAGATGTTTATTTGCTCTATATTGGAGTTTGTGTTAACTCACAATTTTCTTATGTTCAATGATAACTATTACCTACAATGTTGTGGAACAGCCATGGGGGCGAAATTTGCCCCCCGTTTCGCAAATTTGTATGTTGGTTTTTGGGAGTTAAACTATTTATATAATTCTTACCATTCAGAGAATACCAAGAATATTATCTTTTATAGAAGATTCATCGACGACTTGATTGTCATTGTTGATTAACCTTTTAATAAGGCATCTTTTGACCTTTTTCTTGGATTTCTGAATGGTAACGATATGTGTCTAACCTTTGTTGGTGGTTACAGCTGTACAAGCATTGACTTCTTGGATGTGACATTGGAGGGGGATGTGGAGAATAAGCAAATAGTGTCCAGGACATTCAGAAAGCCAACTGCTGGTAACACTATATTGCATGCTAGTTCATGCCATCCTCCACACCTGATCCGTGCCATTCCAAGGGGACAATTTATCAGATTACAACGTAATACAGAAATAGATGACATTTACCAAAAACAATCTGATGAATTAATTGAGAGATTGTCAGCTAGAGGCTATAATAGGAGTAGACTATTGGATACTAGAAGAGAAGTTGGCACAATGAATTTTGCTAATAGTGGAATCAAGAAACCTGGTAATACCTTTGAGGGTAAAATAGTGTTTACTACTGAATATACAGCACAATTCCCTCAAATAGTTAAGATTTTGAAAAAACATTTACCGATCTTATCAAATGATAATATTTTGCAAAAACACATTGAAGGTTGCAGGTTTGTGTCTAAAAAAACAGTTACCTTGGCATCCAAATTGGCCCGGAGTTGTGTAACCAATACTCTTAGACGTAGGGGCATCAATTGGTTAAATAGAAAAGGAAATTTTAGATGTGGTATGAGAACTTGCCTGACTTGTGACATGATGGAAGTCACTAATAGGTTTAGATCCTCAGTGGATAATAAAACTTATGATATTTTGTTTTATGCCAATTGCAAGACAACATTTGCAGTTTATATGCTGGAATGTAAATATTGTAACATTCAATACGTTGGAAAAACGACAAGGGAGGTAAATACTAGAATTAGGGAGCATGTTAATGATGTAAAAAACTACAATAAAGATTCTGTAGTGGCTAGACATTTTAAACTCCTTCATTTCACCAATAAGGGTGACTTTACTGTGAGAATAATTGATGTAGCTTGCATACCCACTAGAGGTGGTAACAGGTATAAGATACTGGACAGAAAAGAGCTATTCTGGATATACAAACTTAAATCCAGAACCCCAATGGGTCTGAACCTGGAGTGGGATATTAGCTATTTTGTCTAGAATGTCATCTGTCTCTGTAGGAGGTACTTTATGCCTTTTATTAAAATTATTAAAATTATGGGACATATAACAAGATATTAAAATATCATAATCCCAGTATCATTGCAATTGACCACTTGGCGTAATCCATTTTTAAAGGGTGCTCAAAGAGGTTAAGTTTAGCAATATTACAGGGATATAAATATACTTCCATTTTTTATCTGGTTGAGCTAGTTATTTTATGATCTAACATAAGTGAATGGAAATTAGATTAATATAAGATCAACTTTATGAATATAAAAAGCTATGTATACCACACCTAATTTTTTCCCCCTTTTGGATATATGATTTGAAAATATCTTCCTATTTGTGACATTTGTTTGTGGTACTGTCACTTTAAATATCTTGCTAACTAACATAGGTCCAAATGTCTTGCTAACAAAGTTTAGATTTTGTAATCTTTATATATCCATTTTCCCAGATGCATGAAATACATAAACTTATTAATTCTGAATGTTTAAAATTGTGAATTATGATCTACATTAAAATTAAGTAACATTATGAATTTTTGTTAATTATTTTTATTTTTTGCATTTTTTTCATGGTGTTGCTATTAACATAATAATCTTTGACATATCTTTTTGGCCTGAGGGTTAATATTGAGAACTTGTATAATAATAAGAAGTGCATTTTTGTTTTTAACGGTTTTGTATAAGTGCCAGGTGTTGTGTTTGTAATTACCTGGGCGGTTATATAATGTAGGCTTCAGAGTATTATCCTCAGTCTATGATGAAGTGCCACTAGAGGGCGCGAAACATGTCAGACGCTTTGTCCATTCTTGCATGCATGTATGTCTTACATGTGAAATAAAAGTATTTCGTTTCAATAATACTGCCGTGCTGCTCTGGTAATTATTTTTGATACATCCTATAGCAGTCAGTTTCTGCTTCTTGAGCATTGCACCTCTTGCCCTTTTGCTATGCCCTTATGCCGGTACTAGTGGCGTCTGACGTCACTATCGTGAGCCCAGGAGGCGCGCCCTGTGTGGAGTTTGGAGCGGCTAGCCGACACTTGTGCATAACTGCAGAGGCCTGAGATGAAACCAAGCAAAAGGAATGATGTCCATAGCTGACACCATCAGACCAACAACCTCCATACACTCAGCCACTGACGGCTAAGGAAAAGACTGAAGGGCAAGACAAGAATTGAAGATATTTGTTCTTCTTGCTTCTGTCAGAAAAATCTTCATCTCTAGAGAATCTATTTTAGTTCCCAAGAACACTACCCTTGTTGCAGGAATCAAGGAACTTTTTTTTCCCTCAGACACCAAAGTAGTATCTTCTTCCTCAGACTTATGGAAAGAAACATTTGACATAGCTACAACTGAATCAGAAACCTTACTCACGGAATCCTTACACTTCCTCTTACGCTTCCCCTGCAGCATAGGGAAAGCAGACAAAGCCTCAGAAACCGCAGAAGATATGTGGGTAACCATATCTTGCAAAGTAACTCCAACAGGAGTATGAGAGGAAACGCAGGGTGCTGCATGTGAGGCTGACAAAGTTTGGGACGCCTGAGGCGAAAGCTGCGGCATAGCATGAACAGGAGGAACAGCATTCGCCTTAGACAAAGATGGCTCAGATTCAAAAAGTCTATCCCTGTAATGTTAAGTTCTCTCAATACATGAGGAACAAAAAGGGATTAATAAGTTAGAATCCAAAAAACGTTACTGTCCCTTTTATTATTATAATTCTCCAATTTCTCTTTGTATCAAATTTTAAGCAAAAAATAAAAAGATGAAAGGCAACCTCTACACCTCAGCAAGCTTGCTGAGGTGCCTACCTGTCCTGCTGGCCAAAAAACGGAGGAACAACATGAAACAATCCGGACTCAAACTCGCCCAGCAGCAAAACCGCCGCTCACATGAACCACAGAGCCGCACTGAAACCCTTCCGGCACTCCGGAAGTAACAGAAGAAAAAGCATGCAAACTTTTGCTGCCTCCGCAAGCCCCGCCCATCGTGGGCATACCTTACCAAACCTCCCAGCCGGCATTACTCCTACTATGGAGAAAACAGTCGCCGAGAGAAGTCACACACTAAAGTGAAGCAGATAAAACCAGAACACACCACTGAGCCCCAGTGAATAAATAATAACCTCCCAGTGCCCTGCATAGCTGCCCTACATAATCCTGTGCACCCCACAGAAAAAATGTAGACACATCCCTCAAACAGTATTAACCGCTAAAGTGCCACAATCTTTTATATAAAAAATAAACGTAGCACTTACCAAAAGATGAATCTGCCTGGCAGCAGGGCAGCACACAAAGTTTAAGAGGTATCCTCCTCCCATTGACCTGTGGAAAAAAACATAATTTATGTAAGAACTTACCTGATAAATTCATTTCTTTCATATTAGCAAGAGTCCATGAGCTAGTGACGTATGGGATATACATTCCTACCAGGAGGGGCAAAGTTTCCCAAACCTTAAAATGCCTATAAATACACCCCTCACCACACCCACAATTCAGTTTAACGAATAGCCAAGAAGTGGGGTGATAAGAAAAAAGTGCGAAAGCATATAAAATAAGGAATTGGAATAATTGTGCTTTATACAAAAAAATCAAAACCACCACAAAAAAGGGCGGGCCTCATGGACTCTTGCTAATATGAAAGAAATGAATTTATCAGGTAAGTTCTTACATAAATTATGTTTTCTTTCATGTAATTAGCAAGAGTCCATGAGCTAGTGACGTATGGGATAATGATTACCCAAGATGTGGATCTTTCCACACAAGAGTCACTAGAGAGGGAGGGATAAAATAAAGACAGCCAATTCCTGCTGAAAATAATCCACACCCAGAATAAAATTTTTAATGAAAAAACATAAGCAGAAGATTCAAACTGAAACCACTGCCTGAAGTACGTTTCTACCAAAAACTGCTTCAGAAGAAGAAAACACATCAAAATGGTAGAATTTAGTAAAAGTATGCAAAGAGGACCAAGTTGCTGTTTTGCAAATCTGATCAACCGAAGCTTCATTCTTAAACGCCCAGGAAGTAGAAACTAACCTAGTAGAATGAGCTGTAATCCTTTGAGGCGGAGTGTTACCCGACTCAACATAGGCATGATGAAATAAAGATTTCAACCAAGATGCCAAAGAAATGGCAGAAGCTTTCTGGTCTTTTCTAGAACCGGAAAAGATGACAAATAGACTAGAAGTCTTTCGGAAAGACTTAATAGCTTCAACATAATATTACAAAGCTCTAACAGCATCCAAAGAATGCAATGATTTCTCCTTAGAATTCATAGGATTAGGACATAATGAAGGAACCACAATTTCTCTACTAATGTTGTTAGAATTCACAACCTTAGGTAAAAAATTCAAAAGAAGTTCGCAGCACCGCCTTATCCTGATGCAAAATCAGAAAAGGAGACTCACAAAAAAGAGTAGATAATTCAGAGACTCTTCTGGCAGAAGAGATGGCCAAAAGAAACAAAACTTTCCAAGAAAGTAATATAATGACCAAAGAATGAATGGGTTCAAAAGGAGGAGCTTGAAGAGCCCCCAGAACCAAATTCAAACTCCAAGGAGGAGAAATTGACTGAATGACAGGTTTTATACGAACCAAAGCTTGTACAAAACAATGAATATCAGGAAGAATAGCAATCTTTCTGTGAAAAAGAACAGAAAGAGCAGAGATTTGTCTTTCAAGAAACTTGCGGACAAACCTTTATCTAAACCATCCTGAAGAAATATAAGTCTTCCAGACTCTATAATATATCTCTCTAGATACAGATTTACGAGCCTGTCACATAGTATCAATCACAGAGTCAGAGAAACCTCTTTGACCAAGAATCAAGCGTTCAAACTCCACACCTTAAAATTAAGGTTTTGAGATCCGGATGGAAAAAAGAACCTTGAGACAGAAAGACTGGTCTTAACGGAAGAGTCCACAGCTGGCAAGATGCCATCCGGACAAGATCCGCATACCAAAACCTGTGAGGCCATGCTGGAGCTACCAGCAGGACAAACGAGCATTCCTTAGAATATTGGAGAATACCCTTGGAAGAAGAACTAGAGGCGGAAAGATATAGGCAGGATGACACTTGTAAGGAAGAGATAATGCATCCACTGCCTCCGCCCGAGGATCCCTGGATCCGGACAGATACCAGGGAAGTTTCTTGTTTAGATGAGAAGCCATCAGATCTATTTCTGGGAGTTCCCACATTTGAACAATCTGAGGAAATACCTCTGAGTGAAGACCATTCGCCCAGGTGCAACGTTTGGCGACTGAGATAATCCGCTTTCCAATTGTCCATACCTGGGATATGAACCGCAGAGATTAGACAGGAGCTGGATTCCGCCCAAACCAAAATTCGAGATACTTCTTTCATAGCCAGAGGACTGTGAGTCCCTCCTTGATGATTGATGTATGCCACAGTTGTGACATTGTCTATCTGAAAACAAATGAACAACTCTCTCTTCAGAAGAGGCCAAGACTGAAGAGCTCTGAAATTGCACGGAGTTCCAAAATATTGAACGGAAATCTCACCTCCTGAGATTCCCAAACCCCTTGTGCCGTCAGATACCCCCACACAGCTCCCCAACCTGTAAGACTTGTATCTGTTGAGATTATAGTCCAGGTCGGAAGAACAAAGAAGCCCCCTGAACTAAACAATGGTGATCTGTCCACCATGTCAGAGAGTGTCGTATAATCGGTTTAAAGATATTAAGTGAGATATCTTTGAGTAATCCCTGCACCATTGGTTCAGCATACAGAGCTGAAGAGGTCGCATGTGAAAACGAGCAAAGGAGATCGCATCTGATGCGGCAGTCCTAAGACTTAAAATTTCCATGCATAAGGCTACCAAAGGGAATGATTGTGACTGAAGGTTTTGACAAGCTGAAATCAATGTTAAACTTCTCTTGTCTGACAAGGACAGAGTCATAGACACTGAATCTATTCTAGAAACCTAAAAAGGTTACCCTTGTCTGAGGAATCAATGAACTGATTGGTAAATTGATCCTCCAACCATGAACTTGAAGAAACAACACAAGTCGATTCGTATGAGATTCTTCGAAAAATGAGAAGACTGAGCAAGTACCCAGATATCGTCCAATAAGGAAATACCAAAACCCTGTTCTCTGATTACAGAAAGAAGGGCACCGAGAACCTTTGAAAAAAATTCTTGGAACTGAGGCTAGAGCCACAAAACTGGTAATGCTTGTCTAAAAAGAGAATCTCAGACACTAAAAGTGATCTGGATGAATCGGAATATGCAGATACACATCCTGTCAATCTATTGTAGACATATAATGCCCTTGCTAAACAAAAGGCAGGACAGTCCTACAGAAACTGAATGTTGGAATCCTTACATAACGATTCAATATTGATAGATCCGGAACTGGTCTGAAGGAATTGACCTTCTTTGGTACAATGAAGAGATAAAAAAAACCCCAGCCCCTGTTCCAGAACTGGAACTGGCATAATTACTCCAGCCAACTCTAGATCTGAAACACATTTCAGAAATGCTGAGCCTTTGCTGTGTTAACTGGGACACGGGAAAGAAAAAATCTCTTAGCAGGAGGCCTTAACTGAAGCCAATGCTGTACCTTTCTGAAACAATGTTCTAAAACCAGAAATTGAGAACGGAATTGATCAAAATTTCTTTGAAGAAAACGTAATCTGCCCCATACCAGCTGAGCTGGAATAAGGTCCGCACCTTCATGGGTACTTAGGAGCTAGCTATAGGTTTTCAATAAGGCTTGGATATATTCCAAACTGGAAATAGTTTCCAAACTGATACCACTCCTGAGGATGAAGGATCAGGCTTTTGTTCCTTATTGTGAGGAAAGGAACGAAAAATGATTATTAGACCTAAATTTACCTTAGATTTTTTATCCTTTGGTACATAAGTTCCCTTCCTTCCAGAAACAGTTGAAATAATAATTTATTACCCTGGAAAGAAAAAGAAAGCAAAGTTGACTTAGAAGACATATCAGCATTCCAAGTTTAATCCATAAAGCTTTTCTAGCTAAAATAGCTAGAGACATATACCTGACATCAACTCTAATGATATCAAAAGATGGTATCACCAATAAAATTATTAGCATGTTATAGAATAATAATAATGCTATAAAATTATGATCTGTTACTTGTTGCGCTAAAGCTTCTAACCAAAAAGTTGAAGCTGCAGCAACATCCGTTAAAAATATAGCAGGTCTAAGAAGATTACCTGAACATAAGTAAGCTTTTCTTAGAAAGGATTCAATTTTCCTATCTAAAGGATCCTTAAAATGAATTACTATCTACCGTAGGAATAGTAGCACATTTAGCAGGAGTAGAGACAGCCCCATAACCTTAGGGATTTTGTCCCAAAAAAACTCTAATCTGTCAGATGGCACAGGATATAATTGCTTAAACGTTTAGAAGGAGTAAAAGAATTACCCAAATTATTCCATTCCCTGGAAATTACTTCAGAAATAGCATCAGGGAGATTAAACACTTCTGGAATAACTACAGGAGATTTAAAAACCATATTTAAACGTTTAGATTTAGTATCAAGAGGACCAGAATCCTCTATTTCTAATGCAATTAATACTTCTTAAAATAAAGAACGAATAAATTCCATCTTGAACAAATACAAAGATTTATCAGCATCAACCTCTGAGACAGAAACCTCTGAACCAGAAGAACCATTATCAGTATCAGAATGATGATGTTCATTTAAAAATTCATCTGAAAAAAGAGAAGTTTTAAAAGACTTTTATGTAAACTAGAAGGAGAAATAACAGACATAGCCTTCTTAATGGATTTAAAAAATAAAATCTCTTATGTTTATCAGGAACACTCTGAAAATTAGATGTTGACGGAACAGCAACAGGAAATGTAACAGTACTAAAGGAAATTTTATCTGCATTAATAAGTTTGTCATGACATGCAATACAAACAACAGCTGGAGAAACAGATACCAAAAATTATAGCAGATACACTTAGCTTGGTAGCTCCAGCACTAGACAGCGATTTTCCTGTAGTATCTTCTGACTCAGATGCAACGTGAGACATCTTGCAATATGTAAGAGAAAAAACAACATATAAAGCAAAATTGATCAAATTCCTTAAATGACAGTTTCAGGAATGGGAAAAAATGCCAAAAAACAAGCTTCTAGCAACCAGAAGCAATGAAAAAATAAGACTTAAATAATGTGGAGACAAAAGCGACGCCCTTATTTTTTAGCGCCAAATAAGACGCCCACATTATTTGGCGCCTAAATGCTTTTGGCGCCAAAAATGACGCCACATCCGGAACGCCGACATTTTTGGCGCAAAATAACGTCAAAAAATGACGCAACTTCCGGCGACACGTATGACGCCGGAAACGGAAAATAATTTTTGCGCCAAAAAAGTCCGCGCCAAGAATGACGCAATAAAATGAAGCATTTTCAGCCCCCGCGAGCCTAACAGCCCACAGGAAAAAAAGAGTCAAATTTTTGAAGGTAAGAAAAAATGATTAATTCAAATGCATTATCCCAAATATGAAACTGACTGTCTGAAAAATAAGGAAAGTTGAACATTCTGAGTCAAGGCAAATAAATGTTTGAATACATATATTTAGAACTTTATAAACAAAGTGCCCAACCATAGCTTAGAGTGTCACAGAAAATAAGATTTACTTACCCCAGGACACTCATCTACATGTTTGTAGAAAGCCAAACCAGTACTGAAACGAGAATCAGCAGAGGTAATGGTATATATAAGAGTATATCGTCGATCTGAAAAGGGAGGTAAGAGATGAATCTCTACGACCGATAACAGAGAACCTATGAAATAGACCCCGTAGAAGGAGATCACTGCATTCAAATAGGCAATACTCTCCTCACATCCCTCTGACATTCACTGCACGCTGAGAGGAAAACCGGGCTCCAACTTGCTGCGGAGCGCATATCAACGTAGAATCTAGCACAAACTTACTTCACCACCTCCATCGGAGGCAAAGTTTGTAAAAACTGAATTGTGGGTGTGGTGAGGGTTGTATTTATAGGCATTTTAAGGTTTGGGAAACTTTGCCCCTCCTGGTAGGAATGTATATCCCATACGTCACTAGCTCATGGACTCTTGCTAATTACATGAAAGAAAGAAAGACTGTATAAACCTACACAGGCTTTCCAAAAAGGACAGCAACAAACTGTTTGAGAGGCAGAGTGGCTATTATACCCCACAAGTTCCCAAATGCTTAAAAGCCACCACTGCTCTAATGAAGAGATTGACATGGACTACGACTAGACCCCAGCAAAGATCAGAAAAACCTGCTCTGCTTTGAAAATAACAAACTCTTGATTGAAGAAATTCATTCAGACACCTAACTTTACCACCTCCTTGCAACCATTTACAGGAAAAGAGAATGACTGGGGATTGTGGGTAGGGGAGTGGTATTTAACAGCTTTGCTGTGGTGCTCTTTGCCTCCTCCTGTTGGTCAGGAGTGATATACCCAACAGTAATTATGATGATCCGTGGACTCACTGTGTCATTAGAAAGAAAAGTTATTCCTAATCTAATCCCCCCTTAAAAACAAAAAAGCCACACCAAAATGAATACACCCCCTAATCTAACAATAAACTACCAATAGCACTTAAAAGGGCATTTTGTAGGGCATTGCCCTAAGTTTAACAGCTCTTTTACTTAAAAAAAAAAAAAATACTAAGTCCCCCACTAGCAGTACAGCCCCCAAAATAAAAAAAGACCTAACTTAAAAAAACAAAACAAATCTACCCATTGCCCATAGAGGGTAATTTGTATGGGCATTGCCCTTAAAAAAAGGACAATAAGCTCTTTTAGTGCCCATGAAAATAAACAAAAGCCATAATCTAAGAAAAAAAACCCCACCTAACACTAAACCCAAAATAAATACTAACCATTCCTAAAGTCCAGCAGTGAAGGTCTTCTTTCAGGTGGCTCCATCTTCATCCAGCGCAAGACCATATTCAATTTTCATCCCAGTGGCGCAGAACAGAGGCGGCACAGAGGCGGATCGGCGGCGGTACAGTCAACCAACATGGAGGCTTCTCTTTATGTGATTGTCTGCCGCACACTGAAGATTGAATGTGAGGTATCTGTTTTATATTGGGGTACCTTGCTTTCCTATTGGCTAAAAAATTCAAATCAGCCAATAGGATGACAACTGCTTAAATCCTATTGGCAGTTCAAATCAATGGGTCAGCAGACGTGTTCAGTTCAAAACTGTACAGTGCTGCTCTGGAGCTTACTTCAGCTAGCAATAGTGAAAATAATAAAATAGTACAATAATAAAATGCTCTAACATATCACAGCTTTATGTTTTGCACTTGTATGTCTCATTAAGATCAAATGCATTAGACAGAAAGAGAACAACTCATAGATGAAAGATAAATATTGTCCATAAAGTCATCAAAAACAAACAACTTTGCCTTTTTTAATCAGTTTTGTCCATTACCTGATTGAGGTAAAAACAATTTTGCTAAATTAAATCTTTCAGAGGTTCTAACCATTAGTTGGTATGTGCAATGCACACAATGTTTCTATTCACAAGACCAATTTCCCAAGTGCAAATTGTCAAAGGCATGCTTAGTAAATACGGATGTGGGTACACAAACCAATCATTGTCAATAAAAACAGTATTCACATTATGCATGGTGGGTATAAATGTGAATTACACAATTGTTATCAATTAGCATTATATTCCATGAAAGGGCAATGTTTCTTGAGCCATAAACCTGTTCAAAATGTGTATACAGCAAAAGATAGAGACTACTTTGTATATAAGCAAGATGGTAACCTAAGTGGGCCTATCCTATGGTGTAGACATACTACAGGAATCATGTCATGAGAGGAATCTAGTTCTCACAGTTTCTGCAACTGTAACAAAGTATATGACAATTCTCAAAGGCATTTTCTGCTCATAAAATATTTTTCAGGGAGGCCACAAAGTCTGGCAAAATATAATTATCATCCAGCTGGCAAGAGGAAATGGATTCTAGCAGTACTAATGATTAGTTCCGCCATGGGTTACCATGATCTGGTCTCCCCCCCCCCCTTTATGAATACTGGAATATAAAAGTTGGTGAAAGGCACTTATGCAGAAAAGTGCAGAGGAGCTGAAGACCACTGTATGTATTAACTGCTGCAAGTACAAACTTCAACCATGACAGATAATTAGGAAAGACCATCAACAGACATGACTAAGCAATATCCCAACATTATTCATAAAAGAGAGACTTTTTATCAGTCTCCAAACACCTCTGAACACAGTATGTGAGTATATGGTCCTGCTTTTCATGAATCGCATTGCAAGCTAATTTGCATTTAATCATTAATCACATACACAATTAAAAGTCTAATTTTGTTGGCAGCCTGCAAGACAGTCTGTAGACGATATGAGAGGTGCACTGTGGATAACCAGAGTCTTGGAAAGATTTAAAGTAAAGTAAACCTTACTGAACGTCTGCATAATTATCTGCTAGGTCACTGAATTTAAAGAGAAACACAAATAAGCATACTGTATACAGAACTGTGACACCTACTATTCTTATTGCTGGGTGTCAGAGGATGACTTATTTACGTCTGATATAAATTAATAAGAAAACGTAGCTAATGATTTAGTGCAGGGAATAAGAGATTAAAAAACATTAAATGATTCTTGTTTTGTGTAAAAATGGTGCTTGCGTCACGCTCCCTAGAGAGGGTTTCTGTAACCTGAAAATGCAGCAAATCAAACAGCTGATTAAAGGGACACTGAACCCAATTTTTTTCTTTTGTGATTCAGATAGAGCATGCAATTTTAAGCAACTTTCTAATTTACTCCTATTATCAAATTTTCTTCATTCTCTTGGTATCTTTATTTGAAAAGCAAGAATGTAAGTTTAGATGCTGGCCCATTTTTGGTGAACAACCTGGGTTGTTCTTGCAGATTGGTGGATAAATTCACCCACCAATAAACAAGTGATGTCCAGGCTCTGAACTAAAAATTGTCTGGCTCCTTAACTTAAGACGCCTTCTTTTTCAAATAAAGATAGCAAGAATACAAAGAAAAATTGATAAATTAGAAAGTTGCTTAAAATTGCAAGCTCTATCTGAATCACGAAAGAAAACATTTGGGTTTAGTGTCCCTTTAAGGCAATTTACAGGTTTTAAAAACCTAGGTCACAAATTTTGGCCTCTCTAGGGAGTGTAGGACAGAGCACAATTTTAACACAAACAGAATTTATGCTTACCTGATAAATTACTTTCTCCAACGGTGTGTCCGGTCCACGGCGTCATCCATAACTTGTGGGAATATTTTCTTCCCCAACAGGAAATGGCAAAGAGCACAGCAAAAGCTGTCCATATAGTCCCTCCTAGGCTCCGCCCACCCCAGTCATTCGACCGACGGACAGGAGAAAAAAACAGGAGAAACCATATGGTGCCGTGGTGACTGTAGTTAAAGAAAGAAATTCATCAACCTGATTAAAAAACCAGGGCGGGCCGTGGACCGGACACACCGTTGGAGAAAGTAATTTATCAGGTAAGCATAAATTCTGTTTTCTCCAACATTGGTGTGTCCGGTCCACGGCGTCATCCATAACTTGTGGGAACCAATACCAAAGCTTTAGGACACGGATGAAGGGAGGGAGCCAATCAGGTTACCTAAACAGAAGGCACCACGGCTTGCAAAACCTTTCTCCCAAAAATAGCCTCCGAAGAAGCAAAAGTATCAAATTTGTAGAATTTGGCAAAAGTGTGCCGGGAAGACCAAGTCGCTGCCTTACATATCTGATCAACAGAAGCCTCGTTCTTGAAGGCCCATGTGGAAGCCACAGCCCTTGTAGAGAGAGCTGTGATGCGTTCAGGAGGCTGCCGTCCGGCAGTCTCGTAAGCCAATCGGATGATGCTTTTCAGCCAAAAGGAAAGAGAGGTAGCAGTAGCTTTTTGACCTCTCCTCTTGCCAGAATAAACGACAAACAGAGAAGACGTTTGTCTAAAATCCTTTGTTGCTTCTAAATAGAACTTTAAAGCACGAACTACATCTAAATTGTGTAACAAACGTTCCTTCTTTGAAACTGGATTCGGACACAAAGAAGGCACAACTATTTCCTGGTTAATATTCTTGTTGGAAACAACCTTTGGAAGGAAACCAGGTTTAGTACGCAAAACAACCTTATCTGAATGGAACACCAGATAGGGCGAATTACACTGCAAAGCAGATAACTCAGAAACTCTTCTAGCAGAAGAAATAGCAACCAAAAATAGAACTTTCCAAGATAACATCTTGATATCTATGGAATGTAGAGGTTCAAACGGAACCCCTTGAAGAACTGAAAGAACTAAATTCAGACTCCAGGGAGGAGTCAAAGGTCTGTAAACAGGCTTGATCCTGACCAAAGCCTGAACAAAAGCTTGAACATCAAGCACAGCTGCCAGACGTTTGTGTAACAAGACAGATAAAGCAGAAATCTGTCCCTTTAGAGAACTCGCTGATAATCCCTTATCCAAACCTTCTTGGAGAAAGGAAAGGATCCTAGGAATTTTGATCTTACTCCATGAAAATACCTTGGATTCACACCAACAGATATATCTTTTCCATATTTTATGGTAAATTTTCCTAGTTACAGGTTTTCTGGCTTGTACCAGAGTATCTATTACAGAATCCGAAAACCCACGCTTAGATAAAATCAAGCGTTCAATTTCCAAGCCGTTAGCTGGAGGGAAACTAGATTTGGATGTTCGAATGGACCTTGTACTAGAAGATCCTGTCTCAAAGGTAGCTTCCATGGTGGAGCCGATGACATATTCACCAGGTCTGCATACCAAGTCCTGCGTGGCCACGCAGGAGCTATCAAGATCACCGAGGCCCTCTCCTGCTTGATCCTGGCTACCAGCCTGGGAATGAGAGGAAACGGTGGAAGCACATAAGCTAGGTTGAAGGTCCAAGGCGCTACTAATGCATCCACTAGAGTCGCCTTGGGATCCCTGGATCTGGACCCGTAGCAAGGAACCTTGAAGTTCTGACGAGACGCCATCAGATCCATGTCTGGAATGCCCCATAATTGAGTCAACTGGGCAAATATCTCCAGTTGAAGTTCCCACTCCCCCGGATGGAATGTCTGACTACTCAGATAATCCGCCTCCCAGTTTTCCACTCTTGGGATGTGGATCGCAGATAGGTGGCAGGAGTGATCCTCCGCCCATTTTAAGATTTTGGTCACTTCTCTCATCGCCAGGGAACTCCTTGTTCCCCCCTGATGGTTGATGTAAGCAACAGTCATCATGTTGTCTGATTGGAATCTTATGAATCTGGCCTTTGCTAGTTGAGGCCAAGCCCTGAGAGTATTGAATATCGCTCTCAGTTCCAGAATGTTTATCGGGAGAAGAGACTCTTCCCGAGACCATAGCCCCTGAGCTTTCAGGGAGTTCCAGACCGCGCCCCAGCCCACTAGACTGGCGTCGGTCGTGACGATGACCCACTCTGGTCTGCGGAAGCTCATTCCCTGGGATAGGTGGTCCTGGGTTAGCCACCAACGGAGTGAGTCTCTGGTCTTCTGATCTACTTGAATCACTGGAGACAAGTCTGTATAGTCCCCATTCCACTGTTTCAGCATGCACAGTTGTAATGGTCTTAGATTAATTTGCGCAAAAGGAACTATGTCCATTGCAGCAACCATCAACCCTACTACTTCCATGCACTGAGCTATGGAAGGTCGTGGAACAGAGTGAAGAACTTGACAAGCGTTTAGAAGTTTTGACTTTCTGACATCTGTCAGGAAAATCTTCATTTCTAAAGAATCTATTATTGTCCCCAAGAAAGGAACTTTTTTCAATGTTCACTTTCCATCCGTAAGATCTGAGAAAGGCCAGAACGATGTCTGTGTGAGCCTTTGCCTTTGAAAGAGACGACGCTTGTATCAGAATGTCGTCCAAGTAAGGTGCCACTACAATGCCCCTTAGTCTTAGAACCGCTAGAAGGGACCCGAGTACCTTTGTGAAAATCCTTGGAGCAGTGGCTAGCCCGAATGGGAGAGCCACAAACTGGTAATGTTTGTCCAGAAAGGCGAACCTTAGGAACTGATGATGATCTTTGTGGATAGGAATATGTAGATACGCATCCTTTAGATTCACAGTAGTCATAAATTGACCCTCCTGGATTGTAGGTAAAATCGTTCGAATAGTTTCCATTTTGAATGATGGCACTCTGAGAAATTTGTTTAGGATCTTTAAATCCAGAATTGGTCTGAAAGTTCCCTCTTTTTTGGGAACTACAGATTTGAGTAAAATCCCATTCCTTGTTCCACGGTTGGAACTGGGTGTTATCACTCCCATTTTTAACAGGCTTAAACTTGTCAATAAAGTACAAAAACCGTTTTAAAACAAAACCGTTACTGTCTCTTTAAATTTTAAACAGGGCACACTTTATTACTGAATATGTGAAAAACTATGAAGGAATTGTTCAAATTTAACCAAATTTTCACCACAGTGTCTTAAAGCATTCAAAGCATTGCACCCCAAATTTCAGACCTTTAACCCTTAAAATGAGGAAACCGGAGCCGGTTACAGTTTTAACCCCTCTACAGTCCCAGCTACAGCCTTTGCTGCGACTTTACCAAACCCAGGGGGGTATACGATACCAAATGAAGCCTTCTAGGAACCTTTTCAACAACTTTCAGACCCACACACATGCAGCTGCATGTCCTGCTCTCAAAAGTAACTGCGCAGTAATGGCGCGAAAATGAGGCTCTGCCTACTACAGAGAAGGCCCTTCCTGACTGGGAAGGTGTCTAAACCAGTGCCTGTCGTAAAAAAACGTTCCCCAAAGTTTATAAAGTGTGAATTTCAACCACAAGCTGTATAAAATGCCCAAATAAAGCAATCGATCTAGCCCATAAAAGTGTCTACCAGTTTTATAGCCCATATTAAGCCCTTTATTCTGTTTGAGACTAAGAAAATGGCTTACCGGTCCCCATGAGGGGAAATGACAGCCTTCCAGCATTACACAGTCTTGTTAGAAATATGGCTAGTCATACCTTAAGCAGAAAAGTCTGCCAACTGTTTCCCCCAACTGAAGTTATCTCATCTCAACAGTCCTATGTGGAAACAGCAAACGATTTTAGTTACTGCTGCTAAAATCATAATCCTCTCACAAACAGAGCTCTTCATCTTTTTCTGTTTCAGAGTAAATAGTACATACCAGCACTATTTTAAAATAACAAACTCTTGATAGTAGAATAAAAAGCTACAACTAAACACCACATACTCTTCACCATCTCCGTGGAGATGCTGCTTGTTCAGCGGCAAAGAGAATGACTGGGGTGGGCGGAGCCTAGGAGGGACTATATGGACAGCTTTTGCTGTGCTCTTTGCCATTTCCTGTTGGGGAAGAGAATATTCCCACAAGTTATGGATGACGCCGTGGACCGGACACACCAATGTTGGAGAAACCAAGAAGTGTTTACCCCTTTAATAATCTGTGTATTGATCTAATAAGTGTTAAAAAAAGAAGGTTAAACAACTGCTCTCCTTTTGTCTTCTGTATTTACAGTAGTGCATTTACTAAGACCAAAATTACCTGTAAACAATGTAACCAATGTAAAAGAAGTACAAGCATTAATATGGTAAGGAGGGCACAGTAAGAAAAGAATAATACATGAACAAATCTAAAATGTGTTTCCTCTCACTTGGGTGTCAAGTTTAGCTACAAAACTATAATACTTTACACATTATATGGATACATAGATCAAAATTAGAAACAAAAAGAAACATTAATCTTATTAGCCAAAAAAAAAAAAACTGTCTCTAAAGAGGGTGCACAATATGCAATAGAAAGAATTGCTGCAGACTCCAGTAGAACTCATTGATTGGTTGCACATGTTCAAGAGCTAACAATCCAAGCACTTAATTGTCAGTTATCTCCTCTTCTTCAGTAGCTGAAATACAGTGACAAAATAACAGAGGGACTTGTTCTGCTTTAACCTTAGCTAGCTGCCATCACACAGTGGAAAACAGTGTTAAAATATCACAGGATCACGCTGTACTGCAAAAGGAAGAAATGTAAAGAACATAATGATTTCCCCCGAGTTTGCTTTTTAGAAAATTGTCACCAGAGCCAACAGAAATTGTGACACATTTTCAGAAGGGATGCTGGGAAATCGAACAATGGCATTCTAGTTAGGGCGAAGCCTACTCATCAGCCAATTATAACGGTAACTGGGCATTTTGCTGAAAACTTCAAAACCATAACTTGGCTAACCTTTTGAGATTTCTGAGCAAGCATATAAAGAAACATTTCTTTCCACTTAAACCATTTACAGTTATAAAATGTGTCTTATAACTAAGTTCTTAAAAAACATTGTAGGGATTTGTGTCAATATACTCTCTGTTGTTCTCTAGAAGCAAACATGCCCATAGAATTCCCAGTGTGCTTTTACATGGGTGTAGAAGTTTGTGTCAACAGAGATAAACACAGGCAAGTGTTAAAGGGACATCACAATTATTTATATCATGCATATGAAAGAGCACCCTTTAATGGCCAAATTACAAGAGAGCTGTCTTAGAAGTGGTTTGCGCTGGTATTATGTGTTGAAAGTAAATTGTTTTTCGCTCACGCGCTAACCCGACACCAGTAGAAAGCCGAACTTAGAATACTGTGTGCGTGATTACGTATTCACCCATAGAAGTCTATTGAGAAAAAAAGTGGAGAAAAAACCCCTATCGCATATTCTCAAATGTGCTAACCTGACATGACAATATGAATATTTCACATTTCAATGTTATTCAACTAGCAGAATATGTTCTAGTTATTCATAAATACACATTTCTACATATATCTGATGTTTTTTTTGCACAAATATATATATATATATATATATATATATATATATATATATACACACACACCACAATACATGATTATATATAGGTATAGATATGTACAGATATATATAGTAGGAATATCTATTTAGAAATACATATAACATTCTGCTAAATGCAGAACATTGGAATGTGAGATATTTACAGTATATACACAGTATAACACTTTATTAAATATGAATATTGCATAAATATGCTTTTACATGTTTTCATCTGCTTAACTGCAAAGGGCTCCAATGCACAGTATATATATGTAGTGAGGAGGTGTAAGACTATTCAGATCAGGTCAAACCTGTCATTCGGCTGAGGGAACGAGGAAAAGTAGGAGAAACATCATGGTATAATTCTACCAGAAGAAAAACAAAAAGGGAGCCTTCAAAAAATTCTTACGGGCGGGGTCCTGCCAGGAGAGAAAGGAATTTATCTGGTAAGCATAAATTTTGTTTTCTTTCCGAAGGCAGGGAGAGTCCACAACTTTATTCTTTACTGTTGGGAAACAATACCCAAGCTCCAGAGGACACTGAATGAATAACGGGAGGGAAATAAAGAAAAAGGTGGACCCTAATCTGAGGGCACCACAGCCTGCAACACTTTTCTCCCCAAAGCTTCTTCACCTGAAGCAAATACATAAAATTTGTAAAATTTAGAAAAAAGTTTGTAAGGAGGACCAGGTAGCCGCCTTACAAATCTGATCCATAGAGGCTTCATTCTTAAAAGCCCAGGAAGAAGCAACTGCTCTAGTGGAATGTGCCGTTATCCTCTCCGGAGGCTGCTGTCCTGCTTTCTCATAAGCTAAGCGGATGACGCTCCTCAACCAGAAAGACAAGGAAGATGCAGTGGCCTTCTGGCCCTTACATCTACCCGCATAAATGACAAACAAAGATGAAGATGGTCTAGTAGCCTGAAGATAAAACTTCAAAGCACGAAGCACATCCAGATTGTAAAGAAAACGTTCCTTCGCTGAAGGAGGATTGGGACACAAGGAAGGACCAACAATCACTTGATTAATGTTACGATCTGACACCACCTTAGGAAGGAAACCTAACCTAGTACTTAAAACTGCATCATCGGCATGGAAAACAAGGTAAGGGGGTGGGTCATACTGTAAAGCTAAAATATCAGACTCTGCGAGCAGAGAAATGGCTAATAGTAACAAAACTTTAAAAAGATAACAGTTTAATGTCAACAACATGCATGAGCTCAAACAGAGCCTGCTGCAAAACACAAAGGACAAAATTGAGGCTCCAAGGATGAGCCAAAGGTCTAAATACATGTCTGATCCTAGTCAGAGCCTTAACAAAGGACTGCACATCCGGAAGCTCAGCTCTTGTGCAGTAAAACAGATATGGCCGATATCTGTCCCTTCAGAGAGCTGGCAGATAGACCCTTCTCCAATCCATCTTGGAGAAAAGATAAAATTCTAGCAACCTTTAACTTATGCCAAGAAAAACCACGCTCCTCACACCAGTGCAGGTAAGTCTGCCACACCTTATGGTAGATGCGCCAAGTAACCGGCCTACAAGCTTGAATCAAAGTGTCTTGGCTAAGACTAAGCGTTCAAGCTCCACACAGTCAGCCTTAGAGAATCTAGATTTTGATGTAGGAGGGGGCCATGTATCAGCAGGTCCCTGCAACAAAGTAACCTCCACGGAAGAGATGAGGAAATTCTCACCAGATCTACAAACGAGCTCCTTTGAGGCCAGGATGGAGCAAATAGAATCACTGATGTCTGCTCCTGTTGATGCGGGCCACTACATGAGGGAGAAGAGGCAATGTGTAATGGATCCTGCTGCCCCTTTAAGTTTGGCCCTCCTACTTAACCCTATTTAAGCTGTAACTTCCCATGACACTCTGCTTATGAATCTTCTACTGCAGAGTTTCCTGTTGTACCTTAGTTACGGGAGCCACACCTTGTTTGCTACTACTAAGTGTTTACCTGCAGCCTTTCTACTTTACTGCTGTCCTGGAAGCTCAGCATAACAACCACTAAACTCATCTGCACTGCCTCTAAGAAGTTAAGGGGGCAATTTATCAAAGGCTTTGCAAGCCTTTCGCCCCACTACGGCTGCAGGTTCTCACATGAGAACCTGCACGCCGTATTTAACAAGCAGCGGTCATAAGACCGCTACTTCCCTAACCTTTTGTCACCTCTTGTTTGACAAAATTCAATCTCCCCAGTCTTTTCCGACCGGGGAGATTCACAGCTCCTGCCCGCGTGTGATTCCACATTAACAACTAGTGCTAACAAAACCTATATTAACCCTGTATGACACAATGGAGGAAAGAGATATTTGAGTCTAAACCTCCATGGAACCACTAGAGCGTCTATTAACTCTGCTTGAGGATCCCTCAATCTCTACCTGGGTAGTTTGGCATTAAGATGAGAGGCCATGAGATCAATCTACGGCATCCCCCACATGCTGCAAATCTCTGTAAACACCTTGGGGTGGAGGGACCATTCCCCTGGGTGAAAGGATTGTCTGCTGAGGAAGTCTACGTCCCAGTTCTCCACACCTGGGATGTGGATCGCTGACAGAATACAGTTGTGAGCTTCTGCCCATTCTAAGATTTGAGACACCTCCCTCATCATTAAGGAATTTCTCGTTCCTCCCTGATGGTTGATGTAGGTGACCGAAGATATATTGTTTGATTGGAATCTGATATACTAACTCAGTTGGGTCAAGCCTTCAGCGCATTGGAGATTGCCCGGAGTTACAAGATATTGACTCCATACTGGCACCCCAAACGGATCCCCAGCCAGAAAAACTGGCATCTGTAGTCACAATCTCCCAGGACAGTCTCAAGAAGCACATGCCTAGAGACAGGTGATCTTGACAGAGCCAACAAGAGAGCGACAGATCTGAATGGTCGCCGTTCCATTGTCTCAGCATGCATAGTTGTCAAGGTCTGAGATGGAATCTAGCAAAAGGAAAAATGTCCATACAAGACACCATAAGGCCAATTACCTTCATGCACTGGGCCACCGAAGGTCTTAAGGAGATCAAGAGACGCTGTTGCCAGCTTGCAACGTCTCCGATCTGTTAGATTCACCTTGGTATTTGGCGTAAAAGAACTCTTTTCCAAGTTTATCTTCCATCCATGTGACTGAAGAAGACTCAGAAGATATTTCAAGTGATCCCTTACCAGACGAAAAGATGACGCCTATACCAAGATATCGTCCAGGTAAGGTGCTGCTGCAATACCTTGGGTTCTGGCCAAAGCTAGTAGAGCACCCAGAATCTTTGTAAATATCCTGGGGGCAGTAGCTAAGCCAAATGGAAGTGCTATGAACTGGAAGTGATGATCTAGAAAGGCAAACCTCAGGAACTGAAAATGATCCTTGTGGATTGGAACATGTAGGTATGCATCCTTCAGATCGATGGTAGTCATGAATTGTCCTCCCTGAACCAGGGAAAGGATCGATCTGATCGTCTCCATCTTGAA
The DNA here is from genome assembly GCF_027579735.1 of Bombina bombina. Taxonomy (NCBI): domain Eukaryota; kingdom Metazoa; phylum Chordata; class Amphibia; order Anura; family Bombinatoridae; genus Bombina; species Bombina bombina. The sequence goes on along the minus strand of NC_069500.1, from coordinate 298,195,999 downwards.
GGAAGGGACACTTAGAAATTTGTTTAGGCACTTCAAGTCCAGAATTGGATGAAAGGTTCCCTCCTTCTTGGGAACCATAAAGAGGTTTGAATAGAATCCTAGACCTCTTTCGGGTTGCAGGTACCGGGATGATTACTCCTAAGGAGGCTAGGTCCCGTACGCAATCTAAAAAGGCTGTCCTATTCTCTGGTCTTATAGACAGTCTGGAGAGGAGGAATCTGCCCCTGGGTGGATGAGATTTGAATCCTATCCTGTATCATTGAGATACAACCTCCAGCAGCCAAGGATCCTGAACATCCTGAAACCAGGCATCTGAGAAAAACGACAGTCTGCCCCCTACTCGATCCGATCCCAGATCGGGGGCCACCCCTTCATGCAGATTTGTTATCTGCGGGCTTCCTAGTCTGTTTGGGCTTGTTCCAGGACTGAACAGGCTTCTAGGTACTCTTAGGCTGCTCGGGCTTGGAGGATGATTGGGTTCTCTGGCACTTGTCCGAACAAAAATTTGAGGGCTACCATCCTTTTGACACTTCTCTGCCATCCTCCTCTAGTGACGAAAGGCAAAGAATGACTGGGGGGGGGGGAGGGGGGATGGGGGAAGTGGGAGGGATATTTAAGCCTTTGGCTGGAGTGTCTTTGCCTCCTCTTGGTGGCCAGGTGTTGTATTTCCCAACAGTAAGGAATGAAGTCATGGTCCCTCCCTGCCTTTGGAAAGAAATCTACTGCTTATTTGAACCATTTACTTATTTAACTTCAATTGTGTCCAAGCGATCACATTACTTACTCACAGATTATCTAGCACTGCATTACCCACAGATTATCTAGCACTGCATTACCCACAGATTATCTAGCACTGCATTACCCACAGATTATCTAGCACTGCATTACCCACAGATTATCTAGCACTGCATTACCCACAGATTATCTAGCACTGCATTACCCACAGATTATCTAGCACTGCATTACCCACAGATTATCTAGCACTGCATTACCCACAGATTATCTAGCACTGCATTACCCACAGATTATCTAGCACTGCATTACCCACAGATTATCTAGCACTGCATTACCCACAGATTATCTAGCACTGCATTACCAACAGATTATCTAGCACCGAATTACTCAGATTATCTAGCACTGCATTACCCACAGATTTAGCACTACATTACTCAGATTTAGCACAGCATTACTCACAGATTTAGCACAGCATTACTCAGATTATTTAGCCCTGCATTACTCACAGATTATTCAGCACTGCATTACTCACAGATTATTTAGCACTGCATTACTCACAGATTATTTAGCACTGCATTACTCAGATTCAGCCCTGCATTACTCAGATTCAGCCCTGCATTACTCACAGATTTAGCCCTGCATTACTCACAGATTTAGCCCTGCATTACTCACAGATTTAGCCCTGCATTACTCACAGATTTAGCCCTGCATTACTCACAGATTATCTAACACTGCATTACTCACAGATTATTTAGCACTGAATTACCAACAAATTAAATTAACTAGCACTTCATTACCCACAGATTACTTGGCACTACATTACCCACACATTACTTGGCACTGCATTGCCACTGCATTGCAAAAGAGAAGTTTTACTACAGTAAGAAAAACATAAATTATTCTTACCAGATAATTTCCTTTCCTTCTGTACAGGGAGAGTCCACAGCTGCATTCATTACTTGTAGGAAATACAGAACCTGGCCATCAGGAGGAGGCAAAGACACCCAAGCCAAAGGCTTAAAAACGTCCCCCACTTCCCTCATCCCCCAGTCATTCTGCCGAGGGAACAAGGAACAGTAGGGGAAATATCAGGGGGGAAAAGGTGCCAGAAGAAAACAAATTAAATTTAAGGCCACCCATCGGAGAACACGGGCGGAAGCTGTGGACTCTCCCTGTACAGAAGGAAAGGAAATTATCTGGTAAGCATAATTTATGTTTTCCTTCTTAATACAGGGAGAGTCCACAGCTGCATTCATTACTTTTGGGAAATTATACCCAAGCTACAGAGGGCACTGAATGCTAAAGGGAGGGAAAAGAAGAGGCGGCCCAAATCTGAGGGCACCACAGCCTGCAACAAACCTATTCTCATGAAGGCTGCTTCAACAGAAAGAAAAAAGAAAAAGAATGCTATGACCACCAGATAGCCGCCCAACAATCAGAACCATAGAGATCTCATGCCAGAGACCCAAGATGACGTTACTGCTCTCAAACTGAGCCATAACCTCTGAGGAGACTAGTGGCCCGCTGAACCCTAGGTCAAGGGGGAAAAAAAAAACACCCCTCCACCAACAATAAAGAAGGCAACTAAGCCTCCATAGTCTGAAAAGAACATCAAGGCCTGATACTCTGAGAGGGGACTAACCCCTTCCCATTTAGAAAAGGAAAGACATAATTTATGTAAGAACTTACCTGATAAATTAATTTCTTTCATATTGGCAAGAGTCCATGAGCTAGTGACGTATGGGATATACAATCCTACCAGGAGGTGCAAAGTTTCCCAAACCTCAACATGCCTATAAATACACCCCTCACGACACCCACAATTCAGTTTAACGAATAGCCAAGTAGTGGGTTGATAAAGAAAGGAGTACAAAGCATCAAAACAAAGAATATGGAAATAATTGGGCTTTATACAAAAATAATAACCACCATAAAAAGGGTGGGTCTCATGGACTCTTGCCAATATGAAAGAAATTAATTTATCAGGTAAGTTCTTACATAAATTATGTTTTTTTTCATGTAATTGGCAAGAGTCCATGAGCTAGTGACGTATGGAACAGTAATACCCAAGATGTGGAACTCCACAGAAGAGTCGCTAGAGAGGGAGGGATAAAAAAAAAATAACAGCCATTTTCTGCTGGAAAAAATTAATCCACAACCCAAAATATAAGTTTATTCTCATAAATTAAAAGGAAAAACTTAAACATAATGAATCAAACTGAAACAACTGCCTGAAGAACTTTTCTACTAAAAACCGCTTCCGAGGAAGCAAATACATAAAAATGGTAGAATTTAGTAAATGTATGCAAAGAAGACCAAGTAGCTGCTTTGCAAATCTGATCAACTGAAGCTTCATTCTTAAAAGCCCACAAAGTGGAGACTGATCTAGTAGAATGAGCTGCAATTCTCTGAGGTGGGGCCTGACCCGACTCCAAATAAGCCTGATGAATCAAAAGCTTTAACCAAGATGCCAAGGAAATGACAGAAGCCTTCTGACCTTTCCTAGAACCAGAAAAGGCAACAAATAGACTAGAAGTCTTCCTGAAATCTTTAGTAGTTTCAACATAATATTTCAAAGTTCTTACAACATCCAAAGAATGTAAAGATCTCTCCAAAGAATTCTTAGGATTAGGACACCAAAAAGGACCAACAATTTCTCTATTAATGTTGTTAGAATTCACAACCTTAGGTAGAAATGTAAATGAAGTCCACAAAACTGCCTTATCCTGATGGAAAATCAGAAAAGGAGATTCACACGAAAGAGCAGACAATTCAGAAACCCTTCTAGCAGAAGAGATTGCCAAAAGGAACAACACTTTCCAAGAAAGTAGTCTATTGACCAAAGAATGCATAGGCTCAAAAGGAGGAGCCTGTAAAGCCTTCAAAAAACAAATTAAGACTCCAAGGAAGAAATATTGATTTAATGACAGGCTTAATACGGACCAAAGCCTGTATAAAACAGTGAATATCAGGAAGCTTAGCAATTTTGTCTTTGAAATAAAACAGAAAGGAACTTGCAGACAAACCTTTAACCAAACTATCCTGAAGGAACTGTAAAATTCTCGGAATTCTAAAAGAATGCCAGGAGAATTTATGAGAAGAACACCATGAAATATAAGTCTTCCAAACTCAATAATAAATCTTCCTAGAAACAGATTTACGAGCCTGTAACATAGTATTCATCACTGAGTCAGAGAAACCTCTATGACTAAGCACTAGGCATTCAATTTCCATACCTTCAAATTTAATAATTTGAGATCCTGATGGAAAAACGGACCTTGAGACAGAAGGTCTGGTCTTAAAGGAAGTGGCCAAGGTTGGCAACTGGACATCCGAAAAAGATCTGCATACCAAAACCTGTGAGGCCATGCTGGAGCTACCAGCAACACAAACGATTGTTGAATGATGATCTTGGAAATCACTCTAGGAAGAAGAACTAGAGGCGGGAAGATATAAGCAGGTTGGTAACACCAAGGAACTGCTAAGGCATCCACCACCTCTACCTGAGGATCCCTGGACCTGGACAGGTACATGGGAAGTTTCTTGTTTAGATGGGAAGCCATCAGATCTATTTCTAGAAGACCCCACATCTGAACAATCTGAGAAAACACATCTGGATGGAGCGACCAGTCCCCCGGGTGTAAAGTCTGACGGCTGAGATAATCCGCTTCCCAATTGTCTACACCTGGGATATGAACCGCAGAAATTAGATAGGAGCTGGATTCCGCCAAGATACTTCTTTCATAGCTTGGGGACTGTGAGTCCCACCCTGATGATTGACATATGCCACAGTTGTGATATTGTCTGTCTGAAAACAAATGAACGGTTCTCTCTTCAATAGAAACCAAACCTGAAGAGCCCTGAAAACAGCAGAGAGTTCTAAAATATTGATTGGTAACCTCGCCTCTTGAGATTTCCAAACCCCTTGTGCTGTCAGAGATTCCCAGACAGCTCCTGAACCTGAAAGACTTGCATCTGTTGTGATCACAGTCCAGGTTGGATGAACAAAAGAGGCCCCTTGAACTATACGATGGTGATCTAATCACCAAGTCAGAGAGTCGATCATTGGGATTTAAGGATATTAAATTGTGATATGTTTGTATAATCCTTGCACCATTGATTCAGCATACAAAGCTGGAGAGGTCTCATATGAAAACGAGCAAAGGGGATCGCGTCCGATGCTGCAGTCATGAGACCTAAAACTTCCATGCACATAGCTACTGAAGGGAATGATTGAGACTGAAGGTTCCGACAAGCTGGAACCAATTTCAATCGTCTCTTATCTGTTAGAGACAGAGTCATGGACACTGAATCTATGTGGAAACCTATAAAGATGACCCTTGTCTGAGGAATCAAGGAACTTTTTGGTAAATTGACCCTCCAACCATTTTTTTGAAGAAACAACACTAGTTGATTTGTGTGAGATTCTGCAGAATGTAAAGACTGAGCTAGTACCAAATGGAAGAGTGACAAATTGGTAATGCTCATCTAGAAAAGAGAATCTCAGAAACTGAAAATGGTCTGGATGAAACGGGATATGAAGATATGCATCCTGTAAGTCTATCGTAGACATATAATAACCTTGCTGAACAAAAGGCAGAATAGTCCTTATAGTCACCATTTTGAAAGTTGGCACTCTTACAAAATGATTCAAAATTTTCAGATCCAGAACTGGCCTGAATGAATATTCCTTCTTTGGGACAATGAATAGATTTGAATAAAACCCCAGACCCTGTTCTTGAAACGGAACTGGTATGATTACCCCTGAAAGCTCCAGGTCTGAAACACACTTCAGAAAAGCCTGAGCCTTTACTGGATTTGCTGGGATGCGTGAGAGAAAAAAATCTTCTCACTCTGAATCCTATTCGGTACCCTTGAACAGGGCCGCCATCAGGGGGTGACAGGGGTGACTCCTGTCAGGGGCCCAATGAGCCAGGGGGGCCCCATGAGGCAAGAACTAAAAAAAAAAAAAAAAAAAAATTTTTTTTTTTTTTTTAAATTTGGGAAGCCACCAGTGGGTACTACAGAAGAGTGCTAATTGAGCATGGGAAATGTTATTACAAGGAGTAAAGTATTAACATTTGAGAGGATTTCTTAGTGTGCACTAAACCACTATGCGCAGTGTGAGACAGACTTGGCACTTTGTACAGTGTGTGCCTGAGTCAGAGGGCAGATCACTTTCATTTGCAGAGGAGGTAGGACTTACTTAGCAAAGGTTTTTTATTTCTTTGTGCAATTTTTGATTGTAACTTCAGTGTGGTAGTAGTTGTTTGGTGGGGCTAGGGGTCCATAAAAACACATTTTTTTTTAGCAGCAGTGTATTTATGATTATTTGACAATGCTGTAGAAATTCTATATTTAAAACTATGCAGAAATGTTTCCTCCTCAATACACAAATGGTAGATGCCCTTTCGGCAGATATGCATTTTATATATATATATATATATATATATATATATATATATATATATATATATATATATATATATATTTACATTCCAGTTTACTGACCCTTTATGCAAGGACTTTCCAGATGCAAGGAGGCATTTTATCTAAGATTTTTATATCTGCATAAAATTTTATACTCTCAGACTAAGATTGCTCAGTGTTTGAAATGAGACAGGTTAACTTAAAACTATTCAGTTTATACTACAGCTGACTTAATTTTGAAATACATACCAACAAGCCTAAATCCTGCATTTAAACAGATCTAATGGTATGAATACCACAGCTTATGGTCTCACCAAGACCATATAGAGTACAGCATTTTCAAAATCCATAAGTACAGCTGGGAAAATTTGTACACTATATTTGAAGTGGTGCTCTTGGTTGGGGAAGATGGGGAAAAAACAAACATATGTCAACCTTTTAAAGGTACTTTTCTTCATCTAGCCATCTACCCAGCTCATTAATGTACAATGTTGCATTCACAGAATTATTTTTGTTTGCACATTTACAAATATGATTCTTTAAAAAGTGATCTCTTAATTTCTAAAAAATTATTTATCATGCATGTCACACACTGTTGATTTAGGGGATGCAAGGTGCATACATGTTTCCTCCTGTGAGTGTTTCTGTGGGTGTCTGTGTTTATGTCTTTGTGCTTTGGTTTGTGTCTCTATGAGTGTGTATGTATTTTTTATCTGTGGGTCTCTCTGTGAGGGTGGGCGTGTATGTCTTTGTGCATTTTCTGTGGATGTCTGTGAGGGTGTGTGCATATGTCTTTGAGCTTTTTCTGTGGGTGTCTCTGTGAGGGTGTGTGTATGTTTGTCTTTGTGTATTTTCTCTGGATGCCTCTGTGAGGGTAGGTGTGTATGTCTGTGTTTTCTGTGGATGTATCTGTGTGGGTGTCTCTGTGAGGGTGTGTGGATGTCTTTGTGTGTTTTCTGTGGATGACTCAGTGAGAGTGTGTGTATGTATGTCTTTCTGTGTTTTTTATGTGGTTGTCTCTCTGTGTGTGGATGTCTTGGTGTGTTTTCTGTGGGTGTCTCTGTGTGTGTATGTCTTTGTGTGTTTTCTGAGGCTGTCTCTGTTGGTGTTTCCTTGGGTGTATGTGCAAGTTTGAGTTTGTGTGTGTGTGTGTCCATTGTCTGTTCCTTTTTAGGACATTTTGACCTTACTACTAATTATTCACATCTTTCTACAGACTTTGAGACTAACAAGACCTTTCCGGAAGTAACCAATCCATCATTTAACCTTTAAATTATTATTTAGACAGTTCAGGGCCCTTCCTTTCAGCCACTGCATGCTTTTGTCATAATTTAGTTGTCATCTTCCTTTACAAAAAGATAATCAGAACTCCATATTTTGTTTTCTAAATCTCCTTTTTTTTTTTTTTACAAAACTGTAGTCTACCTCATTACTTGTCAGGTCAATGTAAACAAGTGCTGAGTGTTTGGGTGTCTGTGTGTGTTTCTTTGTGTCTGCGCTAGAGTGTCTATATGTGAATCCTTATGTATGTGTGTGTGTGTTTCAGTGTATGAGTGTGTCTGTGTGTGTGTATGTTACTACCTTTACAACATTTCCAAGTTTAAATAGACAATTAAGAATAAAGTGCATATACGTTTTAGTCACTTCGTCAAAAATTGCACATGTCAAAGGAGGGGGGGGGGCCCTGATCAATGGTTGAGTCAGGGGCCCCAAAATTTCTAGTGGCGGCCCTGCCCTTGAAAGACAATACTCTGAATCCATTGATTTTGGACAGAATCTGCCAAATACTTTGGAAGAATCTTAATCTGCCCTCTACCGGCTGAGCTGGAATGAGGGCCGCACCTTCATGCAGACTTGGGGGCTGGCTTTGGTTTCGTAAACAGCTTGGATTTATTCCAACTTTAAGAAGGTTTCCAATTGGAACCAGATTCTTTGGGGGAATGATTGGGTTTCTGTTCCTTATTTTGTCAAAAGGAACAAAAACGGTTAGAAGCTTTAGATTTAACCTTAGGTCTTTTATCCTGAGGCAAATAACTCCCTTCCCCCAGTGACAGTTGAAATAATTGAATCCAACTGAGAACCAAATACATTTTTACCTTGGAAAGAAAGAGATAGTAATCTAGATTTAGATACCATGTCAGCATTCCAAGCATTTAAGCCACAAAGCTCTTCTAGCTAAAATAGCTAAAGACATAGATTTAACATCAATTTTGATGATATCAAAAATGGCATCACAGATAAAATGATTAGCATGTTGAAGCAAGTGAACAATGCTAGACAAATCAGGATCTGTTTCCTGTTGTGCTAAACTTTCCAACCAAAAAGTTGATGCAGCTGCAACATCAGCCAAAGAAATGTCAGGCCTGAGAAGATAGCCAGAATATAAATACATTTTTCTTTAGATAAGATTCAAGTTTCGCATCTAAAGAAGTACTATCTTCCATAGGAATAGTAGTACGTTTGGCAAGAGTAGAAATAGCCCCATCAACTCTGGGAATCTTTTCCCAAAACTCCAAACTAACTGCTGGCAAAGGATACAATTTTTAAAACCTTGAATAAGGGATAAAAGAAGTACCAGGAGTATTCCATTTCTTAGAAATCATATCAGAAATAGCATAAGGAATTGGAAAAACCTCTGGAGTAACAACAGGAGGTTTATAAAAAGAGTTTAAATGTTTACTAGTTTTAATATCAAGAGGACTAGTTTCCTCAATATCCAATGTAATCAACACCTCTTTTAACAAGGAACAAATATACTCCATTTTAAATAAGTAGATTGGCCAGTGTTAATATCTGAGGTAGGATCTTCTGAATCAGATAGATCATCATCAGAGGAGGAGGATAATTCAGTATGTTGTCGGTCATTTGAAATTTCATCAACTTTATGAGAAGTTTTAAAAGACCTTTTACGTTTATTAGAAGGCGGGATAGCAGACAAAGCCTTCTGAATCGCATCAGCAACAAAAACGTTTATATTCACAGGGATATCATGTACATTAGATGTTGAAGAAACAACAGCCATTGTACTATTACTGATGGATACCTTCTCTGCATGTAAAAGCTTATCATGACAACTATTACATACCACAGCTGGAGATATAATCTCTACAAATTTACAACAGGTACACTTAGCTTTGGTAGAACTGTTATCAGGCAGCAGGGTTCCAACAGTGGTTTCTGAGACAGGATCAGATTGAGACATCTTGCAAATGTAAGAGAAAAAACAACATATAAAGCAAAATTATCAATTTCCTTATATGGCAGTTTCAGGAATGGGAAAAATGCAAACAGCATAGCCCTCTGACATAGAAAAAGGCAAGAGGCACATAGGAATGGGGTTTTAAATAATTAAACTATTTGGCGCCAAGTAGGACGCATAACGCAAAATGAAATTCTTTAGCGCTAACAACATCCGGGACACACTTGTGTCATTGCAGACGCAACCTTGTGTAAAAAAACTCGGCGTCAACTAAGACGCCAGAAATGATGAAATGCGTCACTGGACGTATCTTCACGCCAAAAAAATTATCGCACCAAGAATGACGTGATAAACATCAGCAGTCAATTTGAAAAAAAGACTAAACCCCAGGTAAGAAAAATATTTTCCTAAATATGTTTTCCCAAATATGAAACTGAATAGTCTGCAAAAGGAAATATACATAAACCTGACTCATGGCAAATATAAGTATAATATATATATTTAGAACTTTATATTAATACATAAAGTGCCAAACCATAGCTGAGAGTTTATGAAAACATACTTACCGAAAGACACCCATCCACATATAGCAGATAGCCAAACCAATAATGAAACAGTTATCAGTAGTAATGGAATATCAGAGTATATCGTCGATCTGAAAAGGAAGGTAGGAGATGAATCTCTACGACCGATAACAGAGAACCTATGAAATAGATTTCCCACGAGGAAAACCATTGCATTCAATAGGTGACACTCCATTCACATCCCTCTGACATTCACTGTACTCAGAGGAATCAGGCTTAAAAAATGATGAGAAGCGCATATCAACTTCACCACCTCCATAGGGGGCAAAGTTTGTAAAACTGAATTGTATGTGTGGTGAGGGGTGTATTTATAGGCATTTTGAGGATTGGGAAACTTTGCCCCTCCTGGTAGGATTGTATATCCCATACGTCACTAGCTCATGGACTCTTGCCAATTACATGAAAGAAATGACATAGAAAACAAGAATCTTAGGGAGAAAACCCTAACAAATCTCGTAAAACAGCCTTAATAAAAAGGAGACTCCTTTAAGGAGTATGTATTGCAAGATTGCAACACAGGGACTATGGCATGTAGAAAACAATCTAGAGACGGAATAGCTCATTGAAGAAAATAATTCAAAGACCACCTCCTGCACGGGTACAAAAGTAACCCGATGCAACCCCCTAAAAGTATCGTCTAAACAAAAGAACAAACAGGGAATCAAAAAACTGCTTGTGAGCCCACATTCAAGGAGCAAGGACTGCAGACGAATTCAAACCGCAACTTTCCGCATGCTAGGCAGCTAAGTTAACCCTCAGGTTATGACAGCTAGCTGTCCCAAAAAGGACTGCTCGAGCCAGAACTAACTAGGAAGGCCCTTCTCCAGATCATCCTGGAGGAAAATAAAGAGAAAAAAAACTGGAATCCGATAGAGTGCCAGAATGATCTAGCTCCTCTCGACAAAGGGTGGTCCTCCACACCTAAGATAGATGACGAGAGACCAACTACGCGCTGATGCAAAGGACTGTAATCTTTCAGAAAACCCCTCTCTTGGCTAAGACCAAGCGACCTCTCGCAATCCGCCACAGAGGAATAAGATTCTATGGCATAAAAAGGCCCCGCAGATCCCTGCAACAAGGGCTATGGAGGCGAAGCCCCTAAACCGCGATACGAACTCGCGGACATAAACTAAGCAATCAGTTTCACTGACGTCTTGCTTCTGCTAGGATCGAACCATCCTCAACAGAGAGTGGCATGGTCGAAAAAGAAGAAGGTTAAAATAAACCTCCCAAGCACTGATAAGGATCCAATAGCTCTGTCTGAAGATCCCTGATTAAAAATCTACCTAAGAATGTTAGCTGTCACGAGTTTCACATTCCAGCAGAGAAAACAGGAGCTTTAACTGGGTTGAATCCCACAAACCTCTGCTACAGAAGCGATGGAGCTAACCACTACACCACATCTCCCTTGAGTCTTTAAGAGGAAACCATGGATAGGTAAAATTTGATCGGCTTCTCCATTCAGATACCAACCTTGAAGCAAGGAAAGATTGTAGGGAACCTCCGTTCCTGAAGAGCCGCTGAAAAAGTGGATCACTGACAATAAGCCGTAGTGGGCCTCCACCCACCACCAAACACGAGATCCTCCCGTCTACACAGGAGGAACTCTCCTTCTCCAAAAGAGATCTACCGACTGAGAGGTCCCAACTGGTACGAACCCAGAAGATCAAATCCTCAAAGCAGAATGCTCGGCTGAGGAACCTTAGGAATAAATGAAAGGGAACTCCTGATCCATGGCCCCCCATAGGACACTCTCTCCCCACAGTCAAAGAAACGACAAAGTCAAAACCGCTCCGGGAGAGCTAAGAGGAAACTCACTCAGGTCAGGGAAATCTGAACAAAACACTGGGGATCGATTCCCCCAACCGATATTCCCTGTAAGACAGATATAGAGAAAAAAAAAACAACGCCATGCCCAAGACTTTGCATCAGCTGGCTAGATCACCTTCCACCTCAGTGCCAATGAAGGCCAGAAGGGGGACTAGACATAACCCAATGAGGAAATTTCGCAAGATCTCAGGAAAAAATGTCCTGTCCGGAAGACAAAACAGCATCCAAGAATTCACCCTGGTATCTACACCAGAAACTCAAGTCTAGATCCCACTCTGAGGATCAAAAAGACAAGAGAAAATCCTTAAAAGTCTCTTAGCAGCCGATGGTAAGAAAAACAGAAACGCCAAGACCCGGGAGCTACTGTAACATCTGAAAGCAGGATAAACCACAGATCCCAAAAAGGAAACCTAGGATCAGAACGAGGTTTACTGGAAGATACGGTTCCTAAGAACCGGATTTGCTCAAAAGGATGAAACAGGAGAGACATCCTTCTTCCTGAACAAAGGGAAGAGAGAGCCTTACATTCTGCAGCAAAAAAGAGAACTAATAAGCTCTTCTTAAAAATCATAGAACCCAATTAGGACAGGAAGTCCCTCCCCTTATTGGACCATCTTCCAACAGTGGAAAATAAATATTTCCACAGTGCAATAGATACCGGGACAATGATTCCAAAAGTCACCAGAAAAACTTCCCCTCTCTCAACCAAGAGAAGAGAAACTGCCGAAAAAAAGAAGCCTAGCTCTGGCCTCTAGGACCCCTAGATCCATATGATTCAGTATCAAGCGCCCATCCAAGATAATACCCAAAACAGGTCCAGCCTGTTCTCTAAGATAGATGAACCTGCTGTGCCTGGGGCGGAAAGCTAGAAAAAAACTCCTTCTCCTGTGTAGAAGGAAGGAGCAGACTTAACTAGTACCCACAATAGGTCCTGCCTGTCACCTAGGATATGACGTATCTGCCAGAACACTCAAGGGCTAAACAGAAAATTCTTAAGTTCTAGCAATGCTAGAAAAACTGACAATAATCAAAATAAAGAATATAAGCTCCAAGGCTTAAAATTTTTCTTTAAATTATCGGGGGAACCATCACCCCAAAAGAGAACTAGATACCTCCACCGGAAGTCAACAACAATCTCGACCATCTAAGTCGATAGTACCAAAAATCCCATGCGACGAAACGTCTTTCTAAAAAGAGTTTCTATACCAACCCAGAGCTCTAAAAACAGAAAAAATACAAAACGGAATAGAAAGGTAAAAATAAAATAGGCAAGCACCCAAAACTGAAAACTGAAAGGAGTGTGTAAACAAAAACAGGTCCAGCCTGTCACACGATACAAACCCCCCATAGAGCACGGAACTGGGATTCTAAATAAAAAATAAAACAAAAAGTAAATCAAGACGATAAGGAATAGGATCACCAACCCTCTCCACCCGTCTAGTCAAGATCGTTATCTGATTTAGAGGACTGAGATTCAACTAACGAATAAGTACTGGGAACCTCTAACATCGCCAAAACCTCTTTTAGAAGTAAACGCAGGCGTGCCAATCAAAATCTAAATGCTAAGTCCTCCGCAGTCGGAGGAATCAAGTCTGAAGACTCCGACCCTGGAGGTTCTACCTCTGAAGCCTCAGAGGGAACCATATCCCCAGAGGACTAATCGGACACAATCGTTATTTTACATGACGGTCCTTGGGCAGGAGAGCCTGGATTAACCCTTTGCTTGCACGGAGCAGGAAGAGGTAACATTGATAAAGCCGAAGAGATGGCCATGCGGAACTGCATAGTAACCTCTGGTGGAAACAAAACCCTTACAGGAAAAGGAGGAGCAGAGCTCTTGAAAACTGCATAAGTAGGAACAGAAGAAATCTAGGGAACACAGCTCACTAGATGAAGAATCCTCAGAGGTGGATGGCCCAGTGGTCTCTAACATCTCAACATTGGCTGATGAGAACACTCTTTTGTGGCATACGGAACATAATGGAGAGGGCTGGGTTACCTAGGCCTCCTCACAATATACGCAGGTATCAAATTTTGTACCGGGGGGATCCCCCTCTAAAATATCAGAATCATCCATAACTCATCTAAATTAAATTATAGAAAGAGAAAAAAACTGGCACCTTATACCCTCAATGGCTGGGACACTCACCACCTCCTGTGACCCAGACAGGTAGAGAAAATACTCCTCTCCGCAGATACCCGGTCAGGAATCGGAAGCAGGAAAAAAACGTGACCACTCCCAGTCACATGGTGCTCATGCAGGACCGCCCCTGCTAAGGAAAGGCACGCCAGCTTAATAAAAAATTGTGCAGCTCTCAAAATGAAAGATAACCTATACGTTCCGTATCAGCCTATGGAGCACAAACATTCTTACACATAAGCAGTCGAAATTGCATAACAAATCTGATTTTAAAAAAAACACTGTTCAATATTTCCCTCAGGAGATAATAACCCTTGATTCCATAAAGATAAAAGGACTGAGACCCTGTCTTCTATTGTTAACGTGTGTAAAAAAGGAAACGATTTTACTGGAATCTATGCTGTGGAACAGCGACACGGTCCTTCAAGTTTGACAGATTGTAGCAGCGCTTCTGACATGGACTTAAGTGCAGAAAGCAGGCAGCGAAACTCGTCAACGCTGATTCCTTAAGTAGCTGTTAATATGAGTCTGGATGGTTTCGCAGAAAGACTCTCCCTGCATCTCCGGACTCTAACTTTCATCAATGCTCTCACTGAGAGGCTGACAAGACTACTTAAAACTCCAGTCCCATATTGAAGGGTAGATACCCTTCCTAAGGAACTTCTCCAAAATCTTCAGCCACTTCTCTGCCAACCTCCTGTGATGAAAGGCAAAGAATGACTGGGGGATGAGGGAAGTGGGGGAGGTATTTAAGCCTTTGGCTGGGGTGTCTTTGCCTCCTCCTGGTGGCCAGGTTCTGTATTTCCCACAAGTAATGAATGCAGCTGTGGACTCTCCCTGTATTAAAAAGGAAAACATCCCACAACATACCCAAACACACCCTGTATTTACCATGTGCAATTGCTGGATGCTGTAAACCCATAAAGCCCCTGAATAGGCAAACATGCATTAAAAAGTAAAACACTATTAATGCTTGGAAGTCTAGTTATTAATGTTGTACCTTTTGCTAGACTGTCAACCCTAGTCCACTTAGCCCCAACTCTCCTGTCCCTCCCAGAATTCACTCTGTGCCTCTGATCCATTTCGCCAAGGGATTAATTTTAAGTGGTATACAGTAATTTAACAGTACACAACCATGAAAACCGCCTTTATGACCCAAGACTTTGCAATATATTCAAGGAATGTAGGGGCAAGGAGGCTTCTGATATATCTCTACCTAGGAGCTTCTCAGTGGTAAATCCTGCCCTGATAAAATGATCTAAAAAGTTGTATTACATAGTAAAGTCATATAAACACTATTCAGCATCATGCAAATCCATATCTACTATAGTTTGCCCATTTATTACAACCATGTCTTTGATTTAATAATAGGAAGCATTACAATTACTTTTTGTGGAAAGTGTTTGCTTTCTGACTTCGTTTCAGTGATCTGGGTCAAGTATAGTAGGAAGCAGGCTGCATTTAAGAAGAATTTATTCTACAAACAAATTAAGAAAAAATAGAAAAACAAACAGAATCCCAGATGTAATCACGCTTGACTAGCCAATACAGTTCTTTGCCTTGCTATAAAAATCCATACAACAGCCTTTCAATACCACAGGCACTTGCTATTGTCTTGCAACAGAATTTATCTTCTTAATACACATAAAATATGTAAAAAAAAATATGACATCTATAACAGCAGGATGTCTTGGTACTGCGCACACTTTTAGATATTTACAAGTGTCTCTGCCCTTTAGAATGGCAGCAATTTGTCACCATTACAGAACTTTCTCTACAGTCTCTCAGTACATTAAATGGATAGCTCTCCACAATTCACTATTCACTTTAAATGAGCATTGCACCGACTTCTCAGTATGATTGATCTCTTTCTTTAGTTTCCCCTTGAATGCAGTTAACAGGGCTAGTCTCTGATAAAGGCTAACTGGTATGAATTGCTGCTTCTCTCAGTCTCACTCTTTCAAAACACCACAGGGATCATTTAAAGACCACAATCACAGAGCAAAGCAGCTGTTGGCTGCAAAATGAGGCTTAAAATTCAGTGCTCCTTTCACCTACGTCTGTGTAACAAACATCTGACACACATTTGTATCTATAATAAGTGCAAAGTGCCATTCATAAGGGCTGCATTTTATGAACATATACTTTATGCAGTTGACCATATAATCATCTTAATTTAATATACACTGCCTAAGGGCTTTATCTAACTAAGGGTTAGCCGAGGCTTAGGATCCACTAAAATACAGCTTATGGCTCCTATTCATAGGTAAACACAATTCACTGGCTCCTACAAAATGCTGGAGAACTGATCATTTTAATAAAGTTGTTTGACAACTTTTGAATTACAAAGTGCTATTTGCACATTATTTTATCCGAGTATGAATCTCTTTACTTACATCGATATTTTACCAATCAAAATCTGACTCCTTCTACTAATATAGAAGTAAATGGTACCAAAAATCATTTCATCACCACCATCTAAATAATCAGTATACATTTTAGAATTATAACATTTATTTAAGTAGCTCTAAAATGTATGGCTTTTTTTCTATTTTATTTTATTCTATGTATTTGCCTGTCTGTCTGTCATGGAAACAAGACAAAGGTCATATTTAGAACAGGATTGACAGACTTCCTGAAAGCTGCTTCAGGATTAGTGTTAAAGGGACAGTAGTTTTTTAGTGAATTTAAGAGGGCCTTTTGTTATGTTCCTATGCTGAAAATGTAACGTGCTTTAGTCTAATACTTGTGGGGCGTGCCTCTGTTCATGAAATGGAGCTGAGATAAGTGTGTATACTCTCCTACCAATCAGTGTGCACTACCTAATAGTTTCAAAATCAAAATAAACAGCTTTAAAGGGACATGAAACCCAATTTTTTTCTTTCATGATTCAGATAGAGAATACAATTTTTAACACCTTTTCAATTTACTTCTATTATCTAATGTGCTTCCTTCTCTTGTTATCCTTTGCTGAAAGGGTTATCTAGGCAAGCTCAGTTGCAGCAGAGAACCTAGGCTCTAGCTGTTGATTGATGCCTGCATATAAATATTTATTGTGATTGGCTCACCCATGTGTTCAGTTTGAAACCAGTAGTGCATTGATGCTCCTTCAACAAATGATTCCAAGAGAAAGAAACAGATTAAATAATAGAAGTAAATTAGAAAGTTGTTTGAAATTGTATTCTCTATCTGAATCATGAAATACTTTTTTTGGGGTTTCATGTCCCTTTAATGTCTCATTTTCATGCAAACAAATGCTTTTTAACAAGTTTAAATAGTCCTCTTTAAAATACTTGATGGGCATATTTTATGTTTCATGTCTCGATAAGATAGTATCTTAACAAGATTTTATATCGGAACGTTTTTTACCGACTCAACAGCCCTGCTATTAAGGACAAAATAGATAACATAATTAAAGGAACATTCTAGTGTAAATATAAAATAGTTGAATCTTTTGAGAGTTTTTTTTATTAAGCAAATGCCAATTTGTAATTATGTATTCAACCCCTCTGGGAATTATCTAAAATGGAGCTTCCCAGAAAGGGAAACTACACTGGAGAGAGTGAAGTTAGCAGGGCACACACTAACAAAATTAAACTCTGCAGCCATCACATATCAGATTACTCTGCTCGCAGCGTATAGTATCATACAATCCGTTCTATTTTGTATACAGTTTTTGAAAAACACAGCAAAATGTGCAGGCATTAAACATATTAAGTAACTTTAGCCATACTAACTGCTTAAAGTAATAGGAAACTCAAAATCAACCATTAATTATTCATATAAAGCATGCAATTTTTACATTTACTTCTATGATCAAACTGACTTTGTTCTCTTGGGTTTGTCTTTATTGAATAGAATACGTACATATCCTCAGCAGCAGCAGCAATGCTTTACTGGGAGCTAGTTGTTGATCGGTAGCACACATTTGTCTTTTGCCATTTCCTCACCAGAAGTGTTAAAGGGACACTGAACCCAATTTTTTTCTTTCATGATTCAGATAGAGCATACAAATTTAAGCAACTTTCTAATTTATTCATAGTATCAATTTTTCTTTGTTCTCTTGCTATCCTTATTTTAAAAGTAGGAATGTAAATCTTAGCAGCCAGCCCATTCTACGTTCAACTCTATGGATAGCGCTTGCTTATTGGAGGCTTACATTTACCCACCAATAAGCAAGCATTTTATATGCATCACATTCCTGCTTTTTAAATAAAGATAGCAAGATAACAAAGACAAATTGATAATAGGAGTGAATTAGAAAGTTGCCTAAAATTGCATGATCTATCTGAATCATGAAAGAAAAAAAACATAATTTATGTAAGAACTTACCTGATAAATTCATTTCTTTCATATTAGCAAGAGTCCATGAGCTAGTGACGTATGGGATATACATTCCTACCAGGAGGGGCAAAGTTTCCCAAACCTTAAAATGCCTATAAATACACCCCTCACCACACCCACAATTCAGTTTAACGAATAGCCAAGAAGTGGGGTGATAAAAAAGTGCGAAAGCATATAAAATAAGGAATTGGAATAATTGTGCTTTATACAAAAAAATCATAACCACCACAAAAAAAGGGTGGGCCTCATGGACTCTTGCTAATATGAAAGAAATGAATTTATCAGGTAAGTTCTTACATAAATTATGTTTTCTTTCATGTAATTAGCAAGAGTCCATGAGCTAGTGACGTATGGGATAATGACTACCCAAGATGTGGATCTTTCCACACAAGAGTCACTAGAGAGGGAGGGATAAAATAAAGACAGCCAATTCCTGCTGAAAATAATCCACACCCAAAATAAAGTTTAATAAAAAACATAAGCAGAAGATTCAGACTGAAACTGCTGCCTGAAATACTTTTCTACCAAAAACTGCTTCAGAAATAGAAAATACATCAAAATGGTAGAATTTAGTAAAAATATGCAAAGAGGACCAAGTTGCAACTTTGCAAATGTGATCAACCGAAGCTTCATTCCTAAACGCCCAGGAAGTAGAAACTGACCTGGTAGAATGAGCTGTAATCCTCTGAGGCGGAGTTTTACCCGACTCAACATAGGCAAGATGAATTAAAGATTTCAACCAAGATGCCAAAGAAATGGCAGAAGCTTTCTGGCCTTTTCTAGAACCGGAAAAGAGAACAAATAGACTAGAAGTCTTTCGGAAAGACTTAGTAGCTTCAACATAATATTTCAAAACTCTAACAACATCCAAAGAATGCAATGATTTCTCCTTAGAATTCTTAGGATTAGGACATAATGAAGGAACCACAATTTCTCTACTAATGTTGTTGGAATTCACAACTTTAGGTAAAAATTCAAAAGAAGTTCGCAACACCACCTCATCCTGATGAAAAATCAGAAAAGGAGACTCACAAGAAAGAGCAGATAAATCAGAAACTCTTCTGGCAGAAGAGATGGCCAAAAGGAACAAAACTTTCCAAGAAAATAATTTAATGACCAATGAATACATAGGTTCAAAGGGAGGAGCTTGAAGAGCTCCCAGAACCAAATTCAAACTCCAAGGAGGAGAAATTGACTTAATGACAGGTTTTATACGAACCAAAGCTTGTATAAAACAATAAATATCAGGAAGAATAGCAATCTTTCTGTGAAAAAGAACAGAAAGAGCAGAGATTTGTCCTTTCAAGGAACTTGCAGACAAACCCTTATCTAAACCATCCTGAAGAAACTGTAAAATTCTCGGTATTCTAAAAGAATGCCAAGAAAAAAAGATGAGAAAGACACCAAAAAATATAAGTCTTCCAGACTCTATAATATATCTCTCTAGATACAGATTTACGAGCCTGTAAAATAGTATTAATCACAGAGTCAGAGAAACCTCTTTGACCAAGAATCAAGCGTTCAATCTCCATACCTTAAAATTTAAGGATTTGAGATCCTGATGGAAAAAAGGACCTTGCGACAGAAGGTCTGGTCTTAACGGAAGAGTCCACTGCTGGCAAGAGGCCATCCGGACAAGATCCGCATACCAAACCTGTAAGGCCATGCCGGAGCTACCAGCAGAACAAACGAGCATTCCTTCAGAATCTTGGAGATTACTCTTGGAAGAAGAACTAGAGGCGGAAAGATATAGACAGGATGATACTTCCAAGGAAGTGATAATGCATCCACTGCCTCCGCCTAAGGATCCCGGGATCTGGACAGATATCTGGGAAGTTTCTTGATTAGATGAGACGCCATCAGATCTATTTCTGGAAGTTCCCACATTTGAACAACCTGAAGAAATACCTCTGGGTGAAGAAACCATTCGCCCGGATGCAACGTTTGGCGACTTAGATAAACCGCTTCCCAATTGTCTACACCTGGGATATGAACCGCAGAGATTAGACAGGAGCTGGAATCCGCCCAAACCAAAAAAATTCGAGATACTTCTTTCATAGCCAGAGGACTGAGTCACTCCTTGATGATGTATGCCACAGTTGTGACATTGTCTGTCTGAAAACAAATGAACGATTCTCTCTACAGAAGAGGCCAAAACTGAAGAGCTCTGAAAATTGCATGGAGTTCCAAAATATTTATCGGTAATCTCACCTCCTGAGATTCCCAAACTCCTTGTGCCGACAGAGATCCCCACACAGCTCCCCAACCTGTGAGACTTGTATCTGTTGAAATTACAGTCCAGGTCGGAAGCACAAAAGAAGCCCCCTGAATTAAACGATGGTGATCTGTCCACCACGTTAGAGAGTGTCGAACAATCCGTTTTAAAGATATAAATTGAAATATCTTTGTGTAATCCTTGCACCATTGATTCAGCATACAGAGCTGAAGAGGTCGCATGTGAAAAACAAGCAAAGGGGATTGCGTCCAATGCAGCAGTCATAAGACCTAGAATTTCCATGCATAAGGTTACCGAAGGGAATGATTGTGACTGAAGGTTTCGACAAGCTGAAAACAATTTAGACGTCTCTTGTCTGTTAAAGACAGAGTCATGGACACTGAATCTATCTGGAAACCCAGAAAGATTACCCTTGACTGAGGAATCAATGAACTTTTTGGTAAATTGATCCTCCAACCATGATCTTGAAGAAACAACACAAGTCGAATCGCATGAGAAGACTGAGCAAATACCAAGATAATCGTCCAAATAAGGAAATACAAAAACCCTGTACTCTGAATACAGAAAGAAGGGCACCGAGAATCTTTGAAAAAAATTCTTGGAACTGAGGCTAGGCCAAACAGTAGAGCCACAAAACTGGTAATGCTTGTCTAAAAAGAGAATCTCAAACACTAAAAGTGATCTGAATGAATCGGAATATGCAGATACACATCCTGCAAAACTATTGTAGACATAAAATGCCCTTGCTAAACAAAAGGCAGAATAGTCCTACAGTAACCATCTTGAATGTTGGTATACATAACGATTCAATATTGATAGATCCGGAACTGATCTGAAGGAATTGACCTTCTTTGGTACAATGAAGAGATAAAATAAAACCCTAGCCCCTGTTCCAGAACTGGAACTGGCATAATTACTCCAGCCAACTCTAGATCTGAAACACATTTCAGAAATGCTGAGCCTTGCTGTGTTAACTGGGACACGGGAAGAAGAAAAAAATCTCTTAGCAGGAGGCCTTAACTGAAGCCAATTCTGTACCTTTCTGAAACAATGTTCTGAAACCAGAGTTTGAGAACGGAATTGATCCAAACTCCTTTGAATAAAACGTAATCTGCCCCATACCAGCTGAACTGGAAAAAAGGGCCGCACCTTCATGGGTACTTAGGAGCTGACTATAGGTTTCTATAAGGCTTGGATATATTCCAAACTGGAAATAGTTTCCAAACTGAAACCGCTCCTGAGGATGAAGGATCAGGCTTTTGCTCCTTATTATGAGAAAAAGAACGAAAAAATGATTATTACCCTGGAAAGAAAGGGAAAAACAAAGTTAACTTTAGAAGACATATCAGCATTCCAAGTTAAATCCATAAAGCTTTTCTAGCTAAAATAGCTAGAGACATATACCTGACATCAACTCAAATGATATCAAAAGATGGTATCACCAATAAAATTATTAGCATGTTATAGAATAAAAATAATGCTATAAAATTATGATCTGATACTTGTTGCGCTAAAAACTTCTAACCAAAAAGATGAAGCTGCAGCAACATCCGGTAAAAATATAGCAGGTCTAAGAAGATTACCTAAACATAAGTAAACTTTTCTTAGAAAGGATTCAATTTTCTTATCTAAAGGATCCTTAAATTTAGTACTATCTGCCGTAAGAATAGTAGTACATTTTAGCAGGAATAGAGACAGCCCCAAACCTTAGGGATTTTGTCCCAAAAAACTCTAATCTGTCAGATGGCACAGAATATAATTGCTTAAACGTTTAGAAGGAGTAAAAGAATTACCCAAATTATTCCATTCCCTGGAAATTACTTCAGAAAAAGCATCAGGGAGATTAAACACTTCTGGAATAAATACAGGAGATTTTAAAAAAAAAAAAAACCTATTTAAACGTTTAGATTTAGTATCAAGAGGACCAGAATCCTCTATATCTAAAGCAATTAATACGTCTTTAAATAAAGAACGAATAAATTCCATCTTGAACAAATAAAAAGATTTAACAGCATCAACCTCTGAGACAGAAACTTCTGAACCAGAAGAAACATCAGTATCAGAACGATGATGTTCATTTAAAAATTCATCTGAAAAAAAGAGAAGTTTTAAAAGACTTTTATGTAAACTAGAAGGAGAAATAATAGACATAGCCTTCTAAATGGATTTAAAAAATAAAATCTCTTATGTTTATCAGGAACACTCTGAAAATTAAATGTTGACGGAACAGCAACAGGTAATATAACAGTACTAAAGGAAATTTTATCTGCATTAATAAGTTTGTCATGACATGCAATACAAACAACAGCTGGAGAAACAGGTACCAAAAATTTATAGCAGATACACTTAGCTTGGTAGCTCCAGCCCCGGGCAGTGATTTTCCTCAAGTAACTTCTGACTCAGTTGCAACGTGGAACATCTTGCAATATGTAATAGAAAAAACAACATATAAAGCAAATTGATCAAAATCCTTAAATGACAGTTTCAGGAATGGGAAAAAAATGCCAGTGAACAAGCTTCTAGCAACCAGAAGCAATAAATAATGAGACTTAAATAATGTGGAGACAAAAGCGACGCCCATATTTTTTTAGCTCCAAACAAGACGCCCACATTATTTGGCGCCGAAATGCCTTTTGGCGCCAAAAATGACGCCACATCCGGAACGCCGAAATTTTTGGCGCAAAATAACGTCAAAAAAATGACGCAACTTCCGGCGACACGTATGACGCCGGAAACGGAAAAGAATTTTTGCGCCAAAAAAATCTGCGCCAAGAATGACGCAATAAAATGAAGCATTTTCAGCCCCCGCGAGCCTAACAGCCCACAGGGAAAAAAAGAGTCAAATTTTTGAAGGTAAGAAAAAATGATTAATTCAAATGCATTATCCCAAATATGAAACTGACTGTCTGAAAAATAAGGAAAGTTGAACATTCTGAGTCAAGGCAAATAAATGTTTGAATACATATATTTAGAACTTTATAAACAAAGTGCCCAACCATAGCTTTAGAGTGTCACAGAAAATAAGATTTACTTACCCCAGGACACTCATCTACATGTTTGTAGAAAGCCAAACCAGTACTGAAACGAGAATCAGCAGAGGTAATGGTATATATAAGAGTATATCGTCGATCTGAAAAGGGAGGTAAGAGATGAATCTCTACGACCGATAACAGAGAATCTATGAAATAGACCCCGTAGAAGGAGATCACTGCATTCAAAATAGGCAATACTCTCCTCACATCCCTCTGACATTCACTGCACGCTGAGAGGAAAACCGGGCTCCAACTTGCTGCGGAGCGCATATCAACGTAGAATCTAGCACAAACTTACTTCACCACCTCCATCGGAGGCAAAGTTTGTAAAACTGAATTGTGGGTGTGGTGAGGGGTGTATTTATAGGCATTTTAAGGTTTGGGAAACTTTGCCCCTCCTGGTAGGAATGTATATCCCATACGTCACTAGCTCATGGACTCTTGCTAATTACATGAAAGAAATCGTGTTTAGCTGCCAGTAGTGCATTGCTGCTCTGGAACTTGTTTTAATTATGTTTTTAATCCTTTTGAAGGGGTTAAACTCATAGTGTTCCAACATATAAGAGCATTTGCTTTTTTCTGTTATAGCAGGTTAAATCATCAAGCTCCACATCTACCTCTTTACTCTCAAGCACATAAATGGTACAGGAAGAAAACCTGTAATAAAATCACTAACCCTTCAGCATCTGTACCGCAAATAATATACTGATATTACCTTTGTATGTTTAACTTGATAACTACTGTCTAGAGATGTGCTGCAAGTGTAATTCATTTGCTAGAACAAATAGTCCTGTGGACATTCTTTTTGGACAGTGAAATGTTGATAAGAATGAAAATCCATTAAAATTCGGTAATCGAATGTTACTTTTGTTTTAGAATGTTCATAATTAGATCATCGGTAACGATCTGCCCTCATATGGAACTGGAGCACCGGTCACGCTCTGGTTGCATATGCAGGCAGATGCCATGAGCTTAGAAACTCCAGCTCTCTTGAAGCTCAGACGTATATACAAGTTGTGCGGTACAAAAGCCAAGTACTGCACAACTTATATATACGTCTATTTGGGTGAAGGGGTTAATGCCTAATCTGTTAATGATGGACTATGTAAAACAGAATCTAAAAAGACAGAACAAGGGGGTGTTTAAAAATAGTAAAACAAGTGTACTTTAAACATTTATATTCTTGTGAAAACAAAATTTATGCTTACCTGATAAATGTATTTCTCTTGTGGTGTATCCAGTCCACGGATTCATCCATTACTTGTGGGATATTCTCCTTCCCAACAGGAAGCTGCAAGAGGATCACCCACAGCAGAGCTGTCAATATAGCTCCTCCCCTAACTGTCACCTCCAGTCATTCGACCGAAGACAAGCAAGAGAGAGGAGAAACTATAGGGTGCAGTGGTGACTGTAGTTTAAAAATAAAAAACACCTGCCTTAAAATGACAGGGCGGGCCGTGGACTGGATACACCACAAGAGAAATAAATTTATCAGGTAAGCATAAATTTTGTTTTCTCTTGTAAGGTGTATCCAGTCCACGGATTCATCCATGACTTGTGGGATACCAATACCAAAGCTATAGGACACGGATGAAGTGAGGGACAAGGCAGGCGCTTAAACGGAAGGCACCACTGCCTGTAAGACCTTTCTCCCAAAAATAGCCTCCGAAGAAGCAAAAGTATCAAATTTGTAGAACTTAGAAAAAGTATGAAGCGAGGACCAAGTCGCCGCCTTACAAATCTGTTCAACAGAAGCCTCATTTTTAAAAGCCCATGTGGAAGCCACCGCTCTAGTGGAATGAGCTGTAATTCTTTCAGGAGGCTGCTGGCCAGCAGTCTCATAAACTAAGCGGATTATACTTCTTAACCAAAAGGAAAGAAGTTGCTGAAGACTTTTGGCCTTTCCTCTGTCCAGAGTAGACAACAAACAATGCAGATGTTTGACGAAAATCTTTAGTAGCTTGTAAATAAAACTTTAAAGCACGAACCACGTCAAGATTGTGTAATAGACGTTCCTTCTTTGAAGAAGGATTAGGACACAGTGACGGAACAACAATCTCCTGATTGATATTCTTATTAGATACCACCTTAGGAAGAAACCCAGGTTTGGTACGCAAAACTACCTTATCTGCATGGAAGATCAGATAAGGGGAATCACAAGGCAGATAACTCTGAAACTCTTCGAGCCGAAGAGATAGCTACCAAAAACAGAACTTTCTAAGATAAAAGCTTAATATCTATGGAATGCAGAGGTTCAAACGGAACCCCTTGAAGAACTTTAAGAACTAAATTTAAACTCCATGGCGGAGCAACAGGTTTAAACACAGGCTTGATTCTAACTAAAGTCTGACAAAACGCCTGAACGTCTGGAACATCCGCCAGACGCTTGTGCAAAAGAATAGACAGAGCAGAAATCTGTCCTTTTAAGGAACTAGCTGACAATCCCTTCTCCAATCCTTCTTGGAGAAAAGATAATATCCTGGGAATCCTGACTTAACTCCATGAGTAACCCTTGGATTCACACCAATGAAGATATTTACACCATATCTTATGATAGATTATCCTGGTGACAAGCTTTCAAGCCTGAATTAAGGTATCAATGACCGATTCGGAGAAACCACGTTTTGATAAAATCAAGCGTTCAATCTCCAAGCAGTCAGACGCAGAGAAATTAGATTTGGATAGGTGAAAGGACCCTGAAGTAGAAGGTCCTGCCTCAGCGGTAGAGTCCATGGTGGAAGGGATGACATGTCCACCAGATCTGAATACCAAGTCCTGCGTGGCCACGCAGGTGCTATCAAAATCACAGAAGCTCTCTCCTGCTTGATCTTGGCAATCAGACGAGGGAGCAGAGGAAACGGTGGAAACACATAAGCCAGGTTGAAAGACCAAGGCGCTGCTAGAGCCGCAGCAGCAGTGACAGGGGCAATGCATGCAAGGGGCTGGAGAATAAAACCTTGTTGAATAAAAATTTTCTTAAGGTAACCCTCTAATTTTTTGTCCATTGGATCTAGAAAAGCACAACTGTCCTCGACAGGGATAGTTGTACGCTTCGCTAGAGTAGAGACTGCTCCCTCCACCTTAGGGACCGTTTGCCACAAGTCCCATGTAGCGGCATCTATGGGAAACATCTTTTTAAAAACAGGAGGGGGAGAGAACGGTACACCTGGTCTATCCCATTCCTTAGTAATAATTTCTGAAAACCTCTTAGGTATTGGAAAAACATCAGTGTAAACAGACACTGCATAGTATTTAACCAATTTACACAATTTCTCTGGGACTACAATGGCGTCACAGTCATCCAGAGTTGCTAAAACCTCCCTGAGCAACATGCGGAGGTGTTCAAGCTTAAATTTAAATGTAGACATATCAGAATCAGGTTGAAGTGTCTTCCCTGAGTCAGAAAAATCACCCACAGATAGAAGCTCTCCTTCTTCGGCTTCTGCACATTGTGAGGGTATATCGGACATAGCTACTAAAGCGTCAGAGAGCTCTGTATTTTTTCTAGCCCCAGAGCTGTCTCGCTTTCCTTGTAACCCTGGCAGTTTGGACAATACTTCTGTAAGAGTATGATTCATAACTGCCGCCATGTCTTGTAAAGTATACGCAATGGGCGCGCTAGATGTACTTGGCGCCCCTTGAGCGGGAGTTAAAGGCTCTGACACGTGGGGAGAGTTAGTCGGCATAACTTCCCCCTTGTCAATTTCCTCTGGTGATAAATCTTTTAAAGCCAGAATATGGTCTTTATAACTTATAGTAAGATCAGTGCATTTGGTACACATTCTAAGAGTGGATTCCACAATGGCTTCTAAACATAATGAACAAGGAGTTTCCTCTATGTCAGACATGTTTAACAGACTAGTAATGAGACCAGCAAGCTTTGAAAACACTTTAATTAATGTGAAAAAGCAGAATATAAAAAACGGTACTGTGCCTTTAAGGGAAAAAAACAAACACAAAAACTGCAAAACAGTGAAAAAAGCAGTTAACTATGAAATTTTTTACAGTGTATATAATAGACTAAAATAGCATTGCACCCACTTGCAAATGGATGATTAACAGTCACAAGCAAACTGCCACAGCTCTACTGTGGCTCCTACCTTCCCATAAAACGACTTTTGTAGGCACAAAAACCCTTTACAGAGGTCCAATATGACAGGGGACTCCTTCAGGGAAGCTGGATTTCTCAGAATGTAAAAAACAACTGCGCAATTAGAGCGCGAAAATAGGCCCCTCCCACCATGCACTCAAAGTCAGAGGGCCTTAAAAAACTATTCCTAGGAGTAAAATAACAGCCATTTGGAAAACTAGGCCCCAAATAAAGATTTATCACCTCAGTAAAAAACGTTTTACATACTAAGCCATAATAGAAAGTAATATGAAAATTACCCTTTACTGCAAGCATGATGCCAGTCGTTATTAAATCACTGCAATCAGGCTTACCTTAACTATATCAGGCACTGTCAGCATGTTCTAGTTCTTATTATCCTCTAGAAAAAAATATACTAAACATATCTCAGGGCAGTTAATTCTGCAGGCCGTTCTCCCAGCTGAAGTTTCCCCATACTCTTCAGTTATGTGTGAGAACAGCAGTGGACCTTAGTTACAACCTGCTAAGATCATCAAAAACCTCAGGCAAATTCTTCTTCTAATTTCTCCTTCCCAACAGGAAGCTGCAAGAGGATCACCCACAGCAGAGCTGTCTATATAGCTCCTCCCCTAACTGCCACCTCCAGTCATTCGACCGAAGACAAGCAAGAGAAAGGAGAAAGGAGAAACTATAGGGTGCAGTGGTGACTGTAGTTTAAAAATAAAAAACACCTGCCTTAAAATGACAGGGCGGGCCGTGGACTGGATACACCACAAGAGAAATAAATTTATCAGGTAAGCATACATTTTGTTTTCTCTTGTAAGGTGTATCCAGTCCATGGATTCATCCATTACTTGTGGGATACCAATACCAAAGCTATAGGACACGGATGAAGGGAGGGAGAAGGCAGGCGCTTAAACGGAAGGCACCACTGCCTGTAAGAACTTTCTCCCAAAAATAGCCTCCGAAGAAGCAAAAGTATCAAATTTGTAGAAAAAGTATGAAGCGAAGAGCAAGTCGCCGCCTTACAAATCTGTTCAACAGAAGCCTCATTTTTAAAAGCCCATGTGGAAGCCACTGCTCTAGTGGAATGAGCTGTAATTCTTTCAGGAGGCTGCTGGTCAGCAGTCTCATAAGCTAAGCGGATTATACTTCTTAACCAAAAGGAAAGAGAAGTTGCAGAAGCCTTTTGGCCTTTCCTCTGTCCAGAGTAGACAACAAACAAAGCAGATGTTTGACGAAAATCTTTAGTAGCTTGTAAATAAAACTTTAAAGCATGAACCACGTCAAGATTGTGTAATAGACGTTCCTTCTTTGAAGAAGGATTAGGACACAATGACGGAACAACAATCTCCTGATTGATATTCTTATTAGATACCACCTTAGTAAGAAACCCAGGTTTGGTACGCAACACTACCTTATCTGCATGGAAGATAAGATAAGGGGAATCACACTGTAAGGCAGATAACTCGAGCCGAAGAGATAGCTACCAAGAACAGAACTTTCCAAGATAAAAGCTTGATATCTATGGAATGCAGAAGTTCAAACGGAACCCCTTGAAGAACTTTAAGAACTAAATTTAAACTCCATGGCAGAGCAATAGGTTTAAACACAGGCTTGATTCTAACTAAAGCCTGACAAAACGCCTGAACGTCTTGAACATCTGCCAGACGCTTGTGCAAAAGAATAGACAGAGCAGAAATCTGTCCCTTTAAGGAACTAGCTGACAATCCTTTCTCCAATCCTTCTTGGAGAAAAGACAATATCCTGGGAATCCTGACTTTACTCCATGAGTAACCCTTGGATTCACACCAATGAAGATATTTCTGGTGACAGGCTTTCGAGCCTGAATTAAGGTATCAATGACCGACTCGGAAAAACCACGCTTTGATAAAATCAAGCGTTCAATATCCAAGCAGTCAGACGCAGAGAAATTAGATTTGGATGGTTGAAGGGACCTTGAAGTAGAAGGTCCTGCCTCAGCGGCAGAGTCCATGGTGGAAAGGATGACATGTCCACCAGATCTGCGTACCAAGTCCTGCATGGCCACGTAGGAGCTATTAAAATCACTGAAGCTCTCTCCTGCTTGATCTTGGCAATCAGCCGAGGGAGCAAAGGAAACGGTGGAAACACATAAGCCAGGCTGAAGGACCAGGGCGCTGCTAGAGCATCTATCAGCGCTGCCTGGGGATCCCTTGACCTGGACCCGTAACAAGGAAGTTTGGCGTTCTGACGAGACGCCATGAGATCCAGTTCTGGTTTGCCCCATAGTAGAATCAGCTGGGCAAATACCTCCGAATGGAGCTCCCACTCCCCCGGATGAAAAGTCTGCCGACTTAGATAATCCGCCTCCCAGTTCTCTACTCCTGGGAAATGGATAGCTGAGAGATGGCAAGAGTGAACCTCTGCCCATAGAATTATCTTTGAAACCTCCAACATTGCCAGGGGGCTCCTTGTTCCCCCCTGATGGTTGATATAGGCTACAGTCGTGATGTTGTCCGACTGAAATCTGATGAACCTGACCGCATCTAGCTGAGGCCAAGCCTGAAGAGCATTGAATATCGCTCTTAATTCCAGTATGTTTATTGGAAGGAGAGCCTCCTCCTGAGTCCATGAGCCCTGAGCCTTCAGGGAGTTCCAGACTGCACCCCAGCCCAGAAGGCTGGCATCTGTCGTTACTATAGTCCAATCTAGCCTGCGGAAGCTCATCCCCTTGGACAGATGGACCTGAGATAGCCACCAGAGAAGAGAATATCTGGTTTCTTGATCCAGATTTAGTAGAGGGGACAAATCTGTGTAATCCCCATTCCACTGACTGAGCATGCAAAGTTGCAGCGGTCTGAGATGTAGGCGGGCAAACGGTACTATGTCCATTGCTGCTACCATTAAACCGATTACTTCCATACACTGAGCCACTGAAGGACGAGAAGAGGAATAAAGAACACGGCAAGAGTCTAGAATTTTTGACAATCTGGTCTTCGTTGGGTAAATCTTCATTTCTACCGAATCTATCAGAGTCCCTAGGAATGAAACTTTTGTTAGAGGTGATAGAGAGCTCTTTTCTTCGTTCACCTTCCACCCATGGGACCTCAGAAATGCCAGAACAATGTCCGTGTGGGACCTGGCAACTTGAAAAGTCGACGCCTGTATCAGAATGTCGTCTAAGTAAGAGGCTACTGCTATACCCCGCGGCCCCGCTAGAAGGGACCCTAGAACCTTTGTAAAGATTCTTGGTGCCGTGGCCAACCCGAAGGGAAGAGCCACAAACTGGTAGTGCCTTTCTAGAAAGGCAAACCTGAGAAAACGATGATGATCTTTGTGTATCGGGATGTGAAGATAAGCATCCTTTAGGTCTACGGTAGTCATGTATTGACCCTCCTGGATAATAGGAAGGATGGTTCGAATAGTCTCCATCTTGAAGGATGGAACTCTGAGAAATTTGTTTAAGATCTTGAGATCTAAGATTGGTCTGAATGTTCCCTCTTTCTTGGGAACTACAAACAGATTTGAATAGAAGCCCTGACCCTGTTCCTCCTGCGAACTGGGTGGATCCCTCCCATAATTAGGAGGTCTTGAACACAATGTAAGAATGCCTCTCTCTTTATCTGGTTTGCAGATAAAAGTGAGAGATGAAATCTCCCTTTTGGGGGAGAGGTTTTGAATTCCAGAAGATAACCCTTGGACACAATTTCCAATGCCCAGGGATCCTGGACATCTCTTGCCCAAGCCTGGGCGAAGAGAGAGAGAGTCTGCCCCCTACTAGATCCATTTCCGGATCGAGGGCTACTCCTTCATGCTGTCTTAGAGGCAGCAGCAGGCTTTTTGGCCTGTTTCCCCTTGTTCCAAGCCTGGTTAGGTCTCCAGACCGGCTTAGACTGGGCAAAAGTGCCCTCTTGTTTTGTGTTAGAGGAAGTTGAAGCTGCACCACTCTTGAAGTTTCGAAAGGGCCGAAAACTAGACTGTTTGGTCCTTAAGATAATACCTCTGTAAGGGTATGATTCTTAACTGCCGCCATGTCTTGCAAGGTATACGCAATGGGCGCACTAGATGTACTAGGCGTCCCCTGAGCGGGATTTATAGGATCTGACATGTGGGGAGAGTTAGACGGCATAACTTCCTCCTTGTCAATTACTTCTGGTGATAAATTTTTTAAAGCCAGAATATGGTCTTTGTAATCTATAGTAAAATCAGTGCATTTGGTACACATTGTAAGAGGGGGGTTCCACAATGGCTTCTAAACATAATGAACAATGAGTTTCCTCTATGTCAGACATGTTTAAACAGACTAGTAATGAGACCAGCAAGCTTGGAAAACACGTTAATAACTGTGAACAAGCAAAAAATAAAAACGGTACTGTGCCTTTAAGAGAAAAAAACAATCACAGAAACTGCTAAAACAGTGAAAAAAGCAGTAAATCTTACGAAATTTTTACAGTGTGTATAATAGGCTAAAAGAGCATTGCACCCACTTGCAAATGGATGATTAACCCCTTAGTTTCAAAACCGGATCAAAAAAACAATCTAAACGTTTTTAAACAGTCACACCAAACTGCCACAGCTCTACTGTGGCCCTACCTGCCCATACAACGACTTTGGAAGGCACAAAAACCCTTTAGAGAGGTCCTATATGTTCAGGGGACTCCTTCAGGGAAGCTGGATGTCTCAAGCTGCAAAAACTACTGCTCAATTTAGGCCCGAAAATAGGCCCCCCCAACCTGTACTCACAGTGAGAGGGCCTTAAAAAACTATTCCTAGGCAAAATCTAGTCAGCCATGTGGAAAAAACTGGGCCCAAGAATAAAGTTTTAACACCAATATGTAATAAACGTTCATACACCTTGAAGCAAACATTATATCTATTCAGTAATGTGAGTAAATAATAAAAATATTACCCTTTACAGCAAGCATGATACCAGTCGTTATTAAATCACTGTAATCAGGCTTACCTTAAATAAATCCGGTATTGTCAGCATTTTCTAGCATATACATTTCTCTAGAAAAATTTAAAACTGCATATACCTCAGAGCAGGAGACCCTGCACGCTATTCCCCCAGCTGAAGTTACCCATCTCTTCAGTTATGTGTGAGAACAGCAATGGATCTTAGTTACAACCTGCTAAGATCATCAAAGACCACAGGCAGACTCTTCTTCAACTTTCTGCCTGAGGCTAAAATAGTACAACTCCGGTACCATTTGAAAATAACAAACTTTTGATTGAAGATATACTACATTAATGCACCACATCTCTCTAGCTACTTCCCTTGTCGAGAGCTGCAAGAGAATGACTGGAGGTGGCAGTTAGGGGAGGAGCTATATAGACAGCTCTGCTGTGGGTGATCCTCTTGCAGCTTCCTGTTGGGAAGGAGAATATCCCACAAGTAATGGATGAATCCGTGGACTGGATACACCTTACAAGAGAAATCTTATTTTGTTTTTCTTTTAAATACAGGATGTATAATCAGTCAAAGCTTAATTACTAAATTATTGCACAGAACCATAGAAAATTAAGCACAAAAATTGCAGCCAATGAAACCAAGCAGTATTGTGTTAGCCCAGTGGCAGAATGCCGGCCAATCTGTTATTAGTGCCACCTTGAACACCATAGTCCTTCACAACTCTCGATTAAACAGATAAGGAAATAGGGGGTCTTATACATCCTCTGTCTCTCCCACAGAGCAGTTTTGCTCCTCTACAGACGATCATCATTTTTGACATGATCACCAGCATTTTTAAAGGAACATGAGAACAATTGAAAGAGCAGACTGCACGCTTTCAAAAACAAGGGGTCTTTTGTCCCAAAAAAAGTGGTGTGAGGAAATATATGAGCTTCAAAAGAGAACCCTTCCCACAGTACTAACATGCCCCATGGATCTTCCTCACTGTGTGTGACATCATCATGCACAGAGTGATGATGTCACACATCACAACAGTCTGATGGGGCATTGGCAATGAGCAGGGTATACAGAGTATACCAAAATGTGCCATCCTCCACATTTAAGAACACAAATCGTTGTTTAACCCTTTTGCTGCTAATCCTTTCTTACACCCCAGTGCTGAGCCAATTTTATGATTTTTTGCTCTTTACAGTAAGTGACCCACACAAATTATATGTTGCTTTTTTTCAGCAGGCCCAGCAGATTCACAATATATTATTATTATTATTATTATTATTATTATTATTATATTTCATGGCATGTGTGATAGATGTGGAAAAACAGTAAAAAGAACATGCATATGTTTGCTTAGATTTTAGTAAATAATATTGAAATGGCCAGGTGACCACGTTTACTGTGATCTCCTGACTAAATTGTCATAATGGGTAGCCACATGTAAAATAGGGCCCATAAAGGCTTTTGGTGGTTATAATATAGATTAGAGAGGCTCCAATGTTCAGTACAGAAATAAGAGCACTTTTTTCTTGCAAGGTGTTCATGGTTACCACAGTGATCACCTGACTATACAGACAAAGTTCATATATATTTTGAAGAGAGGGATTTGTCTACTATAAAATAAACTTTGTAGACAAACCTGATATTTTGTGCATATAATGTAATAACCCCAAGCAAATCCCCATGTGTTTTTTTATAACTTTATTTTTAAAAGATGTGTTGTGTGGTACTGCTCAAAGACCAAACAATTCTCTTTTAAATGAAGGGTCTTGAAAGTTTGTAGCTGCTAAGGGGACAGATCGAGAGGTTTGAAAATCCTCCCCATCCAGTTCCATTGCAGTCAATAATGCGCATCAAAGGGGTTAAAATGACAACAAAATTTAAATCTGATCACAGACGATTATGCTACATGCCTTAGCATATTTAGATTTGAAATAATGGTAAACAACTAGGATTATATCACTACATATGTATTGGGTTAAATATCATATACAGTACAAAGGTATATTCCATTGTAAGCAAATTATCTTGCACAGCACAACACACCTGTGATGCTCCAGGTAAGGATACGGCCAGTGAGTGGAGCATAAATACTTGAATGGCTCACCTGCTGTATACTTATCTAGTGCTACATGGGAGAATAACTGTGACTAGATGTTTAACTCCTTTTCCGGGGAAAAAAGAATTTAATTACCAAAGAAATAAAAAAATTCCTTTACTGAAATAGAACATTTTAATTTTAAATAAGATTATCTCTAACTTAAAGACTAAAAAAAAAAAAATGGATTCCTGAATTTTACATTTGGTTTCCAGAATTTTTTAATAAGTCTTTGTATATCTTTATACAAACAACCTGCTTCCTAAAAATGTGTCTGGTATCTCAATATTCTAATTGGCTTTAACCTTTGATATAAATGTCAACTCTTTAAAAGTCCTATAGCATAAAAGTTCATAAAAAGTTGATAACATTCTGCTTTATTGATTGCACTGGACCGAGCACAAAATAACTTGGTATTACTTTGCATACATTACAGGTCACACTCAATCTAGGCTATCGCTATGACTTAACGCTTTCAAAAAACTGGTACTAACAATTACTACTTGTTCTTTCAAATACACCTTAAAAGGACAGTCAACACAAGAATGTTTGTTGTTTAAAAAGAAAGATAATCCCTTTATTACCCATTCCCCAGTTTTGCATAAACAACACTGTTATAGAAATACACTTTTTACCTCTGATTACCTTATATCTATGCCTCTGCAAACTGCCCCCTTATTTCAGTTCTTTTGACAGACTTGCATTTTAGCCAATCAGTGCTCACTCCAGGGTA
This sequence comes from Bombina bombina, assembly GCF_027579735.1. NCBI lineage: Eukaryota > Metazoa > Chordata > Amphibia > Anura > Bombinatoridae > Bombina > Bombina bombina. Next base: position 298,160,660 of record NC_069500.1, on the reverse strand, counting down.
ACTTCACGTGCATGAGCTCAATGTTATCTATCTGAAACGCGTAAACTAATGCCCTTATTTACACACTATTTACATGTCCAATAAAGCTTATACATGCTACCCAAAGGTAGTTTTATATAACTTTATTACTATTGTATACAAAATACCATCCGAAAGATAGTACAGTACTGTGATCATAAAAGTAATAGTTGTTTTAAATAAATATAAATTATCATTTGCATTTTAGAACACAAAAACCAAACCAAAAAAGCAGGCAAAGAATACAGGGAGTGCAGAATTATTAGGCAAATTAGTATTTTGACCACATCATCCTCTTTATGCATGTTGTCTTACTCCAAGCTGTATAGGCTTGAAAGCCTACTACCAATTAAGCATATTAGGTGATGTGCATCTCTGTAATGAGAAGGGGTGTGGTCCAATGACATCAACACCCTATATCAGGTGTGCATAATTATTAGGCAACTTCCCTTCCTTTGGCAAAATGGGTCAAAAGAAGGACTTGACAGGCTCAGAAAAGTAAAAAATAGTGAGATATCTTGCAGAGGGATGCAGCACTCTTAAAATTGCAAAGCTTCTGAAGCGTGATCATCGAACAATCAAGCGTTTCATTCAAAATAGTCAACAGGGTCGCAAGAAGCATGTGGAAAAACCAAGGCGCAAAATAACTGCCGATGAACTGAGAAAAGTCAAGCGTACAGCTGCCAAGATGCCACTTGCCATCAGTTTGGCCATATTTCAGAGCTGCAACATCACTGGAGTGCCCAAAAGCACAAGGTGTGCAATACTCAGAGACATGGCCAAGGTAAGAAAGGCTGAAAGACGACCACCACTGAACAAGACACACAAGCTGAAACGTCAAGACTGGGCCAAGAAATATCTCAAGACTGATTTTTCTAAGGTTTTATGGACTGATGAAATGAGTGAGTCGTGATGGGCCAGATTGGTAAAGGGCAGAGAGCTCCAGTCCGACTCAGACGCCAGCAAGGTGGAGGTGGAGTACTGGTTTGGGCTGGTATCATCAAAGATGAGCTTGTGGGGCCTTTTCGGGTTGAGGATGGAGTCAAGCTCAACTCCCAGTCCTACTGCCAGTTTCTGGAAGACACCTTCTTCAAGCAGTGGTACAGGAAGAAGTCTGCATCCTTCAAGAAAAACATGATTTTCATGCAGGACAATGCTCCATCACACGCGTCCAAGTACTCCACAGCGTGGCTGGCAAGAAAGGGTATAAAAGAAGAAAATCTAATGACATGGCCTCCTTGTTCACCTGATCTGAACCCCATTGAGAACCTGTGGTCCATCATCAAATGTGAGATTTACAAGGAGGGAAAACAGTACACCTCTCTGAACAGTGTCTGGGAGGCTGTGGTTGCTGCTGCACGCAATGTTGATGGTGAACAGATCAAAACACTGACAGAATCCATGGATGGCAGGCTTTTGAGTGTCCTTGCAAAGAAAGGTGGCTATATTGGTTACTGATTTGTTTTTGTTTTGTTTTTGAATGTCAGAAATGTATATTTGTGAATGTTGAGATGTTATATTGGTTTCACTGGTAAAAATAAATTATTGAAATGGGTATATATTTGTTTTTTGTTAAGTTGCCTAATAATTATGCACAGTAATAGTCACCTGCACACACAGATATCCCCCTAAAATAGCTAAAACTAAAAACAAACTAAAAACTACTTCCAAAAATATTCAGCTTTGATATTAATGAGTTTTTTGGGTTCATTGAGAACATGGTTGTTGTTCAATAATAAAATTAATCCTCAAAAATACAACTTGCCTAATAATTCTGCACTCCCTGTATTGTGAATTAAAGGAAAAGAGAACTTAAAATTTAACTTGCAAGATTCATATAAAACATGAAATTTGAATACACTTTTAAATGCATTTCTATTTTCAAATGTGCTTCGTTCTCTTAGTATCCCTTGTTGAAAAAGAATATGCACATATCCTACACAAGTGGGAGCTTGTTGCTGATTGGTGCCAGCACACATTTGTCTCTTGTGATTGGCTAACTAGATGTGTTCATCTAGCTGCCAGTAGTGCAATAAAGTTCATTAAGCAAAGGAATAGAAGTAAATTGGAAAGTTGTTTCAAATTTTATGTTCTACCCAAATCATGAAAGAAAATGTTGGGGTTTCCTGTCCCTTTAATGGGGACAAAGTATAATTTGTAATAACTTTATTTGAAAGAAAAAAAATATATATGAAAGTCTGATTTGTGAAATTCTGCATTTGTATACAGTTATCCTTTAACTGCTGGGCCATTTCCACTAATTTTCTGCCCACTATTTAATTTTTCAGTAAGAAACCTACAGATATATTTTTTTCTTCAGCAGACCCAGCAGATTCACACTATACCATTATTTTATGCATATATTATTACTTGTGAGAATGCAACAACAATATGTAAAACATAGTGTGCATGTTTTGTTTCATGTTATAGGTGTATAACTTTGTTGTGCTCACGTCAGTTGATCACTATTACCACAGTGATCACCTGGCTATAAAAACCTGTGCAGGGGCTTTATTTTTAAAGAGGGTTTTCTGGGTGTTAAATTGGGTCATGGAGGGTCTCTAGGCCTTTTTGATGACCTGCAATAAGTGCCTAGAGACCCCCCCCAACATGCAAAGAGTGTGGGGAAGTGTGGGGATTTTTTATTTTATTTATTATACCCCAAAAAACCCACCATTTGAAAGAGATTGAGGGATTTAAATACTTACCCCCCCCCCCCCCCCATCCAGATACCTTAAGTTCTATGCAACTGCTGCCACTTTCGGGCAGGGGCCGGATATCCCCAGTGATGGTGGCTTACTTAAGTACCAGGTATTTTGGGGTAAGGGCAGGGGGGGGCGGGGCGATGAGCTGCAAAACCCCACTAAATAGCAACACATGGTTGTTATCTACACTTAACACATGATGATCACATGCCCTCACGTGCAGTTAAGGGTTTAAACTAACACGTAAATAGTATCACAAAAAATAAAACAAAACCTTCATTACAAAGTGGAAGTTAGAGCAGTTTTAAAGGGACAGTCAACACCCAGGAAAACGTTATCCCATACTTTAGAACCACAAAAAAAGATGCGCCTGCACCGCATCCCATCTTCAATACCACTAACGTTATAAGTCTAATCATCGAAAGCCCATACAGTTTTCAGCAGTAGATATGGCCACCAAACTCCTCCCGCTCCTCCTCCGTCCCCTTTTTTTGTTAAAGCAATCCTCGTTCACAGGAACGCTGTTCTATTTCTAATGCGCATGCGCATTATAATTTTAGTCCGCTCGCTATTAGAAATAGAAAGTGTCTCCGTGAACGCGGGTAAAGAATCTAGCCTAGGATTTGATTCTAATTGGTTGAAGACTTTAAGAAAAAGCCTCCTATGTAACGGTGGGGGGAGTTTGGCGGCCATATCTACTGCTGAAAACTATATGTTCATTCGAAGATTAGAGACATAACGTTAGTGGTATTGAAGATGGGATGCGGTGCAGGCTCATTTTTTTGTGTGGATCTAAGGTATGGTATAAAGTTTTCCTGGTTGTTGACTGACCCTTTAAACATCTGTTATTCAACATGAATAGTTGTAGTGCAGTTTCTAATAGAAATCAATTTCATGAAGGTAATGAATGTCCTAAAAAGGCTTTACCCATCTGCGCTATCAAACACAAATCACTGTAGTAGGCACCATACTAAGGCTTGCACAATATAATCCTTGAAATAGCAGCCCCAAAACAGCAAATGGTATGGTTTGTGCATGAATGATCTTAAAGGATTACAAACTTTTACCATATATATATATATATATATATATATATATATATATATATATATATATATATATATAAATAAATAAAATACACATTTTTCAAATTGCTTGGATGAAATAAGAAATACGAACCCAAAAGTGTGTGAAAACGAAGCCTCAAACTTTTAAATCCGTTTTTTATTTTTCATAAAACACGTCATCTAATCCAGCCCACTTTTTTAGCCCCTACGTGTTTGTGTCAAATAACCAATCGTTTTCAACTCTTTTGCATGTAATTATGTAGAGAATCGCATGTGCACAAATGCGTGACAAAAAAGCGCATGCGCATTGTGTGTAAATGACGCCACAATTTCCAGTAGATCATACAGAGCTACGCATGCGCATCGTAAATCGCTGTCGATTCGATCATCTATCCAGACTTTCTACACAGAACCTAATAAAAAAACAAAAAAAAAGTCCTTCAGGCCCATTTATCAAGCTCCGTATGGAGCTTGAAGGGCCGTGTTTCTGGCGAGTCTTCAGACTCGCCAGAAACACAAGTTATGAAGCAGCGGTCTAAAGACCGCTGCTTCATAACCCTGTCCGCCTGCTCTGAGCAGGCGGACAGGAACCGCCGGAAATCAACCCGATCGAATACGATCGGGTTGATTGACAGCTCCCTGCTGGCGGCCGATTGGCCGCGAGTCAGCAGGGGGCGGCGTTGCACCAGCAGCTCTTGTGAGCTGCTGGTGCAATGTTAAATGTGGAGAGCGTATTGCTCTCCGCATTTAGCGAGGTCTTGCGGACCTGATCCGCAGTGTCGGATCAGGTCCGCAAGCCCTTTGATAAATGGGCCCCCTTATCTGTATTGCAGGGAACGATCTCTGTTTGAAGCTTCAACAGCTTAATCCTAATTAACATATCAAATCTGTCATTTGTTGGATTGAGTTGTTGAAGTTCAAACTGCATCTTTTATATGGTAAATTTTATTTTCTTTCTGAAAATTGACAATATTGACAGTATTGAGATTTATAAGTTTGTGAAAAAGACACTGTCATCTAAGTTTAAATAAAGGTTTGAATATATACACACACACACACACACATATATATACATATATATATATATATATTTATATTATCCCTGTTACTATCAAAATCCTTTGCATAAGCCTTTCTTATGTCACAATAATATCCATTAATATTATCATGAATAGAGATCTCATTTTAACAATGAAGTGTAAAACATCAAAAGTTGTTTTTTTTAAAGATATATTTATATTGAGCGATTTGATGACAATATGATATTACAATTATTATCAATGTTAATATTCGATACTTTGTAATGATGCTCGTTATAACTATGGAGATTCTACACAACTTACCTATCAATGCGCTGACGGATCTTCATATGTCAGATCGATAGAACAGGTCTTCTGTGTCTGAGCCGGTCTGGAAGTGACTGATGTTGCCGATGACGTTGCATAATATCGCGCATGCGCAATTGAAATTTCGGTAGCCATCTTCAAACTGCGGTTTGCACAATGGATTTTTTTAGATTTCAGATTACAGCGGTAAGGTAGGAAATTATAAATAAAAAAAAACATGCTATGTGAAATATGTTTGCAAACGTTTAAAAAAACGGAAAAAAACTATGAGATTAACTTACAGTGGTCCTTTAATGTTCCATATTCCATGAGCTAATGTACAACATGGAGGACATAAGGGAAAGAGGTGATATGACAGATATAAGTACCAATAACAAACACAGAAGCAAAAAATAAATAAAAAAATAAGGTCAAGGAAAAAGTTCTTTACAGAACAAATCTCCCTTCAGTACACTGCTACAACATTAAGATTTGTAGCACTTACAAAGCATATATTTAAAAGACCATGTGAACACTGTCTTTACCACAAGTACGAATTAAGCCTGGACATCGGGGAATTGCAGTCAAAGGTCACAAAGAATGTAAATTACAAGAACATGCTCAACATTATCTAACAATTCCCAAATCTCCTGCTGCATCCGACCCAAACGCTGCTTCTCCCTGGGCATGCCTGGATGCATGCTGCTCTATAACTGGGGGATCAGATCAATAGCAGCTGAATGCCATCTGCTTCGGCCAGCAAAACAGGAGCAAAAGTGTGAACCATGCATCTTCCTTTATTGAAAGGTTATTTTTATGCAAGTAAACAATTCATCGTCTCCGCGCACGCTTGATGCTCATTTACCACATTTGATCAATAAAATATGCAAAACTACAAAAAAATTGAATCTTAAGAGTAGTTCTGATGTACTGGAGTGAGAGGTAATCAATAGGAAGCCTGTTCTGCAGGGCAGGCAGAGGGAAATCTTGGGCTTCCATTCGGAAGCCATTTTAAGCCCAATACTTTATTAAAGTAACAAGTTATCATGGTGTTAATCTAATTAAGCAGAGCTTAGGATGTGCTTAGTATAAGTAAATCATGGCATGATTTGTCTAACATAAAAGTCATTTTAAAGGTACATTTCAGGACTTCTGAAACTGAATCAGCAAAATGGTGTATAACGCAGTGATTATGTACTGCTCCGGGGAATTAGAAATTGTTTAGCTGCTAAATAGTTTTTTCTTTCTTCTTTTTTTTTTTGCTAGACAGCCATTTTCTTCTAGAAAAAGAAAGTACAATGATAAATTGCATTGGACCGCAAAGATTCCTGTATTGAACGTACATTTATTTTAACGCAATTATCTCCCTTATTAAGCTTCCGTTACATTATTCTTTAGTGATTTAAGTCTCTTTGAATACATTTCCTATAGTTTTTCTCAAGTGTGGCCACAAATTACAGAGTGTCAACTAGCTATTTCTTTTATTAAAACAATTGTTATAATTATGTTTGGATATAGGACATGCACAGAAATATAATGATCTGTGAAAACTTGGCATACATAAAATATAATAAATGTGTGTAAGTAATAAAAATGGAAATTGATACTACAGCTCTAAACAACTAAAGATGAAAAATAAATAAGCTATCTTTGGTCTGCCTACATTTGCTTTTTTTTCGGAATATTCATTAAAGGGATGGGAAAGTCAAAATTAAACCTGCATGATTCAGATAAATCATGTAGTTTGAAGACTCTTATGAATTCACTTCTGTAACCAAATGTATTTTGTTGAAAATAATATGTACATATGCTACACTTCTGGGATCTGGCTGGTGAATGGTGGCTACACACTTCCCTTGCCACTTCCCTTGCCATTGGCTCACCAGATCAGCTAGCTCCCAGTAATTTTCTTACACAAAATGTATATATATACCATTAAACACAATGCTCAAAACTGAAAAGTGCATGAGTGCATTTCAGCTTTAAATAGAAGAATTTTTGCAATATATTTGTATTCACAATAATTTACTTGTAAAAGCCATTGTTTCAGTGGCAGATACTAATGACTTACTTTGCTGTGTACAAGTCACCACTCTGACTCTCTGAGTAGGGGCTGGTGCTTACACAGAATGTGTGTATATACCAATAAAATAGCAAAAATGCTTCTAGTGAAAGTTGCAGAAAATGCCTCTCTTCAAATAACTGGTAAACATTCCAAACGTACAGGGGGAGGTGATACAGGGGGAGGTGATCAATGTTAATTTAAACTAATGTCTGACACGTAGCAGACACTTAAAGAATTAACAGTTTCATTTAGTTACTGTACTATACATGACAATTCTGTCATTAGAAAAATGATTAATATTTAATACTGAATTAGGAAGATAACCTATTTGTCCAATGAGTAACCATCTAAAAATAAAAAAAAATCTAAATGAAAAAAAGTATAAATTTGCTGTGCTCAATGGATTTAAAATGAACATGTTGATGATTAGTCAACTATAAAGTATATATACAAGCCATATAAGTTATCTTCCCAGAATCTTAAGTTTCTGTGTGGGGAACCCTAACATTTGTGGGAAAAAACATCCCAGAAAATTCATCACAATCATTAGATATTTTTTATTTTAAATCCAGGGAGAACCACAATTCCAGTAATATAAAGCTATGACTGTGCAATACCAGGACATAGTAGTAGCTGTAAGTAAATTGCCCAGTATTAGCAAGAGTATAATTAAATGGGAAATATTTCCTGTGAATGCACGGAAAATCACAGTGGCAAAAAAGGGAATTTTGTGGCTCTTAGTAGATTTTCTACAGCACAACCATAAGTGATAAATGCACTTCTGCACTCACTGTCAAGTAAATCAATGCTGCCAAAGTTTTGTTGACCTTATAGTAATCCATAAGCTAGGTAATGTTTTTCTAACTCATGAAAACTGAGTATATGTTTCCTTTTCGGTTTTCAAAATATCTCCAAACATTATTACTATACTTTATTTATAAAGCGCCAAACAATTCTGCAGTGCTGTCCATGGGTACAAATGTTGTAAGAGAAGACACAATTTATAAAACAAATACAGGAGCAATTGAGGGCCCTATTCCAGTGGGAACTTACAATCGAGAAGGGTAGGAGGGTGAGAAACAGGAGGTGAAGACTGCAAGGGTGGGAAGTTAAATGAGGTCAACTATTAGGTAAGTGGAATTCCTTTGTCATTGAGTTGGGTGGTAGGCTTTTTTGAGCAAAAATGTCTTTAGGGGGAGTTTAAAGGAGGACATATTAGGGGAAATCGGACAGCATAAGAAAGTGCGTTCCAGTGGGTTAGTGCCACACAAGAGAAGTCCTGCAGTCTAGTGTGGGAAAAGGGAAATGGAAGGAGCAGATCATTGTTGGATCTTAGGGGGCAGGCTGGAGAATATTTGTTGATTAGTGAGGACATGTAGTGGGGGGCAGCGTTGGTAAGGGCTTTGTAGGTCGGGGTGAGGATTTTCAATTTAATTCTGCTGTGAAGGGAGAGTGAGAGAAGGAACTCATAGAGAGGTGCTGTAACGGCGGGAAAGATAAATTAGCCTAGCAGAGGCATTTAGGATGGATTGTAGGGGGAAAGGCGGGAGAGAAGAAGGTCACTTAGTAGATTATTCAGTAGCCAAGTCAGAAAATTACCAGGGAGTGGGTTGGTTGTTTAGTAGTGTCAGTGCTCAGAAACGGATGCATTTTCGAGATAGTGTAGGTGGTTGCGGCAGGATGAATAGAACAATTGGATGTGGGGGAATGAAGAATAGACTGATTAAAATCAAGTGTAACTCCGAGGACAGATTGAAGATAGTGATCCCACTGGTAGAAAAGTCAATAATAGGATGGGAGTGACCTTTGCATGTTTGAATGATGTTGGGAATGAACCAATAGAACAGGATAGGTTGAAGAAGATGTAAGAGCTGGGGTGAGGCTGGTAGACAGAGAAGGTATTAGATGTGAAGGGATAGGGTCCAGCGAGCAGGTAGTGAGGAGTGAGAAAGACAATAAGAAACCCACTTCCTTCTCAGTAGCTGGGGGGAAAGATGCAAAGGGCAGAGTGGCAGAGGGGGTGACCAGAGGTAGAAATGGAAAATTGCAGGCTTGTGTCGGAATGTTGTTTCATATAGTATGTGTTTTGTTTAAAAAGTAGTCTTCCAGATCTTAAGCACTAAATGGCAGATGTAGGTGGTGGTGCAGGTGGGTAGAGGAGAGAGCTAAAAGTACAGAAGTAGGTTTTGCTTGGGTAAGTGAAGGGCAGATGTGTATGAATGAAGAATGCGGAAGATGCAGGGCGAGATGGAGAAGTAGGTTTAGCCTGTACATTAAGATTATAGGTGAACCGGTGGTGGGAAAGGGGTGACAGGTAAAGTCAGATATAGAGCAGAGGTAGGAGAATACCAGATCAATAAAGTGTCCGTTGTGTGTTGAGTAGGGAATATAGTGGGTTGTGAGAGACTGAAGGAGGTTGTGAGAGAGAGAAATTTAGAGGCAGCAGTGGCAGATAGGTTTTCAATTTTTTTCTTTAATGATTTAGAAAGAGCATGCAATTTTAAGCAACTTTCTAATTTACTCCTATTATCAAATTTTCTTCGTTCTCCTGATATCTTTATTTAAAAAGCAGGATTTTTTGGTTCAGAACCTGGGTTATGCTTGCTTATTGGTGGCTAAATATTACACTTCCCCCACCCTGCAACTTCATAATGCCACCCAGCTGGCAACATTTTCTGTGGAGAACACCGAAAAGTAAATTGGAAAGTTGTTTAAAATGGCATGCTCAAGGGCGGAGCTAGTCGGCGTCCAAGATGGTCGCTAGCAATAAGAGCTCTGAAGTGCGGTCGGCTTAAGTACTTCACTAGCCCCATAGTTATGTGAGTCAGGAGCCAAAACACGGTACATCTACCTTCTAATAGCCAGGGGAGCACCCGGTGAGAAAAAGAAGAGTTCCGGTGCTGTGACCGGTGGCGCATAACATATTGCGGCCTATCACGTGAAACGCATCACACTTATGCCGATGTCGACCAGGATGTGTGGCATACACAGAGGCCTCTCCGACTCTTAACAGAGGTGTAAATGAGTAATGCTGTGGGGTTGGTGACTTCAGGATACATCGCTACGTGGATGCCGAGGGGAAGGTGAGCGCGCAGTGTATATAATAAAGGGGGTCATGTCTCCTGCCTGCTAACCCCTCGTGGCCCCACTAATTCAAACACACCAAGAACGATGAGCCTTAATTAGGACAACATCTGTGCAGTGGCAACTACCCAGCTCCTACACCCGACAATCCACAAAACTATAATGGATCTGTAGACTAATTACCCTGTATGAGGAAATAAAATGGCGCTGTCAGGAAAACTAATTCAGGATCCATAACCCCAATATACTTAGCGAGCAGGGAAATAGGCATTCCGTTGTGAGGGCTTCACAGAAAGACTTAGTCATATCTTCTAATTTCTCAATCACCCTCACAAACCCTCCATAACCTGATAAGGTATAATAAAAAACAAAATTTATGCTTATCTGATAAATTTATTTCTCTTGTGGTGTATCCAGTCCACGGGTTCATCCATTACTTGTGGGATATTCTCCTTCCCAACAGGAAGCTGCAAGAGGACACCCACAGCAGATCTGTCTTTATAGCTCCTCCCCTAACTGCCACCCCCAGTCATTCGACCAAAGACAAGCAAGAATAAAGAAGAAACTATAGGGTGCAGTGGTGACTGTAGTTTAAAATAAAAAACACCTGCCTTAAAATGACAGGGCGGGCCGTGGACTGGATACACCACAAGAGAAATAAATTTATCAGGTAAGCATAAATTTTGTTTTCTCTTGTAAAGGTGTATCCAGTCCACGGGTAGGCACTTAAACGGAAGGCACCACTGCCTGTAAGACCTTTCTCCCAAAAATAGCCTCCAAAGAAGCAAAAGTATCAAATTTGTAGAATTTAGAAAAAAGTATGAAGCGAAGACCAAGTCGCCGCCTTACAAATCTGTTCAACAGAGGCCTCATTTTTAAAAGCCCATGTGGAAGCCACCGATATAGTGGAATGAGCTGTAATTCTTTCAGGAGGCTGCTGGCCAGCAGTCTCATAAGCTAAGCGGATTAAGCTTCTTAGCCAAAAAGAAAGAGAAGTTGCCGAAGCCTTTTGGCCTCTCCTCTGTCCAGAGTAGACAACAAACAAAGCAGATGTTTGACGAAAATCCTTCGTAGCTTGTAAATAAAACTTTAAAGCACGAACAACATCAAGGTTGTGTAATAGACGTTCCTTCTTTGAAGAAGGATTAGGACATAATGAAGGAACAACAATCTCCTGATTGATATTCTTATTAGATACCACTTTAGGAAGAAACCCAGGTTTGGTACGTAAAACTACCTTATCTGCATGGAAAATCAGATAAGGGGAATCACACTGTAAAGCAGATAACTCTGAAACTCTTCGAGCCGAGGAGATAGCTACTAAAAACAGAACTTTCCAAGATAAAAGTTTAATATCTATGGAATGCAAAGGTTTAAACGGAACCCCTTGAAGAACTTTAAGAACTAAATTTAAACTTCATGGCGAAGCAACAGGTTTAAACACAGGCATGATTCTAACCAAAGCCTGACAAAACGCCTGGACGTCTGGAACCTCAGCCAGACGTTTGTGCAAAAGAATAAACAGAGCAGAAATCTGTCCCTTTAGGGAACTAGCTGACAATCCCTTCTCCAATCCCTCTTGGAGAAAGGATAATATCCTAGGAATCCTGACTTTACTCCATGAGTAACCCTTGGATTCACACCAATGAAGATATTTACACCATATCTTATGATAGATTTTCCTGGTGACAGGCTTTCGAGCCTGAACTAAGGTATCAATGACCGAATCAAGCGTTCAATCTCCAAGCAGTCAGACGCAGATAAATTAGATATGGATGTTTGAACGGACCTTGAAGTAGAAGGTCCTGCCTTAGCGGCAGAGTCCATGGTGGAAAAGATGACATGTCCACCAGATCTGCATACCAAGTCCTGCGTGGCCACGCAGGAGCTATCAAAATCACAGAAGCTCTCTCCTGCTTGATCTTGGCAATCAGACGAGGGAGCAGAGGAAACGGTGGAAACACATAAGCCAGGCTGAAGGACCAGGGCGCTGCTAGAGCATCTATCAGCGCTGCCTTGGGATCCCTGGACCTGGACCCGTAACGAGGAAGCTTGGCGTTCTGACGAGACGCCATGAGATCCAGTTCTGGTTTGCCCCATAGTTGAATCAACTGGGCAAATACCTCTGGATGAAGCTCCCACTCCCCCGGATGAAAAGTCTGCCGACTTAGAAAATCCGCCTCCCAGTTCTCTACTCCTGGGATATGGATAGCTGAGAGATGGCAAGAGTGAACCTCTGCCCATAGAATTATCTTTGAAACCTCCAACATTGCCAGGGGGCTCCTTGTTCCCCCCTGATGGTTGATATAGGCTACAGTCGTGATGTTGTCTGACTGAAATCTGATGAACCTGACCGCAGCTAGCTGAGGCCAAGCCTGAAGAGCATTGAATATTTCTCTTAGTTCCAGAATGTTTATCGAAAGGTGGGCCTCCTCCTGAATCCACGAACCCTGAGCCTTCAGGGAGTTCCAGACTGCACCCCAGCCCAGAAGGCTGGCATCTGTCGTCACTATAGTCCATTCTGGCCTGCGGAAACTAATTCCTCTGGACAGATGGACCCGAGATAGCCACCAGAGAAGAGAATCCCTGGTCTCTTGATCCAGATTTAGTAAAGGGGACAAATCTGTGTAATCCCCATTCCACTGATTGAGCATGCAAAGTTGCAGTGGTCTGAGATGTAGGCGGGCAAACGGAACTATGTCCATTGCTGCTACCATTAAGCCGATTACTTCCATACACTGAGCCACTGACGGCCGAGAAGTGGAAGAAAGAGCACGGTCAGAAAATTTTTCATTTCTACTGAATCTATCACAGTTCCTAGGAAGGAAACTCTTGTGAGAGGGGAGAGAGAACTCTTTCCTTCGTTCACCTTCCACCCGTGAAACCTCAGGAATGCCAGAACAATGTCCGTATGGGACCTGGCGATATGGAAAGTCGACGCCTGTATCTAGGTAAGGGGCCTTAGAACCGCCAGAAGGGACCCTAGAACCATCGTAAAGATTCTTGGTGCCGTGGCTAACCCGAAGGGAAGAGCCACAAACTGGTAATGCCTGTCTAGGAAGGCGAACCTGAGAAACTGATGATGATCTCTGTGTATCGGAATGTGTAGATAAGCATCCTTTAAGTCCACGGTAGTCATATATTGACCCTCCTGGATCATAGGTAGGATGGTTCGAATAGTCTCCATCTTGAAGGATGGGACCCTGAGAAATTTGTTTAGGATCTTGAGATCCAAGATTGGTCTGAAAGTTCCCTCTTTTTTGGGAACTATAAACAGATTTGAATAGAAGCCCTGCCCCTGTTCCTCCCTTGGAACTGGGTGGATCACTCCCATAACCAGTAGCTCTTGAACGCAACGTAAGAATGCCTCTCTCTTTATAATTGTGAGAGATGAAATCTCCCCTTTGGAGATGAAGCTTTGAAATCCAGAAGATATCCCTGGGAAACAATCTCCAGAGCCCAGGGATCCTTGACGTCTCTTGCCTAAGCCTGGGCGAAGAGAGAAAGTCTGCCCCCCACTAGATCCGGTCCCGGATCGGGGGCTACTCCTTCATACTGTCTTAGAGGCAGCAGAAGGTTTTTTGGCCTGCTTCCCCTTGTTCCAAGCCTGGTTAGGTTTCCAGACTGGCTTGGACTGGGCAAAATTTCCCTCTTGTTTTGCAGTAGAGGAAGTTGAAGCTGCGCCACTCTTAAAGTTTCGAAAGGAACGAAAATTAGTCTGTTTGGTCTTTAAATTGTTGGACCTATCCTGGGGAAGGGCGTGGCCTTTTCCTCCAGTAATATCAGAAATGATCTCCTTCAGTCCAGGCGCGATTAGGGTCCGCCCTTTGAAGGGGATGTTGAGAAGTTTAGACTTTGAAGTAACGTCAGCTGACCAGGATTTAAGCCATAGCGCCCTACGCGCCTGAATGGCAAAACCTGAATTCTTAGCCGTTAGCTTGGTTAAATGAAAAACGACATCAGAAATAAATGAATTGGCTAACTTAAGAGCTTTTAGCCTGTCTAGGATATCATCCAATTGGGTCTCTACCTGTAGAGACTCCTCAAGAGACTCGAACCAGAAAGCCACTGCAGCAGTGACTGGGGCAATGCATGCAAGAGGCTGGAGAATAAAACCTTGTTGTATAAAGATTTTCTTAAGGAAACCCTCTAATTTTTATCCATTGGATCTAGGAAAGCACAACCGTCCTCGACAGGGATAGTTTTACGCTTAGCTAGGGTAGAGACTGCTCCCTCCACCTTAGGGACCATCTGCCACGAGTCCCGTGTTGCAGCATCTATAGGAAACATCTTTTTAAAAGTAGGAGGGGGAGAGAACGGTACACCTGGTCTATCCCATTCCTTAGTAATAATTTCTGAAAACCTCTTAGGGATTGGCAAAACGTCAGTGTAAACAGGCACTGGAAAGTATTTGTCCATTTTACACAATTTCTCTGGGACTACAATGGTGTCACAGTCATCCAGAGTCGCTAAAACCTCCCTGAGCAACAAGCTGAGGTGTTCAAGCTTAAATTTAAACGCTGTCATTTCAGAGTCAGACTGAAGTAACGCCTTCCCTGAATCAGAAATGTCACCCACAGATAGAAGCTCTCCTGCTTCGGCTTCTGCACATTGTGAGGGTATATCAGACATAGCTACTAAAGCGTCAGAAAGCTCTGTATTTGTTCTAGCCCCAGAGCTGTCTCACTTTCCTTGTAACCCTGGCAGTTTGGACAATACCTCTGTGAGGGTATGATTCATAACTGCCGCCATGTCTTGTAAGGTAAACGCATTGGACACGCTAGATGTACTTGGCGTCACTTGAGCGGGGGTTATAGGTTCTGACACGTGGGGAGAGCTAGATGGCATAACCTCCCTTTTGTCAATCTGAGAAACCTCTGGTGATAAATCTTTAAAAGCCATAATATGGTCTTTATAACTTATAGAAAGGTCAGTACATTTGGTACACATTCTAAGAGGGGGTTCCACAATGGCTTCTAAACATAATGAACAAGGAGTTTCCTCTATGTCAGACATGTTTAACAGACTAGTAATGAGACCAGCAAGCTTGGAAAACACTTTAATAAATGTGAAAAAGCAATTATACAAAAACAGTACTGTGCCTTTAAGAGAAAAAAACTACCACATAAACTGCAAAACAGTGTTAAAAAGTAGTAAACTCTACAAAATTTTTACAGTGTGTATAAGGGACTAAAGCAGCATTGCACCCACTTGCAAATGGATGATTAACCCCTTAGACCCAAAAACGGATTAGAAAAACGATAAAACCGTTAAACAGTCAAACACACTGCCACAGCTCTGCTGTGGCTCCTACCTGCCCTTAAACACGATTTTTGCAGGAAAAAAACCCTCTATAGTGGTCCTAGATACCAGAGGACTCCTTTAGGGAAGCTGGATGTCTCAGTCTGAAAATCAACTGCGCATTTAGAGCGCGAAAATAGGCCCCTCCCACCATGCACTCAATGTCAGAGGGCCTTAAAAAAAGTACTCCTAGGAGTAATCTAACTAGCCATGTGGAAAACTAGGCCCCAAATAAAGATTTATCACCCTCAGAGAAAAAACATTTTTTCTATAAACCATGCAAACGTTTATACACTAAGTAATATGAGTATTAACATGAATATTACCCTTTTTTGCAAGCATGATCCCAGTCGTTGTTAAATCACTGTATCAGGCTTACCTCAAATATACCAGGCACTGTCAGCATTTTCTAGACCTTATCATCTCTCTAGAAAAAAATATACTGAACATACCTCAAAGCAGGTAATCTGCAGACCGTCCCCCCAACTGAAGTTTTCTTTCCATACTCTTCAGTTATGTGTGAGAACAGCAATGGACCTTAGTTACAAACCGCTAAGATCATCAAACCTCCAGGCAGAATTCTTCTTCCAATTTCTGCCTGAGAGTAAAACAGTAAAACGCTGGTACCATTTAAAAATAACAAACTCTTGATTGAAGGTAAAAACTACACTAAGTCACCACATATCTCTTGATACTTCCTTTCTTGTCGAGAGCTGCAAGAGAATGACTGGGGGTGGCAGTTAGGGGAGGAGCTATATAGACAGCTCTGCTGTGGGTGTCCTCTTGCAGCTTCCTGTTGGGAAGGAGAATATCCTACAAGTAATGGATGAACCTGTGGACTGGATACACATTTACAAGAGAAACTAGAGTGGGCATTTTCACTATGTCGGCTAGGAGAGCACCCAGAGCTGAAAAATCTTGCAGAGGCGGCACTTTGACAGCTCCCACAGTACATAATTTCTTCAAGGCGGTGTAAACTGCAACATTAGAACAAGCTAACTCAGTTACACTGCCTTCATTAATATCAGAATCAGAAACAGAGGGTGCAACAGAGACAATGCATACAAAAGCAGATCTGCATTCCTTACTGTCCAAAGAAGATTTCAATTATTTTATTGCCCAAGCCAGCACTATGATAAAAACCAGCTTATCTGAAGTAAGAAAAGAGATAAGTGAAATCGGAACTAGAATACCACAATTGGAAGAAGATTCAGAACACACAGATAAATTTCTAGATCTTCAGTCCCGTCAATCATCACATCACTCAACCTTAATAACTCAATTACAGGACCAGGTGGAGGACCTGGATAACAGGGGGAGACGCCAGAACATCAGAATCAGGGGTGTCACTGAGAGTATCAAATCTCCAGAGCTTCTTCCCTACTTACAGACTTTATTTAACAAACTCATGGTACCCACTTGACCGCTACCATAGGGCACTGAGACCACCTCCGAAAGACACAGCCCCCCCCAGGGATATAATTATAAAGTTCACAAGCTTCAGGGATAAAATATCCTCACAGCAGCACGGAAGAAATCGCCCATATCACATAATGTCTGTGCCCTCCAATTCTACGCAGATCTAAGTCAGTTGACTCTAAACAAAAAACGGGAAACCAGATATCTTACTCTACACCTCAGGGATCTTGGAATTCCTTATAGATGGGGTTTCCCCTTCTGCCTAAAGGTGATCAAAGACAACAGCAATATATAGATCAGCAGAGGACTTGGAAGACTTCTGCACATTGTTAAATATCCCGCAGCCTAGCCTCCCTTCACTACAGGAAGCTCCCAAAGATCAGCGCATACCAAGACAGCAAAGACAAGAACGGATACCAGTCCACCACGGAAAGAAGAACAGACCCTCTACAGGGATCCCTGTGAACCAAGGAGCAGTTACCTGAACAAAAGGACTACCTTACGCTAAGTAACCCACATTTACTACTTTTATATAGTGCCACAGTACTGTGTGGCCTTTACAGGAGAATGCGTGCCCTTTTAGTAACCACCTGTTGCCTTGCTTCTCCCTCTATATACTGAATAATGCAGAGTGTCTAATTTTATAAGTGCTATTTGCATAGTGGATGCTTTACATAAATGTTGATAAAAAGTTAGAAAGTTTACCCCATGTAGATGTTCCAGGACTACACATCCTAAAGTTTAATGTCCTATTGCCGGCCTGCTACCACAAGTTGTAGCAGCTACTTACAACCCCCCCATTTAGCTAGAAGCATAATATGTTTCATGTTTATAGGTTAAGTTTTATGTATGTTGTTATGTTCACTCCTGCTTTTTACCATTCCAGATTTACCTCTTTCAAACTGCCTTCATCGAAACCCACCCTCCCCCTTCCCCATCCCTGGTCTGGTAGGATCCGCATGAGCTACATAATGATCTACCTTCAGGTAATAAATTCCGCTGCTCCAAGACATAGTCACTCCAACACCCAACCTTCACAGGGACATTATAGACCCTACACTCTACATCTCCCCCACTTCACTGACACTCTAAAATGGCCCCTATAGTGACATAAAATTCCCCCCACATGGGGATATGCACCATCAAATTAGTTTCTTAGAATGCAAGGGGCCTGAATTCACCCGCAAAAAAAATCAGTCGCTCTCTCTTGTTTTAAGAAAGCCAAAGCGGATGTGGTCTTTGTGCAGGAGACTCACTTTCCAAGGGAAAAATCGCCTAAATTTTCAAATAGGGACTTCCCCACTGCATATTTTGCGTCACATGCTGGTAAACTTGGAAGGGTAGGAATTATGTTTCATAGGTCACTACCGTTTCAATTATCGAGTATGGAAGCAGACTCTGGAGGCAGATGGCTTATCCTTACGGGCCTCCTCTATAATCGACCAATAACTTTAGCTAATATATATGCCCCAACCTCTAAACAAGCACAATTTTTCAGAATAAGATACTCCAGGTTCAAAAAGGTTCCCTAATTGTAGCTGGAGATCTGAACGTGGCACTTGAACCAGGCATCGATTGCTCACTGGGCCGATGTAGCATACCACTTAAAACTTTACAAGAAATTAGAACGACTACTCATAAGCTTACCTTGATTGACGTGTGGCGAGCAAAACACCAGAGTCAACGGAACTACACTTTTTTCTCTAACCCACATAAGTGCTACTCGCGCATAGATTACATTTTCACGGACCAAATCCCCTATAGCAAGGGACGCTGACATAGAGCCTATTAGCTGGTCGGATCATGCCATGGTGACAGCCACCCTGAATTGGTCAGACAAACCTCTATCCCCTTATGTGTGGAGGCTTGTTGAATCCTTACTAAAAAACCCTGTGTTCTCTGCGCGAGTGGCGGAAATATTAAAAGAATACTTTGAACTCAATAATACACCAGGTGTTTCACCGCACATCTTATGGGAGACCCACAAATGTGTAGTCAGGGGTGAAAAAAAATATAAAGCACGCTTGATGAAACAGTATCGTGAATCCTACAGGTACATGATGCAGAACATTCGTAACATAGAAATGCAACACAAAATGTCCCCACAAGATAAAGTCATAACTGATAAATTGAGACAGGCGAGAAACAAATTAAATAGACTAATATATAAAGAGGCACAAACAAAGGCACTCTATCTTAAAAAAATGTATCTAGCCAATTCCAATCAGGTAGGACCTTCCCTAGCAAAAACCCTCAAAGAACAAAAACTTAGCTCCTACATACACAGTTTAATTGACTCCACAGGGCATCAAGCCTTTAGCAGTCACCAAATTGTGGATTAATTTAGGTCGTTCTATAGTAATCTATACAATTTACCGAGCCCTCCAATGGCAGCAACCACTCAGGCGCGGGAACAGAACATTGCAGAGGCTGGCTTGCCGGTCCTCTCTACAGAGTTACCTGAGGCGTTAGATGCCCCAATTACTACCCAAGAAGTACTCTTGGCGATAAAATCTCTCCCCCCACGCAAAAGCCCAGGACTTGACGGGTTTACCAATATTTATTACAAACAATATAGACAATTATTAGCCCCACATCTAACCTCAATGTTCGCAACAATAGATAACGCAGTACCATGGTCTAAAAGTACCTTAGAAGCCCATATCATAGTTTTACCAAAGGCGGATAGGGACCCCCAAAAAGTAGAAAATTACAGACCCATTTTGCTGCTTAATTCTGATCTTAAATTATATGCAAACATATTAGCAATGCGTCTAAATACAATCCTCCCCCAAATCATTCACGTAGACCAAACAGGGTTCATTCCCGGGAGGGAAGCGCGCAATAACACCATCAGGGTTGTTCAATTAGTAGAACAGGCCAGCCGGTCGAATATACCATCGATTTTAATATCAACTGATGCTGAAAAAGCTTTTGACCAGCTGGACTGGAAATTCCTACATTCCTGCTTGTCCGCCTTTGGTATAGGAGATATCATGACCCATAGAATTCTTAGCCTGTACACCCAACCTTCAGCGAGAGTTAAAGCCAATGGTACACTTTCAGATAGCTTTGCGATAGGAAATGGAACAAGGCAGGGATGCCCCTTGTCTCCACTCCTCTTCGCAATCTCAATGGAGGTTTTGGCCTCACATATTAGAAACAATTCCAAAATCACGGGAATCGAACTAGGTCCCAACACATATAAAGTGACACACTATGCGGATGATGTTCTAATTCTCCTAACTTTCCCAAATACTTCACTTACTTACTTATTAGAGGAGTTTGACAGATTTAGTGCCCACTCTAACTTTCTTATTAATGCACAAAAATCAGAGATTCTTAATATCAATATGAAAAAGCAGCAAATCGAAACTTTAAGAAATTGCTGCCCTTATAATTTAAATTGTGATAAACTTAAATACCTCGGTGTCTACCTTACACCGACTAGCAGTAAATTATTCAAACATAATTATATACCCATTATGCATAGACTTAAAAGAGAGCTCGACACCTGGCAGAATAAACCGCTCTCTTGGTGGGGTCGCATACAAGCGGTCAAGATGACTGCCATTCCGCGGATACTCTATGTAATGCAGACGGTGCCGATACATCTACCAAATACATACATTCATCAAGTACAATCTATGTTAAATTCATTTATCTGGGGTAACATTAAACTGCGTATTAGTAAAAAAGTTATACTGACCCCATTAGGTACAGGGGGACTAGGGGTGCCCTCAGTGATGCTATATTATCAGGCTGTAGTAATGCAGAGAGTAATCAAGTGGCACGATCGAACAAATACCAAAGCGTGGGCATCCATTGATTCCTTCCTTTTAAATTCACCCAATTTAGGCCCCCTTAGCTGGATTAAACACTCGGCCAGGCCACCCCTTGCTAAAACATCCCTACTATATGCCCACCTCTTTAAAACCTGGGACATAATACGAGCTAAAACAAGGGGAGTTTTTTCCCCCATCTCCCCAATGACACCAATCTCATAGAATGCTGAGTTTATGGGAGGTATGCTAGCAGGGAAATCTTACTCTAGGGGCATGGAAAACACAATCCCGTTTGCCAACTTGGTCTCTAACCACACACTAAAAACACGCTAACAAATGTCAGACATTGCCGGGGGGAGTTTCTCCTCTTGGCTTAAACATGCCCAACTGACACATCTGCTGAAAATTTCACCCCACAGAGATAGTCTACTTAGAGAATTAACCCACAGAAGTTATGCTTATCGGGCTCCTCACCTCGTGGTTCCCTATCAATAGCAAAAAAAATGTTAGATACTGCCTTTGTTTTGCCGTCCCCCTCCTATAGACTGCACTGGCAAATTTTATTTGTTCTCTTGTTATCTTTTGTTGAAAAAAGCAGGGACAAGCTCAAGAGCGTGGATGTGGCGAACACTATATGGCAGCATTTTTGCATATCCCTTTAAGACAGGTTCTTCTCTCCCCCCAAGGTTAAACAAAAAAACAAAACCCAAAAAATTGGACGTAATTACTGGTATAACTTCCCACATTGTGGTGCATATAGTAGATAAAGAAACATCTAGTCTGCCCATTCTCTTAATTTAAGCATAGGCTTAATCATATAATGCAGGGATCGACAAACGCAGAAGCCAGGGAGTCACTGGCTCCTAGAATTTTAGCCCTGGCTCTTAAAGGGACAGTCAACACCAAAAAAATTTTTTGTTTTAAAAGAGAGAGATAATCCCTTAATTACCTATTCCCCAGTTTTGCATAACCAACACAGTTATAATAATACACATTTTACCTCTGTAATTACTTTGTACCTAAACCTCTGCAGACTGCCCCCTTCTTTCAGTTATTTTGACAAACTTGCACTTTAGCCAAACAGTGCTCACTCCTCTGTAAATTCACGTGCATGAGCTCAATGTTATCTACATGAAACACGTGAACTAACGCCCTCTAGTGGTGAAAAACTGACAAAATGCATTTAGATTAGAGGCGGCCTGCAAGGTCTAAGAAATTAGCATATGAACCGCCTAAATTTAGCTTTCAACTAAGAATACCAAGAGAACAAAGCAAAATTGGTGATAAAACATAATTTATGTAAGAACTTACCTGATAAATTCATTTCTTTCATATTAGCAAGAGTCCATGAGCTAGTGACGTATGGGATATACATTCCTACCAGGAGGGGCAAAGTTTCCCAAACCTCAAAATGCCTATAAATACACCCCTCACCACACCCACAAATCAGTTTAACGCATAGCCAAGAAGTGGGGTGATAAGAAAAAAGTGCGAAAGCATAAAAAAAAATAAGGAATTGGAATAATTGTGCATTATACAAAAAAAAATCATAACCACCACAAAAAAGGGTGGGCCTCATGGACTCTTGCTAATATGAAAGAAATGAATTTATCAGGTAAGTTCTTAAATAAATTATGTTTTCTTTCATGTAATTAGCAAGAGTCCATGAGCTAGTGACGTAAGGGATAATGAATACCCAAGATGTGGATCTTCCACGCAAGAGTCACTAGAGAGGGAGGGATAAAATAAAGACAGCCAATTCCGCTGAAAATAATCCACACCCAAAACAAAGTTTAAATCTCATAATGAAAAAAACCTGAAATTATAAGCAGAAGAATCAAACTGAAACAGCTGCCTGAAGTACTTATCTACCAAAAACTGCTTCAGAAGAAGAAAACACATCAAAATGGTAGAATTTAGTAAAAGTATGCAAAGAAGACCAAGTTGCTGCTTTGCAAATCTGATCAACCGAAGCTTCATTCTTAAACGCCCAGGAAGTAGAAACTGACCTAGTAGAATGAACTGTAATCCTTTGAGGCGGAGTTTTACCCGACTCGACATAAGCATGATAAATCAAAGACTTTAACCAAGACGTCAAAGAAATGGCAGAGACCTTCTGACCTTTCCTAGAACCGGAAAAGATAACAAATAGACTAGAAGTCTTTCGGAAATTTTTAGTAGCTTCAACATAATATTTCAAAGCTCTAACTACATCCAAAGAATGCAACGATCTTTCCTTAGAATTCTTAGGATTAGGACACAATGAAGGAACCACAATTTCTCTACTAATGTTGTTAGAATTCACAACCTTCGGTAAAAATTTAAAAGAAGTTTGCAACACCGCCTTATCCTGATGAAAAATCAGAAAAGGAGACTCACAAGAAAGAGCAAATAATTCAGAAACTCTTCTAGCAGAAGAGATGGCCAAAAGAAACAAAACTTTCCAAGAAAGTTATTTAATGTCCAGCGAATGCATAGGTTCAAACGGAGGAGCTTGAAGAGCCCCCAGAACCAAATTCAAACTCCAAGGAGGAGAAATTGACTTAATAACAGGTTTTATACGAACCAAAGCTTGTACAATACAATGAATATCAGGAAGACTAGCAATCTTTCTGTGGAAAAGAACAGAAAGAGCAGAGATTTGTCCTTTCAAGGAACTTGCAGACAAACCTTTATCCAAACCATCCTGAAGAAACTGTAAAATTCTAGGAATTCTAAAAGAATGCCAAGAAAAATGATGAGAAAAACACCAAGAAATGTAAATCTTCCAGACTCGATAATATATCTTCCTAGATACAGATTTACGAGCCTGTAACATAGTATTAATCACAGAGTCAGAGAAACCTCTATGACTGAGAATCAAGCATTCAATCTCCATACCTTCAAATTTAAGGATTTGAGATCCTGATGGAAAAAAGGACCTTGCGATAGAAGGTCTGGTCTTAATGGAAGAGTCCACGGTTGGCAAGTGGCCATGCGGACAAGATCTGCATACCAAAACCTGTGAGGCCATGCTGGAGCCACCAGCAGAACAAACGAGCACTCCTTTAGAATCTTGGAAATCACTCTTGGAAGAAGAACTAGAGGCGGAAAGATATAGGCAGGATGATACTTCCAAGGAAGTGACAATGCATCCACTGCCTCCGCCTGAGGATCCCTGGATCTGGACAGATACCTGGGAAGTTTCTTGTTTAGATGAGAAGCCATCAGATCTATTTCTGGAAGTCCCCACATTTGAACAATCTGAAGAAATACCTCTGGGTGAAGAGACCATTCGCCCGGATGTAACGTTTGGCGACTGAGATAATCCGCTTCCCAATTGTCTATACCTGGGATATGAACCGCAGAAATTAGACAGGAGCCTGATTCAGCCCATACCAGTATTCGAGATACTTCTTTCATAGCCAGAGGACTGTGAGTCCCTCCTTGATGATTGACATATGCCACGGTTGTGACATTTTCCGTCTGAAAACAAATGAACGACTCTCTCTTTAGAAGAGGCCATGACTGAAGATCTCTGAAAATTGCACGGAGTTCCAAAATGTTGATTGGTAATCTCACCTCCTGAGATTCCCAAACCCCTTGTGCTGTCAGAGACCCCCAAACAGCTCCCCAACCTGTCAGACTTGCATCTGTTGAAATCACAGTCCAGGTCGGAAGAACAAAAGAAGCCCCCTGAACTAAACTATGGTGGTCTGTCCACCATGTCAGAGAGTGTCGTACAATCGGATTTAAAGATATTAATTGAGATATCTTTGTATAATCCCTGCACCACTGGTTCAGCATACAGAGCTGAAGAGGTCGCATGTGAAAACGAGCAAAGGGGATCGCGTCCGATGCAGCAGTCATAAGACCTAGAATTTCCATGCATAAGGCTACCGAAGGGAATGATTGAGACTGAAGGTTTCGACAAGCTGAAACCAATTTTAGACGTCTCTTGTCTGTCAGAGACAGAGTCATGGACACTGAATCTATTTGGAAACCTAAAAAGGTTACCCTTGTCTGAGGAATCAATGAACTTTTTGGTAAATTGATCCTCCAACCATGTTCTCGAAAAAACAATACAAGTCGATTCGTATGAGATTCTGCTAAATGTGAAGACTGAGCAAGTACCAAGATATCGTCCAAATAAGGAAATACAGAAGGGCACCGAGAACCTTTGTAAAAATCCTTGGAGCTGTTGCTAGGCCAAACGGCAGAGCCACAAACTGGTAATGCTTGTCTAGGAAAGAGAATCTCAGAAACTGATAGTGATCTGGATGAATCGGAATATGCAGATATGCATCCTGTAAATCTATTGTGGACATATAATGCCCTTGCTGAACAAAAGGCAGAATAGTCCTTATAGTTACCATTTTGAATGTTGGTATCCTTACATAATGATTCAATATTTTTAAATCCAGAACTGGTCTGAAGGAATTCTCCTTCTTTGGTACAATGAAGAGATTTGAGTAAAACCCCAGCCCCTGTTCCAGAACTGGAACTGGCATAATTACTCCAGCCAACTCTAGATCTGAAACACATTTCAGAAATGCTTGAGCCTTCACTGGATTTACTGGGACACGGGAAATAAAAAATCTTCTTGCAGGAGGCCTTATCTTGAAGCCTATTCTGTACCCTTGTGAAACAATGTTCTGAATCCAAAGATTGTGAATCGAATTGATCCAAATTTCTTTGAAAAATCGTAATCTGCCCCCTACCATCTGGGCTGGAATGAGGGCCGCACCTTCATGTTGACTTGGGAGCTGGCTTTGGCTTTGTAAAAGGCTTGGATTTATTCCAGACTGGAGATTGTTTCCAAACTGATACCGCTCCTGTAGGGGAAGGATCAGGCTTTTGTTCCTTATTGTGACAAAAGGAACGAAAACGATTAGTAGACCTAAATTTACCTTTACATTTTTTATCCTGTGGTAAAAAAGTTCCTTTCCCCCCAGTAACAGTTGAAATAATAGAATCCAACTGTGAACCAAATAATTTATTACCCTGGAAAGAAAGGGAAAGCAAAGTTGACATATCAGCATTCCAAGTTTTAAGCCATAAAGCTCTTCTAGCTAAAATAGCTAGAGACATATACCTGACATCAACCCTAATGATATCAAAGATGGCATCGCAAATAAAATTATTAGCATGTTGAAGAAGATTAACAATGCTATGAGAATTATGATCTGTTACTTGCTGCGCTAAAGCTTCCAACCAAAAAGTTGAAGCTGCAGCAACATCCGCTAAAGATATAGCAGGTCTAAGAAGATTACCTGAACATAAGTAAGCTTTTCTTAGAAAGGATTCAATTTTCCTATCTAAAGGATCCTTAAAGGAAGTACTATCTGCCGTAGGAATAGTAGTACGTTTAGCAAGAGTAGAGATAGCCCTATCAACCTTAGGGATTTTGTCCCAAAACTCTAATCTGTCAGATGGCACAGGATATAATTGCTTAAAACGTTTAGAAGGAGTAAATGAATTACCCAAATTATTCCATTCCCTGGAAATTACTTCAGAAATAGCATCAGGGACAGGAAAAACTTCTGGAATAACTACAGGAGATTTAAAAACCTTATTTAAACGTTTAGATTTAGTATCAAGAGGACCAGATTCCTCTATTTCTAATGCAATTAAGACTTCTTTAAGTAAAGAACGAATAAATTCCATTTTGAATAAATATGAAGATTTATCAGCATCAACCTCTGAAACAGAATCCTCTGAACCAGAGGAATCATTATCAGAATCAGAATGATGATGTTCATTTAAAAATTCATCTGAAAAATGAGAAGTTTTAAAAGACCTTTTACGTTTACTAGAAGGAGGAATAACAGACATAGCCTTCTTAATGGATTTAGAAACAAAATCTCTTATGTTAACAGGAACACTCTGAGTATTAGATGTTGATGGAACAGCAACAGGTAATGTAACATTACTAAAGGAAATATTATTTGCATTAACAAGTTTGTCATGACATTCATTACAAACAACAGCTGGAGGAACAGATACCACAAGTTTACAGCAAATACACTTAACTTTGGTAGATCCAGCATCAGGCAGCGATTTTCCAGAAGTATCTTCTGATTCAGGGTCAATCTGAGACATCTTGCAATATGTAATAGAAAAAACAACATATAAAGCAAAATTGATCAAATTCCTTAAATGACAGTTTCAGGAATGGGAAAAAATGCCAGTGAACAAGCTTCTAGCAACCAGAAGCAAATAAACAATGAGACTTAAATAATGTGGAGACAATAATGACGCCCATATTTTTTAGCGCCAAAAAAGACGCCCACATTATTTGGCGCCTAAATGCTTTTAGCGGCAAAAATGACGCCACATCCGGTAACGCCGACACTTTTGGCGCAAAAACGTCAAAAATGACGCAACTTCCGGTGACAAGTATGACGCCGGAAATAACAAAGAAATTTTTTTGCGCCAAAAAAGTCTGCGCCAAGAATGACGCAATAAAATGAAGCATTTTCAGCCCCCGCGAGCCTAACAGCCCACAGGGAAAAAAGTGTCAAATTTTAATGTAAGAAAAAAATTGATTATTCAAATGCATTATCCCAAATAATGAAACTGACTGTCTGAAATAAGGAATATTGAAGATCCTGAATCAAGGCAAATAAATGTTTAAACACAAATATTTAGAACTTTATATAAAAGTGCCCAACCATAGCTTAGAGTGTCACAAAAATAAGACTTACTTACCCCAGGACACTCATCTACATGTAGTAGAAAGCCAAACCAGTACTGAAACGAGAATCAGTAGAGGTAATGGTATATATAAGAGTATATCGTCGATCTGAAAAGGGAGGTAAGAGATGAATCTCTACGACCGATAACAGAGAACCTATGAAATAGACCCCGTAGAAGGAGATCATTGAATTCAAATAGGCAATACTCTCTTCACATCCCTCTGACATTCACTGCACGCTGAGAGGAAAACCGGGCTCCAACCTGCTGCGGAGCGCATATCAACGTAGAATCTAGCACAAACTTACTTCAGGCATTTTGAGGTTTGGGAAACTTTGCCCCTCCTGGTAGGAATGTATATCCCATACGTCACTAGCTCATGGACTCTTGCTAATTACATGAAAGAAAAGTAAATTTGTTTAAAATTACATGCACTATTTGAATCATGAAAGTTTTTTTTGGACTTGACTGTCCTTTTAACTTTCTGGGTTATTTTCCATATACAGGTATACCTCACTTTACAGCACTTCGCTAATACATTGCTTTGTGGAGCTGAGGTTCAACCTCCAAGGATTTTAAAACAGTGCTGTACTTACTTATCGAGAGATTGCAAGAAAAGTGACTTGCACCATTTTGCTATGCACAGTTCACTCTGTTTACAGCATTACAGTGCAATCTGTGTCTCAGTGTTATAGTCTGGGAAATTTTACTACAGTAATTGTTACTATTTTACAGGTAGAGTTTTTATTTAATACTAATTGAATACTGTGCTGTGCTAGTGTTAAACTAAATGTAGCACTATTGCACCCCTAATATATATTAGTACAAACATGTTTTCCAAGTTTTTAAACACACAAACGAACAAAAGCTTTACAGTGGGGCTCTGGTCCCTAACCCGCTGTATGAGCGAGGTATACCTGTATCTGTATACAAATACCACTGCCTAGTTTTTAAATTTGAAACAGATTTATCGATCCCTGATCTAATGCATAACCCAGGCATACCACTGTATTTCATTAACTTGGTGTAAGTTAAAGTGCTTTAGCACAAAAACATAAATTATGCTTACCAGATAATTTCCTTTCCTTCTGTACAGGGAGAGTCCATAGCTGCATTCATTACTTGTGGGAATACAGATTACTTGTGTGAATACAGAACCTGGCCACCAGGAGGAGGCAAAGACACCCCGGCCAAAGGCTTAAATACCTCAGCTGCTTCCATCATCCCGCAGTCATTCTGCCTATGGAACAAGAAACAGTAGGAGAAATATCAGGGTGAAAAAGGTGCCAGAAGAAACCAATTAAATTTAGAGCCGCCCATCGGAGAACACGGGCGGGAGCTGTGGACTCTCCCTGTACAGAAGGAAAGGAAATTATCTGGTAAGCAGTCTGCTACAAACCCATTCTCCCGAGGGCTGCTTCAACAGAAGCAAAAAGAAAAAAGAATGCTAGGAGGACCAAGCAGCCGCCCAATAATCAGAACCATAGAGATCTCATGCCAGAGACCCCCAAAAAGTCACTGCTCTCGAACTGAGCCATAAACCTCTGAGGAGGCTAGTGTCCCGCTGACTCCTAGGTCAAGCGAAAAACACACCTCCACTAACAATAAGTAAGTCAACTAAACCTCCAAACCCTTGCACTTCGCAGATACAAATATACAACAGAAAACAAACTGTCTATTCTAATGTAGTCTGAAAGGAACATCAAGGCAAAATTCCCCGAAAGGGAAAAGACCCTTTCCCTTTAGAAAAGGAATATGAGATATAAAAATAACAATCTTAGGGAGAGAAAACCTAACAAATCTCGTAACACCGCCTATTATAAAGGAAACCCATTTAGGGAGTACGTATTGCAAGATTGCAATACAGAGATTATGGCACGTAGAAAAACAATTCACAGGCGGAATAGATCATTAAAGAACAACTTCAAAGACCACCTCCTGCACAGGTACAAAAGTAACCTGATGCAAACTCCCTAAAAATAAAGTCTAAACTCCAAGAAGGGGCAATATATTTCAACTCAACGGCCTAACCACAGTCAGCGCCCTAGCAAAAAGAACTCCTCGAAGTTCAATGAACCTCTGGAACAGGAGAACAAACCGGGTATCTTAACAACTGCTTGCGAGCCCACATTCAAGGAGCAAGGAACTGCAGCTGAATTCAATCTGCAACCTTCCACTAGCTAAGCAGCTAAGTTAACCATCAGGCTATTACAGCTAGCTGCCTCAAAAAAGATTGCTCGAACAAGTAGCTAACTATTAAGGCCCTTCCCCAAATCATCCTGGAGGAAAATAAGGAAAACCCCTGGAAATTAGATAGAGAGCCAAGACGATCTAGCTCCTCCTGACAAGATGACAAGGGACCAGCTACATGCTGAAGGAAAGGACCGAAACCTTTCAGAAAAAAAACCCTCTCTCGGCTAAGACCAAGCGACCTCTTGCAAAAAATGCCTCAGAGGAATAAGATCCCATGATGCAAAGGGGTCTTGACCCAGCAGATCCCTGCAACAAGGTAACTCCCATGGCGGTGAAGCCCCTAAACCGCGAAAATGAACTTGCAGGCATAAACGGAGCCATCAGTCTCACTGATGCCTGCTTCTGCTAGGATTGGGCCATCCTCGACAAAGAGTGACATGGCCGAAAGGAAGAAGGTTAAAATAAACCGTCCAAGCACTGTTAAGGATCTATTAGCTCAGTCTGAAGATCCCTGTCCATGACCCCTTATGGGGAAAAAAGAGGGATAGGTATAAACGCCATGAGAATCTTAATGGGCATCCTCATTCAGATACAAACATTCGAAATCCTTTGGATAGACAGATCAAAGGAATGATTGTAGAGAACATCCGTTCCTGAAGGGCAAATCATAGAGTGGATCGCTGACAATGATCCGTAGTGGGCCTCCGCCCACCACCGAACTCTAATCCCTCCTGTCTATGTAGGAGGAACTTTGTTTCAGAAAGAGATCTACCCACTGAGAGGTCCCAACTGGTACGAACCCAGGAAACCAAATTCTCAGAGCAGAATGCTCGGCTGAGAAACCTTAGGATAATCAGAAGGAAACTCCTGATCCACGGACCCCCATAGGACACACTCTCCCCACTGACAGGGAAGTGACAAAGTCAAAATTGCGCCGGGAGAGAAAGAGAAAAATCCCTCAGGACAGGGAGATTTGGACAAAACACTGGAGATTGACTCCCCCCCAACCGGTATTCCATGTAAATCTGCTAAAATAGATTTAAAAAACAACGCCATGCCGAAGTCTCGGCCTCCGCTGAATACCTCACCCTCCACCACAGCACAAATGAAGGCCAGAAGGGGGAATGGAGGGCATAACCCGATAAGGTAAACTTCGCAAGATCTAAGGAAAAACTTCCTGTCTGTAGGGCCAAATCAGCAACCAAGGGACCACCCTGGTGCCTACACCAGAAACTCAGGTCTAGATCCAACTCTGAGGATCGAAAAAGACAAGAGAAAATCCCTAAAAGTCTACTAGCAGACAATGGTAGAAACCAGAACTGCCGAGACCCGGGAGCTACTGGAAGCAGGATGCTGCCACATTTAACCCCAGATCCCCCCCAAAAAAAACCTAGGATCAGGACAAGGTTTATTGGAAGATACGGTCCCTAAGAACCGGATTTGCTCAAAAGGATGAACAGTAAAGATATCCTTCTTACTGAACAAAGGAAGAGAGAGAACCTATTAATCTCGTGCAAAAAGGAGGAGATCTAATAAGCTCTGCTTCAGACTCCTAACACCCAATAAAACGGGAGGTCCCTCCACTATTGGCCCATGCACCGACAGTAGAATGAAAATATACCCACTGTGCGATAGGTACCGGGACAATGACTTCACAAAAAACTTTCCTCTCTCTGCCGAAAGACAAAATTAAGAGAGAGTAAAAACTTTCCCAGAGAAACAGAATTTGAATACTAGCTGCTGCCTCTAGGACCCCTGGATCCAATATGATCCAACAACCAGCGCCCATCCAAGATAGTACCTAAGACAGGTCCTTCCTGTCATCTAGTATAGATGGACCTGCTCTGCCTGGACCGGAAGCTAGAAATAACTCCTTCTCTTGTGTAGAAAGAAAGAGCAGGCTTAACTAGTACCCAAAACAGGTCCTGTCTGTCATCTAGAATACGACATATCTGCCAGACCACTCACGGGCGAAAACATAAAATTCGAAATTCCCAGCAATGCTAGAAAAACTGAGAATAATCCAAATAAAGAAATACAAGCTCCGAGGCTTAAATTTTATCTCGAAGTTATCAGGGGAACCATCACCCCGAGCAGAGACCTAGAAGTTTCCACCGGAAATCTCCAACAATCGCGACCATCAAAGTTGATAGCACAAAAAAAACCTTATGTGAAGAAACGTCTTCCTAAGAAGAGTTTCTACAACAACCCAGAACTCCAACAACAAAAAACTATCCGAAATGGAATATCAAAAAAAATAGGCAAGTGCACAAAAGAGAAAGCCAAAGGAGTGTGCAAACAAAAACCGGTCATACGACAGAAACCCACCCATAGAGCTCGGAACTGGGATTCTAAATAAAAAATAACAAATTATATATATCTAGACGATAAGGAATAGGATCTCCATCCCTCTCCACTCGTCTAGATTCAACTGACGGATCAGTACTGGGAACCTCTAACATCTCCAAAACCTCTCTCAGAAGTAAACGCAGGCGTGCCATTCTAGATCTAAATGCTAAATCCTCCTCAGTCAGAGGAATCAAGTCAGCAGACTCCGACCCTGGGGGCTTCTACCTCTGAAGCCTCTCCAGATGACTGATCGGAACAATCGTCATTTTACACGACGGTCGCTGGGCATTAGTGGTTAGATTAACCCTTTGCTTGCATGTAGCAGGAAGAGGCAAAATCGCTAAGGCCGTAGAGATGGCCATGCGGAACCGTGCAGTAACCTCTGGTGGAAAAAAGCCCCCTTCAGGAGAAGGAGAAGCGGTACTTGGGGAAACTGCATGTGTAGGAACAGAAGATTCTAGGGAACACTAGGAATCCTCAGAGGAGGATGGCTCAGTGGTCTCTAACATCTCAACACTCAGCACTCACCACCTCCTATGACCCAGGCAGGTAGAGAAGTTGGCTCCTCTCCACGGAACTTCGGTCAGGAATCAGAAATGGAAAGACCACTTCCGGTCACATGGTGCATCATGCAGTACCGCCCCTGCTAAGGAAAAGCTTGCCAGCTTAATAAAATTACGCAGCTCTCAAAATGAAAAATAACCTGTACGTTCCGTATCAGACTATGAGCCCAAACGCCTCTTACACATAAGCAGCTGAAATCACATAACAAATATGATTAAAAAACCCCACTGTTCAATAACCCCCCTCAGGAGATATTAACCCTTAATTCCATAAAGATAAAGGAGTCCCATTGTGACCCTGTCTTCTATTGTTAACATGTGTGTAAAAAATGAAACGATCTTACCGGAATCTATGCCGTGGAACAGTAATACGGTCGTTCAAGTTTGACAGATTGTAGCAGGGCTTCTGACATGGACTTGAGTGAAGAAAGCAGGCAGCGAAACTCATCAATGCTGATTGCTTAAGGAGCTGTTAACATGAGTCTGGATGGTTTTTCGCAGAAAGATTCTCCCTGCATCTCCAGACTCTAATTTTCATCAATGATCTCACTGAGAGGCTGACAAGACTACTTAAAACTCCAGTCCCATCTCGAAGGGCAGATACCCTTCCTAAGGAACCGAAATTATCTGACACTTCTCTGCCAACCTCCTGCGACGAAAGGCAAAGAATAACTGGGGGATGAGGGAAGTGGGGGAGGTTTTTAAGTCTTTGGCTGGGGTGTCTTTGCCTGCACCTGGTGGCCAGGTTCTGTATTCCCACAAGTAATGAATGCAGCTGTGGACTCTCTCTGTATTAAGAGAAGAAGAAAAACACAGAGGTGCCAATATGGCCTAGTAACGTTTGTACAGGGAGTAATCAATATAAAAAAAAGATGGGTACGCACAAGGGTGAAGCACTCAATGGTGCCAATGGGGCGGACTAGATCAATTAGCAGTTGTCCAGCTCACTGTGTGCCAACAATTCAAGCACCCGGTCAGTTAGTAAACAGGCAAAGCATTCGTTCCTGTGAGTGAGAGAACACAGCTACCATAGCCTAGCACAGTGTAGACAGGCAAAGATAACACTTAATGGTTACACTTACAATATGTAGCGCACCTCCAGGTGCAGTAGTGGCAAGCTGGGACCTCTCAGTCACCCAGTAGACTGTGCTTTCACGTTGACAGGATCCACAACCACACAATAAACAAGTACCAAGCAGCAGCAAGTGTGTCATAAAAACAATATTTTATTTAAGAACAAAGCAACCCGTTTCTCAGCCTCTCAGGGGCTGTTTCCTCAGGCTATACAGTCTGGACCACTGCTAATTGATCCAGTCCGCCCCATTGGGTGCTTCACCCTTTTGAGTACCCATCTTTTTTATATTGATTACTCCCTATACAGATGTTACTAGGCCATATTTGCTCCTCTGTGTTTTTATTCTTCTCAGATTACTCTTCGCCAGGTATTGACCATCCTTGTGATAGAGCGCTGCCACCCGATTGGATTATAAGGACTTTCTTGTTGTGTTGTGTCATATTTAGATATTATTTGCTAATTGATATGTATATTACATATCCTGATTTGATTATTTTATAGGAATATTAGTAAGGATGCGACCACTATGGGAATTTTGTAGCTCATATTTCCTATTTTATCTTTCCCTGTATTAAGAAGGAAATAGCTTTACCAGATGTCATTTTTGAGATTTGAAAAAAACACATTGTGATAATGGGAAGTTGTATTTAAGTAGTTTTAGGTTTTATGACCATAATAGTCAGGATAATGTATATCCTTATTTATTTTTGTAGTCAACTTTTAAAAATTTGCAAGACATCAAAGTTTACTATACCAGCAATTAAACTAGTAGCACCCAACAAACAGCAGATCTGCCTATGGATCAAGCCTTGTGTTGAAGAGGGAATGAGAGATAAATAGTAAGAGAGAACTAACCACGTCTTTATTTTCTGTTGCTGATGATGTGACATACTGGAAGGCCAGCTAGCTGAAAATATGTGCAAGAGTGATTCTTTCCAAAACAGATTCTATGCTCTCACAAGCAATTACTGACATGAAATATGAATCCCTATTGATTTTTCCTTCAGGGGTCACAGTGCTCCCCGTTTTACGCATTCCAGGAATTTATTTTGGTGGACAAAGTTGACATCTTTTCACAAAATGAACTCTGCAATATAAACCAAGCTTTGTCACAGGATGCTTCATTTTTTACTTCTTGACATCTATTCCTTTATACATTTCTATAGGGAGCATAAGTACATGATACAGACATGGACCAATGCAATTAACAGAGAAAAAGGCAGGACACAAGGACCTCGCACAGCACTCTGTAGACATTGTGTGCAAAACAAAATGTTACTGGTACAAGTCAGCTCTTAATGTTTTTAACTTGCATTTCAAGCAAACACTATTGTTGTTCTGTTTGGTCACCTTTAAAAAATACGTAATATAATCATTAAAGGGAAAGTGTTGCATTCTAATCCTTCCATTCCTGCATTTGCAGTATAAAATGGTATGCTATTTATTTGCATACAACAATATTGTAAAAAACAAAACAAAAAAATGCAACAAATTAGCTCATTATGCAGCTCTGATCAGACCCCCTTCTCAGCTATTTTATTTACTAAAAAACAAACAAAAACAAAAAACCCCAGAAGGCAGGGGTGATGCAACCAATCAGATCAGAGGCAATATCAACCGAGCAATTAAAGGGGCATTTAAAACTAAATAAATGCTATATAGAATTATATATTCAATCCAAAGATCATCCCGAGAATAAAGTTGAGCCTATTAAATAATGGACACTGCTAAGTTGTAGCCAAGGTTCCTTCTCTGCTTAAAGGGACATGAAACCCAAAAAAAATCTTTCATGATTCAGATAGCGAATACAATTTTAAACAACTTTCTAATTTACTTCTATTATCTAATCTGTTTTATTCTCTTGGCATCATTTGTTGAAGGAGCAGCCGTGCACTGCTGGTTTCTAACTGAACACATGAGTGAGCCAATGACAATCAGTTTATATATGCAGCCACTAATCAACAGCTAGAACCTAGGTTCTCTGCTGCACATGAACTTTCCTAGATAAACATTTCAGCAAAGGATAAGAGAAAGAAGCAAATTAAATATTAGAAGTAAATTGGAAAGTTGTTTGAAATTGTATTCTCCATCTGAATCATGAAAGAAAAATTTGGGGTTTCATGTCCCTTTAAATCAATCAGGGACAATTATAAATGAGTCACTAGATTGTGTAACCAACGACTGTATGGAATGTAGCACTTCAGCTTGTCTGCATTCCAACTTTTAACAGGAACTAAAAAAACACAATATTCTCAGAATTAAATTATAGGACAAAAATAACAATAACAAATACAATATCGAAGTGTTTAAAGGACCAGTAAACTTTGAATTTTGATGTACTGTTAAAATGTAATATATAAATACTTCTAAGTTAAAGGACATCTTCGATTTGATTATAATATATATATATATATATATATATATATATATATATATATATATATATATATATATATATATATATATCTCAAAATAACAAGAGTATTGCATTAAGCAATGATACTTTTTTTATTGGACTAACTATACATTTATAAGTTGACAAGCTTTCGGAAGAGTTCTTTCCTTTCTCAAGTCTGAAGCAATACTGACCAATTCAATGGAATTTACAGATTATATCTTAAAACACAGAATGGCTAAAAAGACAGAAAGTGTTACAGAGGTCTGAGTGCAGGGAGAGGAGGTGTCGTAAAAATCATGAGGGGGGCTTAGGTGACAGAGGCAGACAGTGTCCAGTGTATGACAGGGGAAATATATAACTTTATGGGCTAGATTTATCATAGCCATTCTCCTATAATTTCGTCCAAAATAGCGCATACGAACTGATCGTCCTATTCATCAAAGCACCTATAATTGCGCAAAACTTCTTCGCACTCCGCTTGCATTCGCCTAGGCACACAAGCGTGCTCCCGAATGCAACAATATACATTAGAAATAGGAGTAATATAACAGCCCCACCTACACGCCCAGTTTCTTATTTATCATTGCTTGGCGCCGATAGGGAACTAAAATTTCGGCTTCAATTGCGTGTTGTATAGCTATACAGACTGAGGCGAACACCATTATAATACATGCTTTTACATCTTGTGATGCAGTACTTTCTTCTTTTAACTATTTTTTCAAAGGCTCAGCACCAAGAAGAGACTGTTATTGCCAGAAATTTGCGCTTCCCCAGGCGCATATGGGTACCAACAGTTTTATTTATATATATATATATATATATATATATATATATATATATTTATTTTTGTGATCTTAAATTATCAACATATGGCAAAAACAGCACAGAAACATTATATAATATAAATATAAGCTAAATAGTTACCTAAAAAAACATAATTTATGTAAGAACTTACCTGATAAATTCATTTCTTTCATATTGGCAAGAGCCCATGAGCTAGTGACGTATGGGATATACATTCCTACCAGGAGGGGCAAAGTTTCCCAAACCTCAAAATGCCTATAAATACACCCCCCACCACACCCACAATTTAGTTTAACAAATAGCCAAGAAGTGGGGTGATAAGAAGAAGCGAAAGCATCAACAAGGAAAAAAATCATAACCACCACAAAAAGGGTGGGCCTCATGGACTCTTGCCAATATGAAAGAAATGAATTTATCAGGTAAGTTCTTACATGAATTATGTTTTCTTTCATGTAATTGGCAAGAGTCCATGAGCTAGTGACGTATGGGATAGCAAATACCCAAGATGTGGAACTCCACGCAAGAGTCACTAGAGAGGGAGGGATAAAAATAAAAACAACCAATTCCGCTGAAAAAAGAATCCACAACCCAAATCAAAAAGTTTTAATCTTATAATGAAAAAAACTGAAATTATAAGCAGAAGAATCAAACTGAAACAGCTGCCTGAAGAACTTTTCTACCAAAAACTGCTTCTGAAGAAGAAAAAACATCAAAATGGTAGAATTTAGTAAAAATATGCAAAGAAGACCAAGTTGCTGCTTTGCAAATCTTATCAACAGAAGCTTCATTCTTAAAAGCCCAGGAAGTAGAAACTGACCTAGTAGAATGAGCCGTAATCCTCTGAGGCGGGGATTTACCCGACTCCACATAAGCATGATGAATCAAAAGTTTTAACCAAGAAGCCAAAGAAATAGCAGAAGCTTTCTGACCTTTCTTAGGACCAGAAAAGATAACAAATAGACTAGAAGTCTTTCTGAAATCTTTAGTAGCTTCAACATAATATTTCAAAGCACTTACCACATCCAAAGAATACAAAGATTTCT
Source organism: Bombina bombina (assembly GCF_027579735.1). Lineage (NCBI taxonomy): Eukaryota > Metazoa > Chordata > Amphibia > Anura > Bombinatoridae > Bombina > Bombina bombina. The sequence goes on along the minus strand of NC_069500.1, from coordinate 298,122,791 downwards.
CCAAAGAATTCTTAGGGTTAGGACACAACAAAGGGACAACACTTTCTCTACTAATGTTGTTGGAATTCACAACCTTAGGTAAAAATTTAAACGAAGTCTGCAAAACCGCCTTATCCTGATGAAAAATCAGAAAAGGAGCAGATAATTCAGAAACTCTTCTAGCAGAAGAGATAGCCAAAAGAAAATACTTTCCAAGAAAGTAACTTAATATCCAGAGAATGCATAGGCTCAAACGGAGGAGCCTGTAAAGCTCTCAAAACAAAATTAAGACTCCAAGGAGGAGAGATTGACTTAATGACAGGCTTGATACGAACCAAAGCCTGTACAAAACAACGAATGTCAGGAAGATTAGCAATTTTTCTGTGAAACAGAACAGAAAGCGCAGAGATTTGTCCTTTCAAGGAACTTGCAGACAAACCCTTATCCAAACCATCCTGAAGAAACTGTAAAATTCTAGGAATTCTAAAAGAATGCCAAGAGAACTTATGAGAGGAACACCATGAAATGTAAGTCTTACAAACTCGGTAATAAATCTTTCTAGACACAGATTTACGAGCCTGCAACACAGTATTGATCACCGAGTCAGAGAAACCTCTATGACTAAGCACTAAGCGTTCAATCTCCATACCTTCAAATTTAATGATTTGAGATCCTGATGGAAAAATGGACCTTGAGATAGAAGGTCTGACCTTAACGGAAGTGGCCAAGGTTGGCGACTGGACATCCGAACGATATTCGCATACCAAAACCTGTGTGGCCATGCTGGAGCCACCAGCAATACAAACGAACATTCCATTATGATTTTGGAAATCACTCTTGGAAGAAGAACTAGAAGCGGAAAGATATAAGCAGGTTGATAATTCCAAGGAAGTGACAACGCATCTACTGCTTCCGCCTGAGGATCCCTGGATCTGGACAGATACCTGGGAAGTTTCCAGTTTAGATGAGAAGCCACCAGATCTATTTCTGGAAGCCCCCATATCTGAACAATCTGAAGAAACACATCTGGGTGAAGAGACCATTCTCCCGGATGTAAAGTCTGGCGACTGAGATAATCCGCTTCCGAATTGTCTATACCTGGGATATGAACCGCAGAGATTAGACAGGAGCTGGATTCCGCCCATGCAAGTATCCAAGTTACTTCTTTCATAGCCTGAGGACTGTGAGTCCCACCTTGATGATTGACATACGCCACGGTCGTGACATTGTCTGTCTGAAAACAAATAAACGATTCTCTCTTCAGAAGAGGCCAAAACTGAAGAGCTCTGAAAATCGCACATAGTTCCAAAATATTGATTGGTAATCTCGCCTCTTGAGATTTCCAAACCCCCTGCGCTGTCAGAGATCCCCAGACAGCTCCCCAACCTGAAAGACTCGCATCTGTTGAAATCACAGTCCAGGTCGGACGAAGAAAAGAGGCCCCTTGAACTAAACGCTGGTGATTTAACCACCATGTCAGAGAGTGTTGAACATTGGGATTTAAGGATATTAATTGTGATATCTTTGTATAATCCCGGCACCATTGATTCAGCATGCAAAGCTGAAGAGGTCTCATGTGAAAACGAGCAAACGGGATCGCGTCCGATGCTGTAGTCATGAGACCTAAAACTTCCATGCACATAGCTACTGAAGAGAATGATTGAGACTGAAGGTTCCGACAAGCTGAAACCAATTTCAGACGTCTTTTGTCTGTTAGAGACAAAGTCATGGATACTGAATCTATTTGGAATCCTAAAAAGGTTACCCTTGTCTGAGGAATCAAGGAACTTTTTGGTAAATTGATCCTCCAACCATGTTCTTCACCGCAATACCCCGCTCTCTGATTACAGAGAGAAGGGCACCGAGAACCTTTGAGAAGATCCTTGGAGCTGTTGCTAGGCCAAAAGGAAGAGCAACAAATTGGTAATGCTTGTCTAGAAAAGAGAATCTCATGAACTGATAGTGATCTGGATGAATTGGAATATGAAGATAAGTATCCTGTAAATCTATTGTGGACATATAATGCCCTTGCAGAACAAAAGGCAGAATAGTCCTTATAGTCACCATCTTGAATGTTGTATTCTTATATAACGATTCAAAATTTTTAGATCCAGAACTGGTCTGAAAGAATTCTCTTTCTTTGGTACAATGAACAGATTTGAATAAAACCCCAGACCCCGTTCCAGATATGGAACTGGCACAATTACCCCAAAAGACTCCAGGTCTGAAACACACTTCAGGAAAGCCTGAGCCTTTAGTGGGTTCACTGGAATGCGTGAGAGAAAGAACCTTCTCACAGGCGGTCTTACCTTGAAACCTATTCTGTACCCTTGAGAAACAATGTTCTGAATCCAATGATTTTGGACTGAATTGATCCAAACATCTTTGAAAAATCGTAGCCTGCCCCCTACCAGCTGTGCTGGAATGAGGGCCGCACCTTCATGCGGACTTGGGGGCTGGTTTTGATTTTCTAAAAGGCTTGGATTTTTTCCAGACTGGAGAAGGCTTCCAATTGGAAGCCGTTCCTTTAGGGGAAGGGTCAGGCTTCTGTTCCTTAGTCTGACAAAAGGAATGAAAACGGTTAGCAGCTCTAAATTTACCCTTAGATTTTTTTATCCTGGGGCAAAAAAACTCCCTTCCCCCCAGTGACAGTTGAAATTATAGAATCCAACTGAGAACCAAATAATTTATTACCCTGGAAAGAAAGAGATAGCAACGTTGACTTAGAAGTCATATCTGCATTCCAAGATGTAAGCCATAAAGCTCTTCTAGCTAAAATAGCTAAAGACATATATCTGACATCAATTCTAAAAAAACTCCCTTCCCCCCAGTGACAGTTGAAATTATAGAATCCAACTGAGAACCAAATAATTTATTACCCTGGAAAGAAAGAGATAGCAACATTGAATTAGAAGTCATATCTGCATTCCAAGATTTAAGCCATAAAGCTCTTCTAGCTAAAATAACTAAACACATATATCTGACATCAATTCTAATGATATCAAAAATGGCACCACAAATGAAATTATTAGCATGTTGAAGAAGCTTAACAATGATATACACATTATGATCTGGTACTTGTTGCGCTAAAGCCTCCAACCAAAAAGTTGAAGCTGCAGCAACATCAACCAAAGAAATAGCAGGCCTAAGAAGATTACCTGAACATAAAAAAGCCTTCCTTAGAAATGATTCAAGCTTCCTATCTAAAGGATCTTTAAAATAAGTACTATCTGCCGTAGGAATAGTAGTACGTTTAGCAAGAGTAGAGATAGCCCCATCAACTATGGGGATTTTTTCCCAAAACTCCAATCTATCAGCCGGCAAAGGGTACAGTCTCTTAAACCTTAAAGAAGGAGTAAATGAAGTACCCAAACTATTCCACTCTCTAGAAATTACATCTGAAATAGCATCAGGAACTGGAAAAACCTCTGGAATAACTACATGAGGTTTAAAAACCGAATTTAAACGTTTACTGGTTTTAATATCAAGAGGACTAGACTCCTCCTTATCTAATGCAATCAACACCTCTTTAAGTAAAGAATGAATAAACTCCATCTTAAATAAATATGAAGATTTGTCAGTGTCAATATCTGAGGCAGAATCTTTTGAACCAGATAGATCCTCATCAGAGAGATAAATCAGAATGTTGGCGGTCATTTAAAAATTCATCTAATTTATGAGAAGTTTTAAAAGACCTTTTACGTTTATTAGAAGGTGGTATAACAGACAGGGCCTTCTGAATAGAATTAGAAACAAATTCTCTTACATTAACAGGAATATCCTGAACATTAGATGTTGAAGGAACAACAACAGGTAATGGACTACTACTAATGGAAATATTGTCTGCTTTTGAAAGTTTATCATGACAACTAACACAAACTACAGCCGGAGGAACAGTTACCACAAGTTTACAACAAATGCACTTAGCTTTGGTAGAACCGACATCAGGCAGCAGCTTTCCAGAAGTAGATTCTGATACAGGGTCAGATTGCGACATTTTGCAATATGTAATAGAAAAAACAACATATAAAGCAAAATTATCTTTAAATGACAGTTTCAGGAATGGGAAAAAATGCAAACAGAATAAGCCTCTGGAAACCAGAAGCAAAAAGAAACAAAGACTTAAATAATGTAAAAAAAACTGGCCCACAATTGACAATTTTTTTGGCGCCAAAAACATCTGCAACAAACACGAGCGTCATAGATGATGCAACTACGTGAAAACTCTCGGCGTCAACTACGACGCCGGAAATGACGTCATTAACGTCAACAAACGCAATTTTTGCGCCAAAAATGACGCAACAAATTCTAGCATTTTTTGCACCCGCGAGCCTAACAGCCCGCAATTTAGAAAGAAAAGTAAATTTGAAAATTTTTCAGGTAAGGAAAAACATAATTTATGTAAGAACTTACCTGATAAATTCATTTCTTTCATATTAGCAAGAGTCCATGAGCTAGTGACGTATGGGATATACATTCCAACCAGGAGGGGCAAAGTTTCCCAAACCTCAAAATGCCTATAAATACACCCCTCACCACACCCACAATTCAGTTTAACGAATAGCCAAGAAGTGGGGTGATAAGAAAAAAGTGCGAAAGCATATAAAATAAGGAATTGGAATAATTGTGCTTTATACAAAAAAATCATAACCACCACAAAAAAGGGCGGGCCTCATGGACTCTTGCTAATATGAAAGAAATGAATTTATCAGGTAAGTTCTTACATAAATTATGTTTTCTTTCATGTAATTAGCAAGAGTCCATGAGCTAGTGACGTATGGGATAATGATTACCCAAGATGTGGATCTTTCCACGCAAGAGTCACTAGAGAGGGAGGGATAAAATAAAGACAGCCAATTCCTGCTGAAAATAATCCACACCCAAAATAAAGTTTAATGAAAAACATAAGCAGAAGATTCAAACTGAAACCGCTGCCTGAAGTACTTTTCTACCAAAAACTGCTTCAGAAGAAGAAAATACATCAAAATGGTAGAATTTAGTAAAAGTATGCAAAGAGGACCAAGTTGCTGCTTTGCAAATCTGATCAATCGAAGCTTCATTCCTAAACGCCCAGGAAGTAGAAACTGACCTAGTAGAATGAGCTGTAATCCTTTGAGACGGAGTTTTACCCGACTCAACATAGGCAAGATGAATTAAAGATTTCAACCAAGATGCCAAAGAAATGGCAGAAGCTTTCTGGCCTTTTCTAGAACCGGAAAAGATAACAAATAAACTAGAAGTCTTTCGGAAAGACTTAGTAGCTTCAACATAATATTTCAAAGCTCTAACAACATCCAAAGAATGCAACGATTTCTCCTTAGAATTCTTGGGATTAGGACATAATGAAGGAACCACAATTTCTCTACTAATGTTGTTGGAATTAACAACTTTAGGTAAAAATTCAAAAGAAGTTCGCAACACCGCCTTATCCTGATGAAAAATCAGAAAAGGAGACTCACAAGAAAGAGCAGATAATTCAGAGACTCTTCTGGCAGAAGAGATCGCCAAAAGGAACAAAACTTTCCAAGAAAGTAATTTAATGTCCAAAGAATGCATAGGTTCAAACGGAGGAGCTTGAAGAGCCCCCAGAACCAAATTCAAACTCCAAGGAGGAGAAATTGACTTAATGACAGGTTTTATACGAACCAAAGCTTGTACAAAACAATGAATATCAGGAAGATTAGCAATCTTTCTGTGAAAAAGAACAGAAAGAGCAGAGATTTGTCCTTTCAAAGAACTTGCGGATAAACCTTTATCTAAACCATCCTGAAGAAACTGTAAAAATCTCGGAATTCTAAAAGAATGCCAAGAAAAATGATGAGAAAGACACCAAGAAATATAAGTCTTCCAGACTCTATAATATATCTCTCTGGATACAGATTTACGAGCCTGTAACATAGTATTAATCACAGAGTCAGAGAAACCTCTTTGACCAAGAATCAAGCGTTCAATCTCCATACCTTTAAATTTAAGGATTTGAGATCCTGATGGAAAAAAGGACCTTGCGACAGAAGGTCTGGTCGTAGCGGAAGAGTCCACGGATGGCAAGAGGCCATCCGGACAAGATCCGCATACCAAAACCTGTGAGGCCATGCCAGAGCTACCAGCAGAACAAACGAGCATTCCTTCAGAATCTTGGAGATTACTCTTGGAAGAAGAACTAGAGGCGGAAAGATATAGGCAGGATGATACTTCCAAGGAAGTGATAATGCATCCACTGCTTCCGCCTGAGGATCCCGGGATCTGGACAGATACCTGGGAAGTTTCTTGTTTAGATGAGAGGCCATCAGATCTATTTCTGGAAGCTCCCACATTTGAACAATCTGAAGAAATACCTCTGGGTGAAGAGACCATTCGCCCGGATGCAACGTTTGGCGACTGAGATAATCCGCTTCCCAATTGTCTATACCTGGGATATGAACCGCAGAGATTAGACAGGAGCTGGATTCCGCCCAAACCAAAATTCGAGATACTTCTTTCATAGCCAGAGGACTGTGAGTCCCTCCTTGATGATTGATGTATGCCACAGTTGTGACATTGTCTGTCTGAAAACAAATGAACGATTCTCTCTTTAGAAGAGGCCAAGACTGAAGAGCTCTGAAAATTGCACAGAGTTCCAAAATATTGATCGGTAATCTCACCTCCTGAGATTCCCAAACTCCTTGTGCCGTCAGAGACCCCCACACAGCTCCCCAACCTGTGAGACTTGCATCTGTTGAAATTACAGTCCAGGTCGGAAGCACAAAAGAAGCCCCCTGAATTAAACGATGGTGATCTGTCCACCACGTTAGAGAGTGTCGTACAATCGGTTTTAAAGATATTAATTGAGATATCTTTGTGTAATCCTTGCACCATTGATTCAGCATACAGAGCTGAAGAGGTCGCATGTGAAAACGAGCAAAGGGGATCGCGTCCGATGCAGCAGTCATAAGACCTAGAATTTCCATGCATAAGGCTACCGAAGGGAATGATTGTGACTGAAGGTTTCGACAAGCTGAAATCAATTTAGACGTCTCTTGTCTGTTAAAGACAGAGTCATGGACACTGAATCTATCTGGAAACCCAGAAAGGTTACCCTTGTCTGAGGAATCAATGAACTTTTTGGTGAATTGATCCTCCAACCATGATCTTGAAGAAACAACACAAGTCGGTTCGTATGAGATTCTGCTAAATGTAAAGACTGAGCAAGTACCAAGATATCGTCCAAATAAGGAAATACCACAATACCCTGTTCTCTGATTACAGACAGAAGGGCACCGAGAACCTTTGTAAAAATTCTTGGAGCTGTAGCTAGGCCAAACGGCAGAGCCACAAACTGGTAATGCTTGTCCAGAAAAGAGAATCTCAGGAACTGATAATGATCTGGATGAATCGGAATATGCAGATAAGCATCCTGTAAATCTATTGTGGACATATAATGCCCTTGCTGAACAAAAGGCAAGATAGTCCTTATAGTTACCATTTTGAACGTTGGTATCCTTACATAACGATTTAATATTTTTAGATCCAGAACTGGTCTGAAGGAATTCTCCTTCTTTGGTACAATGAAGAGATTTGAATAAAACCCCATCCCCTGTTCCAGAACTGGAACTGGCATAATTACTCCAGCCAACTCTAGATCTGAAACACAATTCAGAAATGCTTGAGCTTTCACTGGATTTACTGGGACACGGGAAAGAAAAAATCTCTTTGCAGGAGGTCTCATCTTGAAACCAATTCTGTACCCTTCTGAAACAATGTTCTGAATCCAAAGATTGTGAACAGAATTGATCCAAATTTCTTTGAAAAAATGTAACCTGCCCCGTACCAGCTGAGCTGGAATGAGGGCCGCACCTTCATGTGGACTTAGAAGCTGGCTTTGCCTTTCTAGAAGGCTTGGATTTATTCCAGACTGGAGATGGTTTCCAAACTGAAACTGCTCCTGAGGATGAAGGATCAGGCTTTTGTTCTTTGTTGAAACGAAAGGAACGAAAACGATTATTAGCCCTGTTTTTACCCTTACATTTTCTATCTTGTGGTAAAAAAGTTCCTTTCCCACCAGTAACAGTTGAGATAATAGAATCCAACTGAGAACCAAATAATTTGTTACCCTGGAAAGAAATGGAAAGTAGAGTTGATTTAGAAGCCATATCAGCATTCCAAGTTTTAAGCCATAAAGCTCTTCTAGCTAAAATAGCTAGAGACATAAACCTGACATCAACTCTGATAATATCAAAAATGGCATCACAGATAAAATTATTAGCATGTTGAAGAAGAATAATAATATTATGAGAATCATGATCTGTTACTTGTTGCGCTAAAGTTTCCAACCAAAAAGTTGAAGCTGCAGCAACATCAGCCAATGATATAGCAGGTCTAAGAAGATTACCTGAACACAGATAAGCTTTTCTTAGAAAGGATTCAATTTTCCTATCTAAAGGATCCTTAAACAAAGTACCATCTGACGTAGGAATAGTAGTACGTTTAGCAAGGGTAGAAATAGCCCCATCAACCTTAGGGATCTTGTCCCAAAATTCTAATCTGTCAGACGGCACAGGATATAATTGCTTAAAACGTTTAGAAGGAGAAAATGAATTACCCAATTTATCCCATTCTCTGGAAATTACTTCAGAAATAGCATTAGGAACAGGAAAAAGTTCTGGAATAACCACAGGAGATTTAAAGACCTTATCTAAACGTTTAGAATTAGTATCAAGAGGACCAGAATCCTCGATTTCTAAAGCAATTAGTACTTCTTTAAGTAAAGAACGAATAAATTCCATTTTAAATAAATATGAAGATTTATCAGCATCAATCTCTGAGACAGAATCCTCTGAACCAGAAGAGTCATCAGAATCAGAATGATGATGTTCATTTAAAAATTCATCTGTAGAGAGAGAAGTTTTAAAAGATTTTTTATGTTTACTAGAAGGAGAAATAACAGACATAGCCTTCTTGATGGATTCAGAAACAAAATCTCTTATGTTATCAGGAACATTCTGCACCTTAGATGTTGAAGGAACTGCAACAGGCAATGGTACATTACTAAAGGAAATATTATCTGCATTAACAAGTTTGTCATGATAATTAATACAAACAACAGCCGGAGGAATAGCTACCAAAAGTTTACAGCAGATACACTTAGCTTTGGTAGTTCCAGCACTAGACAGCGATTTTCCTGAAGTATCTTCTGACTCGGATGCAACGTGAGACATCTTGCAATATGTAAGAGAAAAAACAACATATAAAGCAAAATTGATCAAATTCCTTAAATGACAGTTTCAGGAATGGGAAAAAATGCCAATAAACAAGCTTCTAGCAACCAGAAGCAAAGAAAAAATGAGACTGAAATAATGTGGAGACAAAAGCGACGCCCATATTTTTTAGCGCCAAATAAGACGCCCACATTATTTGGCGCCTAAATGCCTTTTGGCGCCAAAAATGACGCCACATCCGGAACGCCAACATTTTTGGCGCAAAAGGACGTCAAAAATGACGCAACTTCCGGCGACACGTATGACGCCGGAAACAGAAAAGATTTTTTGCGCCAAAAAAGTCTGCGCCAAGAATGACGCAATAAAATGAAGCATTTTCAGCCCCCGCGAGCCTAACAGCCCACAGGGAAAAAAAGAGTCAAATTTTTTAAGGTAAGAAAAAATGATCTATTCAAATGCATTATCCTAAATATGAAACTGACTGTCTGAAAATAAGGAATGTTGAACATCCTGAGTCAAGGCAAATAAATGTTTGAATACATATATTTAGAACTTTATAAACAAAGTGCCCAACCATAGCTTAGAGTGTCACAGAAAATAAGATTTACTTACCCCAGGACACCCATCTACATGTTTGTAGAAAGCCAAACCAGTACTGAAACGAAAATCAGCAGAGGTAATGGTATATAAATAAGAGTATATCGTCGATCTGAAAAGGGAGGTAAGAGATGAATCTCTACGACCGATAACAGAGAACCTATGAAATAGACCGCGTAGAAGGAGATCACTGTATTCAAAATAGGCAATACTCTCCTCACATCCCTCTGACATTCACTGCACGCTGAGAGGAAAACCGGGCTCCAACTTGCTGCGGAGCGCATATCAACGTAGAATCTAGCACAAACTTACTTCAGTTGTAAAACTGAATTGTGGGTGTGGTGAGGGGTGTATTTATAGGCATTTTGAGGTTTGGGAAACTTTGCCCCTCCTGGTAGGAATGTATATCCCATACGTCACTAGCTCATGGACTCTTGCTAATTACATGAAAGAAATATTTATTCATATGCATTTCCCAAAAATGAAACTGACTGAAAGAAGGAAATATACTGATTAACCTGAATCATGGCAAATATACGTATAAAACATATATTTAGAACTTTACATATAAAGTGCCAAACCATATCTGAGAGTGTCATAAATAAAATAAGACATACTTACCAAAAGACACTCATCTACATATAGTAGATAGCCAAACCAGTACTGAAACGAGAATCAGCAGAGGTAATGGTATATAAGAGTATATCGTCGATCTGAAAAGGGCGGTAGGAGAAGAATCTCTACGACCGATAACAGACAACCTATGAAATAGATCCCCGATAGGATGACCATAGCATTCAATAGGCAATACTCCATTCACATCCCTCTGTCATTCCTGCACTCTGAGAGGAAAACCGGGCTTCAGCATGCTGCGAAGCGCATATCAACGTAGAAATCTAGCACAAACTTACTTCACCATCTCCATAGGAGGCAAAGTTTGTAAAACTGAATTGTGGGTGTGGTGGGGGGTGTATTTATAGGCATTTTGAGGTTTGGGAAACTTTGCCCCTCTTGGTAGGAATGTATATCCCATACGTCACTAGCTCATGGACTCTTGCCAATTACATGAAAGAAACGCTTTTTTAATACTCAAAACATGGCGGTGTAAATATTTATAGGGACGTACTGTGATAAATAGGGAGTAAATAGGGATTAAATGCTTTTTCCGACAGGCGAAATTTATCATTATTACGCCTCAGCTCGCCTGCGCAAAGTTACGTCTATTTTTTTAATGAATTCAGGCGCATATGTGCGCTTCTCCGGAGGCAAGCTGGGGCGCAGCTACAGGCGAAGCACATACAGAGTTCGCCTAGCCTTTGATAAATCTAGCCCTATGTCAGTATATGCTCTATGTAAAACTATATAACATGGAATCAATATCTATAAAGATGTGCAATTATAATTATACAGGGGTAATACAAAAGCTTTTTTTTTTTTAACAAACTGGGGAGGAAACAATCATTGCTGATTAAATATGTAAATTTGAATTTAGTCACTTTGCAAAACTGCTCAAGAAAAATAAAATCTTTTCCTCTTTATGCTTCAAATGCAGAAATAAAGTGATTTTTTATGCTAAACCAACACTTCCTTGTTACTTTAAAGCTCTAGATTAAAAGTCAAATTGTAGAAGAGTTCCTTTATTTTTATTGACTACAAATATAACATTTACTATATGTAACATTAAAACCAGCTTAACTATGTTTAAATATAGTTCAACTAATTCTGTATGTGCATTTATTTTAAGATGTTGGTTACATGCACTGAATTACCAATACTACTCATAAAAGGGCCATAATAATCAAAAATTACATGATCTTATTTGTTAGAGCTTGTCATTTCAAGACTAGCGACCCTACACCTCTATGTGTTTAACCCCCACAAATTGGTAATTTAAGTACTGCATGGGACCCACATAAAATTGCTGGGCCTGAGTGCAATCTGCCGCTGAATCACCAGTGCTAATCGCATAGCAGGGTTGTGCAACTAGTGCTGTTGATTAATTGTCAGTTTCTGCTCAGAACCAGCAGTGCTCTGTGGGTCCCGAGCGATACTTCTATTATGTGTTAAACAGGGTTGCTATTTTTAAAATTATTAAAAAATATTCTATCATAATGTAGAACATGTTAATGTTTTTATCTTGCATGTAAAGTGCTTTATTTTGCTTTTTAAACTGAGGGGTCAATATATAAGCTGCTGCAGACAGGGATGCACATACGTGCCTCTGTCCATTGCAGCTCGAATCTGGCGGGCTGAATTCTGATGCCAGAATTCAGCATTGCACAAGAATGCAATTTTGTACTCTTGTGCAACACCACCCCTGCCTGCGCACAGCCAATCACACGCGGTCAGGAGCTGTCAATCTCCCCGGTCGGAAGAGACCGGGGAGATTGAAATTTGCCAACTAAGAGGTGGTGAAAGGTTAGGGAAGCAGTTATCCGATGACCGCTGCTTGTTAAATACGGACTGCAGGTTCTCTTGTGCAGTCATAGGCAGGCTGACGGTTTGATAAATCGGCCCCTTTGAGGAAGTGCCCAACTGGTCCGTAGTATAGGAGCTCACTAGTTGACAAGAAGCAATCCCATAACTGACAGGGCCCACATGCATAAGAAAAAAACTAAGCAAAGGAACATCAATTTTTCAAAAAGAAAACAAAAACTGCAATACATTTTAAAATGTAAACAGTACTTTTTACTAGGGAGAAGTTTTATTTTAATGAACTCTCATGCCCCCCCCCCACCCCCAAGACTGTACAAACAATACCTCAACTAAAAATGTCAAGTAAACAGTCTGAAATAATAAAGCCGTTTGTTTTAGCATAACCATTTGTAGTGTGAATATAAGAAACAGTAACATGGATCGGTTAAAATGTATACAAGCCAATGAGTCACATAAACATGATTAGCATTAATTAGCAGGGCAGTGGCTGCTGGTTGTGAGAATAAGCATGGAACTAATTGCTTTCAATGAATTGGTTCCAGTTTGATAGCTTATTTATCAGATTGGGATAGATAGAATTAATAGCACAGCTTTGAAGCAAGTCCTATAATTGGAAACAGTGTTCGGTTCACTTTGTGCTTAAGCAATTAACAGCAATTTGGAAAACAAAAATGTTTTTACTCCTTTCTTTTCTTTTGCTGTTGTCTCTTTGATTGGATTTCTCATGGTCGGTGTGGGCTAAATAAAAACTATAGGGATGAATAAAAACAAAATCCAAGAGCCAAATGACTTTCTATGAAAAATGTGCACAATACCATTAATCCTTCTTCAGTGTTATATTTATTTCGGCACACCATTATACAGAGCATGAAATGCTTCTTTAGCAAACATATCCCTCTGCCTTTACTTTTTACAGAATTATCCCCTTTTGAAAAATAAAACAAGCTTACAGAAGGAGAAATTATTTTTCTTGATTAAGCAGCTGAATTTCTCTTGGGACAGAAAGAAAACAAACAATTAATCTTTTCTTATTTGTTCTCAGAACAACGTACATGCCTTGTACGCAGATAGCCGGTGTACCTGTGGCAGCCAGTCTGCAGCAATTAGGCTTGATCTGAAAATGAATGGCCTTAAATTCGAAGGCCGAATCTGCTGAGATTAGTTACTGGAGGGAAAGGTTAGGCTGTTCAAATTCCCTCTTGTAGAAATATGGCTAACAGTGACCCACAGTGCTTTGGTATAATTAACAAGATCTGGGAATTAATATGAGCTAAGTAATTGGAAAGAATTAGCAAGAGAAATAAACATTAATCTTTACTAGTTAAGCTGTTAATGAAGCAAACTATACATTCTTGCTTATCCTAGCCTTTCATTGCGGAAAACTTTTTTTTAATAACCTGTAGATCATAAGGACAAGAATTAAGTTAAAGGTTTTACATCCTATACAAGAATTAGAGACAGTGCTAAATATTTTTTATCTTAATTGGACATTTAATAATAGATTCTTTAAAACTGCTCTCTGCATTCACCATTAATATTCTAGATTCTGGTCTTTAAAGTCAGCAAAAATGCACAGTAACACACTACATAGCATACACTTACACATGCATATACACACACACTACATAGCATACACTTACACATGCATATACACACACACTACATAGCATACACTTATGCATGCAGATACACATGCAGATACACATACACTACATAACATACACTTATACATGCAGATACACAGCATACACTTATACATGCAGATACACATACACAGCATACACTTATACATGCAGATATAGACACACACTACATAGCATACACTTATACATGCAGATACACATACACTACATAGTATACACTTATACATACATATACACACACACACTACATAGCTTACATTTATACATGCACACACACACTACATAGCATACAGTGTGCATATTGTGCAGATACACACACACACACACACACACACTACATAACTTCCACTTATACAAGCAGATACCCCCCCACACACACTACATAGCTTACACTTATACATGCAGATACACACACTACATAGCATACACTTACACATGCATATACACACACACTACATAGCATACACTTATGCATGCAGATACACATGCAGATACACATACACTACATAACATACACTTATACATGCAGATACACAGCATACACTTATACATGCAGATACACATACACAGCATACACTTATACATGCAGATATAGACACACACTACATAGCATACACTTATACATGCAGATACACATACACTACATAGTATACACTTATACATACATATACACACACACACTACATAGCTTACATTTATACATGCACACACACACTACATAGCATACAGTGTGCATATTGTGCAGATACACACACACACACACACTACATAACTTCCACTTATACAAGCAGATACCCCCCCACACACACTACATAGCTTACACTTATACATGCAGATACACACACAGCATATACTTATACATGCAGATACACACACACTACATAGCATACACTTATACATGCAGATACACACACAGCACACACTTATACATGCAGATACACATACACTACATAGCATACACTTATACATGCAGACACACACACACATCATACACTTATACATGCAGACACACACACACACTACATAGCATACACTTATACAGGCAGAAACACACACACTACACAGCATATACTTATACATGCAGATACACATACTACACAGCATATACTTATACATGCAGATACACACACACACTTATACATTCAGATACACACTACATAGCTTACATTTATACATGCACACACACACACTACATAGCATACAGTGTGCATATTGTGCAGATACACACACACACACACTACATAACTTCCACTTATACAAGCAGATACCCCCACACACACACTACATAGCTTACACTTATACATGCAGATACACACACTACATAGCATACACTTATACATGCAGATATGCACACACACACTACATAGCATACACTTATACATGCAGATACACACACACACACACACTTATAGATGCAGATAGACACACAAACTACATCATATATGGGTATCTGTAATTCATTGTATGGGGTCCTGGGGTTGGCAAGCACATTAGCTGGCAGTCTGAGGCTGTCACTGTTCTTTACCCTGGTGTTAGCACTGCTCATCGTATAAAACTGAAGGCATGCTAGTATTATAACCAGGGGTTAGACATAACTACCAGAGGTAGGTTAGAGGTCACCATTTCCTGAGGTCAGAGGGTATACAGCCTTCTTACTCCTGCGTAACCCACACACCATTCCTTTTCCACAGGTTATCTAACAGGTATCTAACCCTGGGAGATAAAAGCCAGTTGCTTCTGAGTATGGGCCCAATAGAATTTAAAATATATATTTTTTTTAAATGCATGGGGCAATGTGGGACAGATGGCTAGCAACCCGGGACAGACCCCTAAAATCGGGACTGTTCTGCAAAAATCGGGACAGTTGGGGGGTATGCATCCACCATTCTTATGTTAATAATATGCTTATAGGGTAGTATTTGTGAACTTTCAGTTTTGGGTATTAAGGTAAAACCAGAGTAATTTAATATCAATAATAGTGTGCTTTGCTGCATGAAAAGTAGTACAGCAAACCCCAGCTTCTCTGAAGATCTAGATAAATAAGCGTGGCTTTATCATATTCCCAGACGCCAGTAGAATTTATTTATTTTAAAGGGACATAAAACCCATTTTTTTTCATGATTCATATAGAGCATACGATTTTAAACAACTTTCCAATTCAATGATATTATCAATTTTGCTTCATTCTTGTGGTATCTTTTGTTGAACAAGCAGCAATGCACTACTGGAAAGTAGCTGAATACATAAGATAAGCCAATGTCAAGAGCCATATGTGTGCACGCACCAATTACCAGCTAGCTTCCAGTAGAGCACTGTTCTCCTGGCTTATCAATATATGAATTTTAACAAAGGATATCAGGAGAACAAAGTAGATTAGGTAATAGAAGTACATTTGAAAGTTGTTTCAAATTGCATGATCTCTATGAATCATGAAAGTTTAATTCTGACTTTACTGTCCCTTTAAGGAAACTAGAATGAGCAAGTGATAATACTCATTGTAAGTATGAACTCCTCTGCAACCTAAAATGGCAACCACAGAACACCATTAAGTGGCGCTATCATGAATGTTTATTTACAGAGATCAACTGCCAAAATGTTAGGACAAGACCACACTTACACTATATTTATTTAAGATCACTAAATAATTATATATGACTGCTATCTATCAATATGCAACAGCATATTTTGTCAATAAAGTAATAAAAAGCGATAAGTGAAAGAAGACCACTAATTTAACGGATGGATTTTCCCACCTATCTTTAACAAAAAAAGGAAGAGAAGAAGAAATAAGCTGTAATTCAAATAGCATTTTTACATTTTTTAAAAGGTGGGAGCAGTGAACCCCCATTATTAGTAAGGTTGCGTTATATTTCATATCTTCCTTTTCCATTTATTTTCTTATTCTAGTTTATACTTTATTCTTATCAGTTAACTTCTCAAAAAGTTCTCATTTGTCATGTGTAAAAAATAAATAAATTGTGCTCTAATCTGAAAAAGTTGAACAATTCGGCTTTTACATTGTGTGGAGACCATGCGAGTTCTGTCAACCCCCCCCCCCCCCCCCCACCACCACCACAACGTTTTTGCCCTGTGTTCCTGTTCTATAAACCTCTTGAAGGCCTATGACAGGCAGGGTCAGACAACCTACTATAATGGAGGACAATTCTTGTTACACTTATACACAACAGGGTCCTAGGAAACCAGAGATGATCCAAAATATCATTAAGACACCTCAACACTCAGGATAAGTAAATAAATAGAAAGAGACACCAGCACATTCTAGAGCAACAGATCTGAAATGATGGATAATACATACATATCAACAGGCTGGGTGCATAAAAAATAATATATATATATATATATATATATATATATATATAAATGTCTGTTGCAGAAATTTTCAGGGCAACCCGACAGAGACTCTGAATAAAGCCCCCTACTGTATCTTGGTCATCCCTTCTCTGTATCTTTTCTTTCAACCTCTTTACTAGCTTTCCACAAAAACATAAATTATGCTTAAACTGATAATTTAATTTCCATCTGTGGGATGAGAGTCCACTGCTTCATTCGTTACTTGTGGAAAAAAATAATGTGCCGACCAGGAGGAGGCAAAGACACCCAAGCCAAAGGCTTAAATATATCCCCATCTGCCAAGGGAACAAGGAAAAGTAGGAGAAATATCAGGGTATAAATGGTGCCAGAAGAATAATATTACATTTAGGTCCGCCCACCGGAGCAAACGGACGGGAGCAGTGGACTCTCCTCCCACAGATGAAAATGAAAATGATCAGGTAAGTATAATTTATGTTTTCCATCTTAATGGAAGGAGAGTCCACTGCTTCATTCATTACTTGTGGGAACAAATACCCAAGCTCAAGAGGACACTGAATGAACAAAAACGGGTGGGAGGCAGACCCTATACTGAGGGCACCACAGCCTGAAGAACCTTTCTCCCAAACACAGCTTCTGCCGAAGCAAAAACATCAAATTTGTAAAACGTTTTAAAAGTATGTAAGGAGGACCAAGTAGCCGCGTTACAAATCTGCTCCACAGGCCTCGTTCTTAAAGGCACAAGAAGACGCCACAGCTCTAGTTGAGTGAGCCGTAATCCTCTGAGGAGGCTTATGTCCCGCTGTCTCATAGGCCAAACGAATAATGCTCCTCAACCAAAAAGACAGAAGTTGAAGAGGCCCTCTGCCCCCTATACTTCCCTGAATACACCACAAATAAGGATGAAGTCTGTCTGAAGTCTTCTGTGGCCTGAAAATAAAACTTCAAGGCTCGAACCACATCCAAATTATGCACTAACCTCTCCTTAGATGAAGAAGGGTTAGGACACAAGGAAGGAACTACTATCTCCTGATTGATGTTACGATCTGACACAACCTTGGGAAGAAATCCCAACCCAGTGCGAAGCACAGCCTTATCAGCGTGAAAAAACAAGTAAGGGGGCTCTGATTGCAAGGCCGCTTACTCAGAGACCCTGCGAGCCGATGCAATAGCAAGAAAAAATAGAACCAATCTTAATGTCAAGCGCCTGCATAGACTCAAACGGAACCCTCTGCAAAACCTTAAGAATTAAATTTAAGCTCCAAGGAGGAGCAGAATTTCTAAAGACAAGTCTGATCCTAGACAGAGACAGAACAAAGGACTAAATATCAGGGAGCTATGCTAGCTTCTTGTGTAACAGCACCGACAACACCGAAATCTGTCCCTTTAGGGAACTGTCGGCAAGACCCTTATCCAGTCCATCCTGGAGAAAGGCCAGAATACTGGATACCCTAATCTTGTGCCAGGGATATCCACATTCCTCACACCAGGATAAGTAGGTCATCCACACCTTATGATAGATGTGACGAGTGACCTGCTTCCTGGCTTGGATGAGAGTATCAAATACTCTTTCAGAAAAACCTCTCTTCGCCAAGGCTAGGTGTTCAATCTCCACGCAGTCAGCCTCAGAAAATCAAGATTTTGGTGTAGAAAAGGACCCTGAACCAGCAGATCTCTATGCCAGGGTAACCTCCATGGAGGAGACGATGACATCTCCACCAGATCCGCAAACAATGTCCTTTGCGGCCACAACGGAGCAATCAGAATGGTCGAAGCTTGCTCCTGTTTAATGCGGGCCACCACTCAAGGAAGAAGTGGCAACGGTGGAAAATGTAAACTAGGTTGAACTCCCAAGGTACTGCTAAGGCATCTATCAGCTCTGCCTGTGGGTCCCTGGACTGCAACCCGTATCTGGGTAGCTTGAACTTGAGTCTGGACGCCATGAGATCTATCTCCGGCGTCCCCCATCTGTTGCAGAGCTCCACAAACACCTCGGGATGGAGAGACCATTCCCCTGGATGAAACGATTGTCTGCTGAGAAAATCAGATTCCCAGTTGTCCACACCCGGAATGTGGATTGCTGAGAGCGAACAATTGTGAGTTTCTGCCCATTCTAGAATCCGAGATACTTCCCTCATGGCTAGGGAGCTTCTCGTTCCCCCCTGATGGTTGATGTAAGCCACCAAGGTAATGTTGTCCGATTGGAATCTGATGAATCAGGACAACCCCAGGTGTGGCCACGCCCTCAGAGCGTTGAATATCACTTGAAGTTCCAGAATATTTATTGGTAGAGTCAACACCTTTCGAGTCCACCTGCCCTGTGCCCTTCTGGCACCCCAAACAGCTCCCCATCCTGATAGACTTGCGTCCATGGTTACAATTTCCCAGGATGGCCTCAAGAAGGATGTCCCCTGGGCCAGATGTCCCAGACGGATCCACAAAGAGAGGGATTCCTTCACTCGGTTGTCCAGAGAGATCTGTTGGGATAGATCTGAGTGATCCCCGTTCCATTGTCTCAACATGCATAACTGAAGAGGTCTGAGATGGAACCTGGCAAATGGAATGACATCTATGCTGGATATCATGAGCCCAATCGCCTCCATACAGCTGGCCAAAGATGGCCTTGAGGAGGACTGGAGGGCAAGACAGCTGGACGCAATCTTGGAATGTCTCAGATTTGTCAAAAATATCTTCATAGATATGGACTCTATTATCGTACCTAGGAACTCCACCCTGTTGCTGGGAACTAGAGAACTCTTTCCTTCGTTTATCTTCCATCCATGGGATCGAAGGAGGAGAAGAAGAAGGGCCCTTGAGTGGTCCTCCGCGACACTGCAGGACGGAGCCTGGACCAGAATATCGTCCAGATAAGGAGTCACCGCAATACCTCTGGCTCTCGCTACCACGAGCAGCGCCCCCAGAACCTTCATAAAGACTCTTGGGGCAGTTACCAGACCGAACAGTAGGGCCACAAACTGGAAGTGTTGGTCCAGAAATGCGAATCTTAGGAACCCGATGTGGTCCTTGTGGATTGGCACGTGAAGGTAGGCAATCCTTCAAGTCTATTGTTGCCATAAATTGCCCCTCTTGAACTAGTGTCAGGATTGATCTGATCGTCTCCATTTTGAATGATGGGTCCAGAATTGGGCAGAACGTGCCCTCCTTCTTTGAGACCACGAAAAGGTTTGAATAGTACCCTAGACCCTTTCTGCTAGAGGTACTGGGACAATTACTCCGAGATGAGAGTTCCCTCACACACTCTAGAAAGGCGTCTCTCTTCTCTGGTCTTGAGGATAGGTTTGACAGGAGGAATCTGCCCCTGGGCGGATGAGTCTTAAACCCTATCCTGTAACCCTGGGATCCTGTACATCTCTCATCCAAGCCCCTGCCCCTGTATCTCCTCGAGGGGAGTCTCCATCTCAACCATAGCTGACAGTGCGTCACACCAATAGGTGGATGCTCCAGCCACCACAGCGATCGCCGCTGCCAGTTGGAAAACAAACCCTGTGAGATGGAACATCTTCTTCAACATGGATTCTAGCTTTTTGTCCATGGGCTCTTTGAATGAGGAACTATCCTCAAGGGGAATAGTCGTATGCTTAGCGATCGTGGAGATAGCTCCATCCACCATAGGAATGGCCCCCCATAGCTCAAGCTGAGAGTCTGTAATGGGGAACAACTTTTAAAAGAGGGAGGAAAGGACAAGCCAAGTTTCTCCCACTCATTCTTAATAATAGTAGCCATCTTCACAGGAACTGGGAAGGTCTGAGGCACCACCCTGTCCTTGTAAACCCTATCTAGCTTAGGGATCGATGGTTCTTCTGGAAGTTTCGGTTCAGGAACCTCCAACATAGCAAGCACTTCTTTCAGTAAAAAGAGCAAATGCTCCATCTTAAACTTAAAATCTGGCTCCTCTGCATCCGGAGGCCTAGAAGATGCTGATTCCGTCCCAGAAAGAGCGCCCTCATCAGCGGATAATCAGAGACATCCAATGGAATAGATGACCCCTGGCAAGGTAGGGCATGGAAGGCCGCAGAAACCGCCTCTTGCAAATAGACAGCAAAATCTGGCGGCCACAAGGCCCCTCCCCCGCGAGAGGATTAGTAGGACCTTGGGGAGCTACATGTGTAATCGGAGATGAATGTTGAGAACGCACCTAGGGGGACAGAGAACCCTCAGAGGTGGACGACTCAGTAGTACTAAATATCTTATTCTTTTTAGATATTGCATGTGGAAGACAGTTGAGCAGGCAGATTAACCTGTACCTCCTCACAATAAACACAGGTATAAGATTTAAATAAAGAGGGAGTATCCTCTAACATCTCAGAGTCCTCCATAGCTTGCGCCTTTAATATGGACTGAGATAGATTAAATGGCACCTTTATACACCAATGGCCGGGGCACTCAATACCTCCTATGACCCGGACCACGGGGAAACCGTTACGTCTCCCGCAAATGCCGATCAGGAAAGAGGAAGTTGAAGAGGCCATACCCGGTGACATGGAGTGCCATGCAGGACCGCCCCTGCACTAGAAAGAAAAAGCGCCAAAAAAAGCTGCGCCGATCTACACCTGACTGTTCACACATTGCTAGAGCCTCATCTCACACATGACGTAGCATTAACACAATAAAGATATTATACATAAATCCTCCCCTGTTCAATAATCCCCTTTCTAGGAATATTAACCCATGATTCTATACAGGTAAAAGGAGAAACACTGTGACCCTGTCTTCTTGCGTTATCATATGTGTATAATTGAAATGATCTTACCAGAATCTATGCCGTGGAACAGGAACACAGCCCTTCAAGTGTGTCAGGTTAGTAGCATCGTCCTGACATGGACTTGAGTGAATAAAGGCAGGCAGCGAAAGTCGTCAATGCTGATTGCCAAGGAGCTGTTAACATGAGTCGGGATGGTTTCGCAAAGACAACACTCCCTGCAGCTCCGAAGTCGGGACTCTAACTTTCATCCATGCTCTCACTGAGAGGCTGACAGGACTACTTAAAACTCCAGTCCCATTTCGAAGAGTACTAACCTCCATAAGAGACTACTCCGAATCTTCTGACACTTCTCTGCCAACCTCCTGTGATGAAAGGCAAAGAATGACTGGGGGATGATGGGAGTGGGGGAGGTATTTAAGCCTTTGGCTGGGGTGTTTTAGCAGTGGACTCTCCTCCCATTAAGATGGAAATACACTCTGATCGCTCCTTTTCACTCACTGTACATTCTTTTACTTCCATACAATCCGAAATATAAATCAAAATATAAAGTGCACACAAAAAATGTAAAGTCTGATCTAAAAATGTTAAACAGCTGGTTGTGACTATATTATATGGTCATAAGAATTTATTGAAGGGATATTAAAGAGACATAGCATTGATTTTGCTTTCTGGCTTCTTTAGGGAGTGTGGGGCAAGCATACTTTTTACAAAAGCAAAAGGCACTTAGATAGAAAGATAGACAGACAGACAGAGATAGATAGATAGATAGACAGGTAAGATAGATACAATATACATTTATATATTTTGGTTCATGAACATCAGTCCAAAAAATAGCCTAAATTCCACAACCATGTAACAGAGGCAGCATTACAAACACATATTACATTCACGGGTAGAACAGAATTGTTTTTAAAGAGTATATCTAATCTAAACTCAGGCATAGGGTTTCTTGGCCTGCTGGAGACATGAAATCATTCCATGAATGTAGCCCTACTGATATAAACCATGATGGATTCAAGTTATTAACTGATCAAAAAGAGATGGATGGTTTTCTGCTTTTCTTAATCAACATCATCATCTTGATTCATTTAAAGATATGTAGTGCACTTAAATGCAGTTAGGGTTTTGATAGAATCAGTTATGTAATCTGCACCGCTGCATTGAGCCTAAAATCAATCAATACATTCACTTGTATGGGGAAAGGATTGTTAAGTACTTACAGCCGGAGCCATTAATATTATTTAACACAATGTCCACTGCTTTTAATAAGGATCAAGAGTGGCCTGTGTTTGCTGCTGGGATCAGATACCAGAGTATAGAAGTATTGCAGATTTAATACATGCTCTTTTCAGTGACGAGCCTTTAGTCCCCATTATCAAAGAAAAGAAGAACAAAAAAAAAAATTACTCCATCGGAACAATCTATTTCAGTTTTGTCTTCTATTTTTCTATTTAAACAGCACTACAAAGAAAATCAATAGATATAATTACAAGAAAAAGTGAATTGTGTTATTTTTCAAATTTATCAACGAAGAGAACTAAGAGGACAATGTAATTTTCCTAATCAAGGGCATATAAACCCTGAATTTAACCCATTCCATACTTAGCAACTGGATTTTGTAATTGCAGGTTCAAATGAAATAATCAGAATGAGAGTGAGGAACAATAACAGACAACGCTATAAATGAAACCATGTAGAGGATACCTTTGCTGCTATTGCCTTCATATTTACATACACAAAAAACTGTAAAAATGTAACCGATACAAATAAAAAATATTCTGCTATAATTTGTTGGTGCAATTTATGATAAAAATAAATAAATGATGTGATTAAGCTTGCAATGTGGTTAAAGGGGCACTGAACCCACATTTTATCTTTCATGAATCAAATAGAGAATGCAATTTTAATCAACTTTCTAATTTACTCCTATTATCAATTTTCTTCATTCTCTTGCTATCTTTATTTGAAAAGCAAGAATGTAAGTTTAGAAGCTGGCCCATTTTTGGTTCACAACCTGGGTTGTGCTTGCCGATTGGTGGCTAAATGCTGTCCAATGTACTGAACCAAAAATTGGCTGGCTCCTTAGCTTAGATGCCGTCTTTTTCAAATAAGGATAGCAAGAGAACGAAGAAAAATTGATAATAGGAGTAAATTAGAAAGTTGCTTAAAATTGCATGTTCTATCTGAATAATGAAAGAAAAAATTTGGGTTTAGTGTCCCTTTAAGCATTTAGCTTGAGTCCCACTCAGTAGTCATTGTTATTTATTCATATTCTTTATTAGCATTCATTTATCGGATTCATGGAATAAAGTTTCAAAACATGCGATAAACACAGGGACTTAAAAGAATAAAACAAATGTCTGGCACATGCATTAGGCTTTCCTAAGAAAACAGTATATGCAATATGGGTAGACTTGAGGGAGCTTTGGGTTCTTATCTACCGTCAAATGCTATGTTTCTGTTAATTAGGCACCGCACTGCACTGCAAATGATCCCCTTAAAAGGAACATTTTTTATCCTAATTTAAAATGTACATGTTAATTTGCAAATTTTATGTTAAAACAAGGCAGGGAAATACGAGCTGATTGCTGCAATCAGAGTGTTGCATTTTGCTGGTTCAAGAAAAAGTACATCTTTTACTTTAGCTTTTCATGCAAAAAAAGTGTATTTTTAATATATTAAACAAACATAATAGAAAAAAATTGATTAATATGTCCCTTGAAGTACTTTCTATACTCTGGGTAGAATTGACCCCCCCCCCATTTTTTTTTTTTTAAATAACAAGATTCTGTTTTCAGACAAAATAAAAATATTGGATTAGATTCGTATCCGCGTGTGAAGTTGCCAAGATAATTAATTGTTTATTCATTGAGCCTCACATCACTTATCTTTATGAGCATATCGTTACTGATCGTTCCTGCCGCCATTAAAGGACTATTAAAGGGGCACTAAACCCAAAATCTTTATTTCATGATTCAAGTAGAGAATACAACCTTAAACAACACTCCAATTCACCTCTACTATCCAATTTGCTTCACTATCCAGCTATCCTCTGTTGAAGAAATAGAAATGCACATTTGTGAGCCAATCTCACGAGGCATCTATATGCAGCAACCAATCAGCAGCTACTGAGCCTACCTATATATGCTTTTCAGCAAAGTATATCAAGAGAACGAAGCAAACTAGACAATAGAAGCAAATTAGAAAGCTGCCAAAAACTGCATGCTCCTCCTAAATCACGAAAGAAAGATGTGGGTTCCATGTCCCCTCAAATAACAAATTATTAACAAATACATAATAAAAAGACAATGCAATAGTCTAAATTGCAAATAAGCAGTAGATTTTACTATGACAAATTTTTAAGTTACTTCCATTTTCCCTGCACTCTGTTTCATGTGACAGCCATCAGCCAATCACAAAGTACATACATATTTGTAATTTGCATTTGCAAGTAGGCGGCCGCTCTTGCTTTTCGGCTCTTTTCAAGACAGATTTATTCTTGTGAAAGATCAGCACACTAACATCTGGATTTGCACAGATCTAATGTAAATACATACTGTGAACTGAGAACATGCTCAGTAGGATCTGATGTGTATATAAAAACACTGCACATTTTAATAATGGAAATAATTCATATCTTTTTAATTGCTTGCTTTTTCTGAACCATGAAAGTTTAATTCCCCCCCCCCCCCCCCCCATTTTCTGAGGTTTATTACAGGGATAACAGACAAATAAGTAGTTAATATAATCAGCAATGGTTTTTACCATGCCTTATCAACCCCTGGGGGGGGGGGGGGATTTTGACTTTAATGCCCCTTTCTTTAAATCAGTGTTCTCCACAGAAAATTTTAACAGCTGGGTTGAATTATGATGTAGCTAGGTAGGGGCAGTTTAATACTTTGAAATATTTTAGCATTTTCTATTATTTATGAGTGTTACTTGTCAAAATTAATTGCACAATTTAATATAAATTTATTTAATTTTAGATTATTATTGGCTTAAATTTTAGCTGGATGGTAAATAAAATCAGCTGTGTACTGGGGCGAACACTGCTAAATTCTTTACATCCTTGCAGGAGTTAAACACATAAGGCCTAATGATCAAAGAGTCACAGGGGCTGAACTCACTGAATGGTCAAAGAAAAAGAGCCCAACTCTCCAGCACTGTGAGATCTCTCTCATTTTTGTATCTGAAGGAGAGTTCAGTGCAATATAGCACTGCATGATAACATAATTTATGTAAGAACTTACCTGATAAATTAATTTCTTTCATATTGGCAAGAGTCCATGAGCTAGTGACGTATGGGATATACATTCCTACCAGGAGGGGCAAAGTTTCCCAAACCTCAAAATGCCTATAAATATAACCTTCACCACACCCACAATTCAGTTTTAACGAATAGTCAAGTAGTGGGGTGATAAAGAAAGGAGTAAAAAGCATCAACAAAGGAATTTGGAACTAATTGTGCTTCATACAAAAAAATCATAACCACCATAAAAAGGGTGGGCCTCATGGACTCTTGCCAATATGAAAGAAATGAATTTATCAGGTAAGTTCTTACATAAATTGTGTTTTCTTTCATGTAATTGGCAAGAGTCCATGAGCTAGTGACGTATGGGATATCAATACCCAAGATGTGGAACTCCACGCTAGAGTCACTAGAGAGGGAGGGATAAAAATAAACAACAACCAAATGCTGAAAAAATAATCCACAACCCAAAATATAAGTTATTCTCATGAAGAAAAGAAAAAACTTTAAACACTTTAGCAGAAGAATAAAACTGAAACAGCTGCCTGAAGAACTTTTCTACCAAAAAAACTGCTTCAGAAGAAGCAAATACATCAAAACGGTAGAATGTAGTAAATGTATGCAAAGAGGACCAAGTCGCCGCTTTGCAAATCTGATCAACTGAAGCTTCATTCTTAAAAGCCTACGAAGTGGAGACTGATCTAGTAGAATGAGCTGTAATTCTGAGGTGGGGCTTGACCCAACTCCAAATAAGGCTGATGAATCAAAAGCTTTAACCAAGAGGCCAAGGAAATAGAAGAGGCCTTCTGACCTTTCCTAGGACCAGAAAATATAACAAATAGACTAGAAGTCTTCCTGAAATCTTTAGTAGCTTCAACATAATATTTCAAAGCTCTCACCACATCCAAAGCATGTAAGGATCTTTACAAAGAATTCTTAGGATTAGGACACAAGGAAGGGACAACAATTTCTCTACTAATGTTAGAATTCACAACCTTAGGTAAAAATTCAAATGAAGTCCGCAAAACCGCCTTATCCTGATGAAAAATCAGAAAAGGAGATTCACAAGAAAGAGCAGATAGCTTAGAAACTCTTCTAGCAGAAGAGATAGCCAAAAGGAACAACACTTTCCAAGAAAGTAGTTTAATATCCAAAGAATGCATAGGCTCAAAAGTAGGAGCCTGTAACGCCTTCAAAACCAAATTAAGACTCCAAGGAGGGGAAATTGATTTAAAGACAGGCTTAATACGAACTATAGCCTGTACAAAACAGTGAATATCAGGAAGATTAGCAATCTTTCTGTGAAATAAAACAGAAAGAGCAGAGATTTGTCCCTTCAAGGAAATTGCAGACAAACCCCTATCCAAACCATCCTGGAGAAACTGTAACATTCTAGGAATTCTAAAAGAATGCCAAGAGAATTTATGAGAAGAACACCATGAAATGTAAGTCTTCCAAACTCGATAATAAATCTTCCTAGAAACCTGTGGGGCCATGCTGGAGCCACCAGCAACACAAATAATTGTTCCATGATGACCTTGGAGATCACTCTTGGAAGAAGAACTAGAGGCAGGAAAATATAAGCAGGTTGATAACACCAGGGAAGTGTCAGTGCATCTAATGCTTCCGCCTGAGAATCCCTGGACCTGGACAGGTATCTGGGAAGTTTCTTGTTTAGATGAGAAGCCATCAGATTTATTTCTGGAAGACCCCACATCTGAACAATCTGAGAAAACACATCCGGATGGAGAGACCACTCCCCTGGATGTAAAGTCTGACGGCTGAGATAATCCGCCTCCCAATTGTCTACACCTGGGATATGAACTGCAGAAATTAGACAGGAGCTGGATTCCGCCCAAACAAGTATCCGAGATACTTCTTTCATAGCTTGGGGACTGTGAGTCCCACCCTGATGATTGACATATGCCAACGTTGTGATATTGTCTGTCTGAAAACAAATGAACGATTCTCTCTTCAACAGAGGCCAAAACTGAAGAGCTCTGAGAATTGCACAGAGTTCTAAAATATTGATTGGTAATCTCACCTCTTGAGATTTCCAAACCCCTTGTACTATTAGAGATCGCCAGACAGCTCCCCAACCTGAAAGACTCGCATCTGTTGTGATCACAGTCCAGGTTGGCCTTACAAAAGAGGCCCCCTGAACTAAACGTTGGTGATTTAACTACCACGTCAGAGAGTGTCGAACATTGGGATTTAAGGATATTAATTGTGATATCTTTGTATAATCCCGGCACCATTGATTCAGCATGCACATAGCCACTGACGGGAATGACTGAGACTGAAGGTGCCGACATGCTGCAACCAATTTTAAACGTCTCTTGTCTGTTAGAGACAGAGTCATGGACACTGAATCTATCTGGAAACCTAAAAAGGTGACCCTTGTCTGAGGAATCAAAAAACTTTTTGGTAAATTGATCCTCCAACCATGTTTTCGAAGAAACAACACTAGTTGATTCGTGTGAGATTCTGTAGAACGTAAAGACTGAGCTAGTACCAATATATCGTCCAAATAAGGAAACACCGCAATACCCTGTTCTCTGATTACAGAGAGTAGGGCACCCAGAACCTTTGAAAAGATTCTTAGAGCTGTTGCTAGGCCAAATGGAAGAGCAACAAATTGGTAATGCTTGTCTAGAAAAGAGAATCTCAGGAACTGATAATGTTCTGGATGAATCGGAATATGAAGGTAAGCATCCTGCAAGTCTATTGTAGACATATAATGTCCTTGCTGAACAAAAGGCAGAATAGTACTTATTGTCACCATCTTGAAAGTTGGTACTCTTACATAACGATTCAAAATTTTCAGATCCAGAACTGGTCTGAATGAATTTTCTTTCTTTGGGACAATGAATAGATTTGAATAAAACCCCAGACCTTGTTCCTGAAAAGGAACCGGCATGATTACCCCTGAAACCTCCAGATCTGAAACACACTTCAGGAAAGCCTGGGCTTTTACTGGATTCACTGGGATGCGTGAGAGAAAAAATCTACTCACAAGAGGTCTTACACTGAATCCTATTCGGTACCCCTGAGAGACAATGCTCTGAATCCATTGATTTTGGACATAATTTGCCCAAACATCCTTAAAAAACCTTAATCTGCCCCCTACCAGCTGAGCTGGAATGAGGGCCGCACCTTCAAGCGGACTTAGGGGCTGACTGGTTTCTTAAAAGGCATGGATTTATTCCAATTTGAGGAAGGCTTCCAATTGGAAACAGATTCCTTGGGGGAAGGATTAGGTTTTTGTTCCTTATTTTGACGAAAGGAACGAAAACAATTAGGAGCCTTAGATTTACCCTTCGTTTTTTTTATCCTGAGGCAAAAAAACTCCCTTCCCCCCAGTAACAGTTGAAATAAAAGAATCCAACTGAGAACCAAATAAATTATTACCTTGGAAAGAAAGGGATAGTAATCTAGACTTAGATGTCATATCAGCATTCCAAGATTTAAGCCACAAAGCTCTTCTAGCTAAAATAGCTAAAGACATGGATCTAACATCAATTTTGATAATCAAATCAAAAATAGCATCACAAATAAAATGATTAGCATGTTGCAGTAAACGAACAATGCTATATAAGTCAGAATCCAATTCTTGTTGCGCTAAATTCTCCAACCAAAAAGTTTTAGCAGCTGCAACATCAGCCAAGGAAATTGCAGGCCTAAGAAGATGACCTGAATATAAATAGGCTTTCCTTAGATAAGATTCAAGCTTCCTATCTAAAGGATCTTTAAAGGAAGTATTATCTTCCATAGGAATAGTGGTTCATTTAGCAAGAGTAGAAATAGCCCCATCAACCTTGGGGATCTTTTCCCAATACTCTATTGAAATTGCTGGTAAAGGATACAATTTTTTAAACCTTGCCGAAGGATTAAAAGGAGTACCCGGCTTATTCCATTCCTTAGAAATCATATAAGAAATAGCATCAGGAATAGGAAAAACCTCTGGAGTAACCACAGGAGGTTTAAAAACAGAATTTAAACGTTTACTGGTTTTAATATAAAGAGGACTAGCTTCCTTAATATCCAAAGTAATTAACACTTCTTTTAACAAAGAACGCATATACTCCATTTTAAATAAATAAGTAGATTTGTCAGTGTCAATCTCTGAGGAAGGATATTCTGAATCCCATAGATTCTCATCAGAGGTGGATAATTCATTATGTTGTCGATCATTTGAAATGTCATCATCTTTATGAGAAGTTTTAAAAGACCTCTTATGCTTATTAGAAGGTGGAAATGCAGACAAAGCATTCTGAATAGAATCAGTAACAAATTCTTTAAAATTCATAGGTATATCATGTACATTAGAAGTTAAAGGAACTGCAACCGGCAATGTACTATTACTGATGGACACACTATCTACATGTAAAAGTTTATCATGACAACTAATACAAATGACATTAGGAGATATAATCTCCACAATTTTACAACAAATGCACTTAGCTTTGGTAGAACCGATGTCAGACAGCAAAGTTCCAACAGATACTTCTGGGGCAGGATCAGATTGAGACATCTTGCAAAATGTAAAAGAAAAAACAACATATAAAGCAAAATTATCAATTTCCTTATATGACAGTTTCAGGAATGGTAAAAAATGCAAATAGCATAGCCCTCTGACATAGAAAAAGGCAAGAGTCAGAAGCAATGGGGCAATAAATAATGAAAAAAGTTTTTGCGCCAAGTATGACGCACAACGTAACTGAAAAATCTTTTGGCGCCAACCATGTCTGGAAATGACACACTCGCATCACTAACGACGCAACCCTGTGTGAAACCTCTGCCTCAATTACGACACCGGAAATGACGAACTTGCGTCAACGGACGTGCCTTTCGCGCCAAAAAATTCTCGCGCCAAGAATGACGCAATAAAGTGTAGCATTTGGCGCACCCGTGAGCCTAAGTCAGCCCGCAATTTGAAACAAAGTAGTCAATTGAAAAAAAAGACTAAACCCCAGGTAAGAAAAATATTTCTTAAATTTGACTTTCCCCAAATATGAAACGGACAATCTGCAAAAGGAAATACATGAACCTGACTCATGGCAAATATAAGTACAATACATATATTTAGAACTTTATATAAATGCATAAAGTGCCCAACCATAGCTGAGGTGTCTTAAGAAATAAAAACATACTTACCAAAAGATACCCATCCACATATAACAGATAGTCAATCCAGTACTGAAACAGTTATCAGTAGAGGTAATGGTATACAAGAGTATATCGTCGATCTGAAAAGGGAGGTAGGAGATGAATCTCTACGACCGATAACAGAGAACCTATGAAAAAGCCCCCCGTTAGGAAAATCATTGCATTCAATAGGTGATACTCTCCACGTCCCTCTGACATTCGCTGTACTCCGAGAGGAATCAGGCTTCAAAATGCTGAGAAGCGCATGTCAACGTAGAAATCTTAGCACAAACTTACTTCACCACCTCCATAGGAGGCAAAGTTTGTAAAACTGAATTGTGGGTGTGGTGAGGGGTGTATTTATAGGCATTTTGAGGTTTGGGAAACTTTGCCCCTCCTAGTAGTATTGTATATCCCATACGTCACTAGCTCATGGACTCTTGCCAATTACATGAAAGAAATTATAGTTTTGTTACACTTACACTTTGTGCATCGTATTTTATATTACTTTACACTTCAGACTGGGTCTTCTCAGTATTATTACATTTAAGCTTTGCACTTTTCAATTTATATTTTAATGCATTAAGATTTAGATCCAGCAGTGATTTTAAAAATTTGGATTATGTTTTGAAAGTATCTGTGTTACTTTAACAAATTACTATAATATTTTGTATATTTCTGTGTATAATTCACAACTTACATTGAACTTTGGAATTGTCTCTATTGTAAAATAAAACAAAGCTTCAGAAAGTGGGAATTCCCTTGGCTGAACAGGGGCCTTCCCAGGGTATGTCTGAAGCTCTCTTACAAGTCTTGAGAAATGCTGTAAGCATTTTAAACAAGCTGGTCTCAATGAATTAGATCGCCAGCTGTATGCAGGTGAAGTTTACTCAAAATTCACAATACACTTATTTAACTGACAGAAAAGTAATATATACTAAACTTTAGGCAAAAGCAAGTTAACTTGTAGTGAAAACATTTCAGTTTAATTTGCAATTGATGCAAACTGAGCCTTTTATATCAGTCGCAAGTGTTCTTCAGTAGGGATGTGCATTTAGATCCTTTGTGATGATCTGAATGTGGAAGCAAGCAGAGGCTCGTGCCTTTTGGATATTTTATTAGCCATATTGATTCTTGTAAAAAAAGTTTTCCACTCTAAAATCTGGATTTGAATTGATCTTAGTGTGGGGATCTTTTACAGGAATCAATCCGGCAACAAAAATATCCAAAGGGCAAGAGCCGCTGCTTACTTCCACATTCGTATCCTCACGAAGGATCCAAATGCACATCCCTATTCTTCAGTTACCTCCTGTCTCTCAGTCTCTCCTGTGAAATTGAAATTCTGTATTCCAGAGTGCTTCATTGCTACAATTTCTCTCCAAATTAGAGCATTTTTGCTTATTGGGCCCATAGAAAGTAATAAAGCTCTCTGGGACTGACGATTTTTAGTTTTATTTTAAAGAGTGCATTGTAGTTTGCAAAAGAAACACATAATTATACAAATTTTCCTAATTTGATAAAGTTACACAGAAACTGTGAAAGCATAATCAGAATTTGTAAATTCACAATCCTAAATACACTGCTGTATACAAAATACAAAATAGAAAGTGCAACGTTTAAAATGTAAGAACACTTAATTTGATGTGTAAAGTAATATAAAATACAAAGCGTAAATGCAGCAGAACTGTCATGTCACGCAGTGCTATGTTGAACTAGAAACAAAAGAAATAGGGAGACAATTTTGGCACCCTTTTGGTCTTTTGTTTTATAGAAGTTTAATCAGAAGGTGGGTTGATAACTTGTACAAGGAGCCACCGAGGTGGAGGAATCATTTGTGGACTCATGTTTGTGGGACTCTTTTTTTCATTTGCTGTCTATTTACTGTCTGTCTTGTAGTATCACCAAGTATTGTGTTTTATACACTACACACACACACACACACACACACACACATATATATATATATTATTATTTTTTTTTGGGGGGGGGGTCCTTCTTATTTGTTTGTTTTTTGTTTCTAGTGCAATATAGCACTGCATGACATGACACTTCTGCTGCATTTGCACTTTGTGCTTTATATTTTATATCACTCTACACTTCAGATTAAGTTATATTACAATTAAACTTTGCACTTTATATTTTGTATACGGCAGTGTATTTAGGATTGTGGGTTTACAAATTCTGATTATGCTTTCACAGTTTCTGTGTAATTTTATCAAATTAGGATCAAGAACATTGTGTACTGGGCTTGTCTCTCCCTAACATACAGAAATTCAGGGATTGCTACTTGGAGACGTATAGCAAAGTTTTCCTAGCGATCTTGCAGTGTTGGAAGATCATTTTAGATCATCTCACCTGAGTGGAGAGCTTTAGATCATCAGGACCATGGTAAGCTAGGATTAGGCAATGCACATATAAATAAAGATTAAGAACATGTAATTTATGCATTAGAATGTCATACAAGGAATTGTTAGCAGACTAGACTTCAAGAAAGAAAGAGAAAACAAGAGAGAGAAAACAAAAAAAAACTTTGACATAACTCAACGATACGTTCCAGTCAGATCTGGATAGTTCTAGCTTCGCTAGTGTTAAATACAGATAGACGAAAGGAAGAATGAACCCCTTTATATGTTTCCACAAGCAGAATTTTACTTTATATAATTTTTGTTTTGTGCATAGTGATAGAAACTGTTTGTTTGTTTTTAACTGCATTTGAATTCATTGCATTTACAAAAGGTATGCTCATAATTGTAAATGTCAATTTAGTTATAAATGAATTCCCCAGGTGGTTGCTTGTTTACACGCCATGTTTATCTGCTTTATGTATTAAAGCTGCACAGCCAGTCACAATTCATACTGCCTACCCTACTGCTTTGAGCTATGCTAGTAGAGCCTTTAGACATAACAAAAGAAAAATACTGCTTGGGATGATTTTGTCCAAATAATGGTAAAAAAAAACGTAATAACGGATTCTTAGTTCTATATAAAAGAGAACATGAGATAATTTAACAACATACAGTTTAGTTTCCACAATTTACATTGCAGATTATAACTCTGAGTCGGCTCCAAGGGGTGGCATTGGGGGGCAATGCCCACCCTAAATGAAATGCTGTGCCCCCTCAAAAAAACATAATTTATGTAAGAACTTACCTGATAAATTCATTTCTTTCATATTAGCAAGAGTCCATGAGCTAGTGACGTATGGGATATACATTCCTACCAGGAGGGGCAAAGTTTCCCAAACCTCAAAATGCCTATAAATACACCCCTCACCACACCCACAATTCAGTTTAACGAATAGCCAAGAAGTGGGGTGATAAAAAAGTGCGAAAGCATATAAAATAAGGAATTGGAATAATTGTGCTTTATACAAAAATCATAACCACCCCAAAAAAAGGGCGGGCCTCATGGACTCTTGCTAATATGAAAGAAATGAATTTATCAGGTAAGTTCTTACATAAATTATGTTTTCTTTCATGTAATTAGCAAGAGTCCATGAGCTAGTGACGTATGGGATAATGATTACCCAAGATGTGGATCTTTCCACGCAAGAGTCACTAGAGAGGGAGGGATAAAATAAAGACAGCCAATTCCTGCTGAAAATAATCCACACCCAAAATAAAGTTTAATGAAAAACATAAGCAGAAGATTCAAACTGAAACCGCTGCCTGAAGTACTTTTCTACCAAAAACTGCTTCAGAAGAAGAAAATACATCAAAATGGTAGAATTTAGTAAAAGTATGCAAAGAGGACCAAGTTGCTGCTTTGCAGATCTGATCAATCGAAGCTTCATTCCTAAACGCCCAGGAAGTAGAAACTGACCTAGTAGAATGAGCTGTAATCCTTTGAGGCGGAGTTTTACCCGACTCAACATAGGCAAGATGAATTAAAGATTTCAACCAAGATGCCAAAGAAATGGCAGAAGCTTTCTGGCCTTTTCTAGAACCAGAAAAGATAACAAATAAACTAGAAGTCTTTCGGAAAGACTTAGTAGCTTCAACATAATATTTCCAAGCTCTAACAACATCCAAAGAATGCAATGATTTCTCCTTAGAATTCTTAGGATTAGGACATAATGAAGGAACCACAATTTCTCTACTAATGTTGTAGAATTCACAACTTTAGGTAAAAATTCAAAAGAAGTTTGCAACACTGCCTTATCCTGATGAAAAATCAGAAAAGGAGACTCACAAGAAAGAGCAGATAATTCAGAAACTCTTCTGGCAGAAGAGATTGCCAAAAGGAACAAAACTTTCCAAGAAAGTAATTTAATGTCCAATGAATGCATAGGTTCAAACGGAGGAGCTTGAAGAGCCCCCAGAACCAAATTCAAACTCCAAGGAGGAGAAATTGACTTAATGACAGGTTTTATACGAACCAAAGCTTGTACAAAACAATGAATATCAGGAAGATTAGCAATCTTTCTGTGAAAAAGAATAGAAAGAGCAGAGATTTGTCCTTTCAAAGAACTTGAGGATAAACCTTTATCTAAACCATCCTGAAGAAACTGTAAAATTCTCGGAATTCTAAAAGAATGCCAAGAAAAAAAGATGAGAAAGACACCAAGAAATATAAGTCTTCCAGACTCTATAATATATCTCTCTGGATACAGATTTACGAGCCTGTAACATAGTATTAATCACAGAGTCAGAGAAACCTCTTTGACCAAGAATCAAGCGTTCAATCTCCATACCTTTAAATTTAAGGATTTGAGATCCTGATGGAAAAAAGGACCTTGCGACAGAAGGTCTGGTCGTAGCGGAAGAGTCCACGGATGGCAAGAGGCCATCCGGACAAGATCCGCATACCAAAACCTGTGAGGCCATGCCGGAGCTACCAGCAGAACAAACTAGCATTCCTTCAGAATCTTGGAGATTACTCTTGGAAGAAGAACTAGAGGCGGAAAGATATAAGCAGGATGATACTTCCAAGGAAGTGATAATGCATCCACTGCTTCCGCCTGAGGATCCCGGGATCTGGACAGATACCTGGGAAGTTTCTTGTTTAGATGAGACGCCATCAGATCTATTTCTGGAAGCTCCCACATTTGAACAATCTGAAGAAATATCTCTGGGTGAAGAGACCATTCGCCCGGATGCAACGTTTGGCGACTGAGATAATCCGCTTCCCAATGGTCTATACCTGGGATATGAACCGCAGAGTTTAGACAGGAGCTGGATTCCGCCCAAACCAGAATTCGAGATACTTCTTTCATAGCCAGAGGACTGTGAGTCCCTCCTTGATGATTGATGTATGCCACAGTAGTGACATTGTCTGTCTGAAAACAAATGAACGATTCTCTCTTCAGAAGAGGCCAAGACTGAAGAGCTCTGAAAATTGCACGGAGTTCCAAAATATTGATCGGTAATCTCACCTCCTGAGATTCCCAAACTCCTTGTGCCGTCAGAGATCCCCACACAGCTCCCCAACCTGTGAGACTTGCATCTGTTGAAATTACAGTCCAGGTCGGAAGCACAAAAGAAGCCCCCTGAATTAAACGATGGTGATCTGTCCACCACGTTAGAGAGTGTCGTACAATCGGTTTTAAAGATATTAATTGAGATATCTTTGTGTAATCCTTGCACCATTGATTCAGCATACAGAGCTGAAGAGGTCGCATGTGAAAACGAGCAAAGGGGATCGCGTCCGATGCAGCAGTCATAAGACCTAGAATTTCCATGCATAAGGCTACCGAAGGGAATGATTGTGACTGTAGGTTTCGACAAGCTGATATCAATTTTAGACGTCTCTTGTCTGTTAAAGACAGAGTCATGGACACTGAATCTATCTGGAAACCCAGAAAGGTTACCCTTGTCTGAGGAATCAATGAACTTTTTGGTGAATTGATCCTCCAACCATGATCTTGAAGAAACAACACAAGTCGATTCGTATGAGATTCTGCTAAATGTAAAGACTGAGCAAGTACCAAGATATCGTCCAAATAAGGAAATACCACAATACCCTGTTCTCTGATTACAGACAGAAGGGCACCGAGAACCTTTGTAAAAATTCTTGGAGCTGTAGCTAGGCCAAACGGCAGAGCCACAAACTGGTAATGCTTGTCCAGAAAAGAGAATCTCAGGAACTGATAATGATCTGGATGAATCGGAATATGCAGATATGCATCCTGTAAATCTATTGTGGACATAAAATGCCCTTGCTGAACAAAAGGCAAGATAGTCCTCACAGTTACCATTTTGAACGTTGGTATCCTTACATAACGATTCAATATTTTTAGATCCAGAACTGGTCTGAAGGAATTCTCCTTCTTTGGTACAATGAAGAGATTTGAATAAAACCCCATCCCCTGTTCCAGAACTGGAACTGGCATAATTACTCCAGCCAACTCTAGATCTGAAACACAATTCAGAAATGCTTGAGCTTTCACTGGATTTACTGGGACACGGG
Organism: Bombina bombina; assembly: GCF_027579735.1. NCBI lineage: Eukaryota > Metazoa > Chordata > Amphibia > Anura > Bombinatoridae > Bombina > Bombina bombina. The sequence continues at coordinate 298,085,084 of NC_069500.1, read as the reverse complement.
AAAGAAAAAATCTCTTTGCAGGAGGTCTCATCTTGAAACCAATTCTGTACCCTTCTGAAACAATGTTCTGAATCCAAAGATTGTGAACAGAATTGATCCAAATTTCTTTGAAAAAACGTAACCTGCCCCCTACCAGCTGAGCTGGAATGAGGGCCGCACCTTCATGTGGACTTAGAAGCAGGCTTTGCCTTTCTAGAAGGCTTGGATTTATTCCAGACTGGAGATGGTTTCCAAACTGAAACTGCTCCTGAGGATGAAGGATCAGGCTTTTGTTCTTTGTTGAAACGAAAGGAACGAAAACGATTATTAGCCCTGTTTTTACCCTTAGATTTTTTATCCTGTGGTAAAAAAGTTCCTTTCCCACCAGTAACAGTTGAGATAATAGAATCCAACTGAGAACCAAATAATTTGTTACCCTGGAAAGAAATGGAAAGTAGAGTTGATTTAGAAGCCATATCAGCATTCCAAGTTTTAAGCCATAAAGCTCTTCTAGCTAAAATAGCTAGAGACATAAACCTGACATCAACTCTGATAATATCAAAAATGGCATCACAGATAAAATTATTAGCATGCTGAAGAAGAATAATAATATTATGAGAATCATGATCTGTTACTTGTTGCGCTAAAGTCTCCAACCAAAAAGTTTAAGCTGCAGCAACATCAGCCAAAGATATAGCAGGTCTAAGAAGATTACCTGAACACAGATAAGCTTTTCTTAGAAAGGATTCAATTTTCCTATCTAAAGGATCTTTAAACGAAGTACCATCTGACGTAGGAATAGTAGTACGTTTAGCAAGGGTAGAAATAGCCCTATCAACCTTAGGGATTTTGTCCCAAAATTCTAATCTGTCAGACGGCACAGGATATAATTGCTTAAAACGTTTAGAAGGAGTAAATGAATTACCCAATTTATCCCATTCTCTGGAAATTACTTCAGAAATAGCATTAGGAACAGGAAAAACTTCTGGAATAACCACAGGAGATTTAAATACCTTATCTAAACGTTTAGAATTAGTATCAAGAGGACCAGAATCCTCTATTTCTAAAGCAATTAGTACTTCTTTAAGTAAAGAACGAATAAATTCCATTTTAAATAAATATGAAGATTTATCAGCATCAATCTCTGAGACAGAATCCTCTGAACCAGAAGAGTCATCAGAATCAGAATGATGATGTTCATTTAAAAATTCATCTGTAGAGAGAGAAGTTTTTAAAAGATTTTTTATGTTTACTAGAAGGAGAAATAACAGACATAGCCTTCTTGATGGATTCAGAAACAAAATCTCTTATGTTATCAGGAACATTCTGCACCTTAGATGTTGAAGGAACTGCAACAGGCAATGGTACATTACTAAAGGAAATATTATCTGCTTTAACAAGTTTGTCATGACAATTAATACAAACAACAGCCGGAGGAATAGCTACCAAAAGTTTACAGCAGATACACTTAGCTTTGGTAGTTCCAGCACTAGACAGCGATTTTCCTGAAGTATCTTCTGACTCAGATGCAACGTGAGACATCTTGCAATATGTAAGAGAAAAAACAACATATAAAGCAAAATTGATCAAATTCCTTAAATGACAGTTTCAGGAATGGGAAAAAATGCCAATAAACAAGCTTCTAGTAACCAGAAGCAAAGAAAAAATGAGACTGAAATAATGAGGAGACAAAAGCGACGCCCATATTTTTTGGCGCCAAATAATACGCCCACATTATTTGGCGCCTAAATGCTTTTTGGCGCCAAAAATGACGCCACATCCGGAACGCCGACATTTTTGGCGCAAAAGGACGTCAAAAAATGATGCAACTTCCGGCGACACGTATGACGCCGGAAACAGAAAAGATTTTTTGCGCCAAAAAAGTCCGCGCCAAGAATGACGCAATAAAATGAAGCATTTTCAGCCCCCGCAAGCCTAACAGCCCACAGGGGAAAAAAAGTCAAATTTTTAAGGTAAGAAAAAATGATTGATTCAAATGCATTATCCCAAATATGAAACTGACTGTCTGAAAATAAGGAATGTTGAACATTCTGAGTCAAGGCAAATAAATGTTTGAATACATATATTTAGAACTTTATAAATAAAGTGCCCAACCATAGCTTAGAGTGTCACAGAAAATAAGATTTACTTACCCCAGGACACTCATCTACATGTTTGTAGAAAGCCAAACCAGTACTGAAACGAAAATCAGCAGAGGTAATGGTATATAAATAAGAGTATATCGTCGATCTGAAAAGGGAGGTAAGAGATGAATCTCTACGACCGATAACAGAGAACCTATGAAATAGACCCCGTAGAAGGAGATCACTGCATTCAAATAGGCAATACTCTCCTCACATCCCTCTGACATTCACTGCACGCTGAGAGGAAAACCGGGCTCCAACTTGCTGCGGAGCGCATATCAACGTAGAATCTAGCACAAACTTACTTCAAAGTTTGTAAAACTGAATTGTGGGTGTGGTGAGGGGTGTATTTATAGGCATTTTGAGGTTTGGGAAACTTTGCCCCTCCTGGTAGGAATGTATATCCCATACGTCACTAGCTCATGGACTCTTGCTAATTACATGAAAGAAATATTGATATGATCATACGCTTTAAAATAATAAATAAAATAAAAGATTGTTATGTAATGCTGCATGCTGGGGGGCATCACGCATCTGCAAGGAGCTCCGTGTCTTAACCTCTTATTTGGAATTGGAAGTTAGAGACTTTTTGGACTTATCTTTAACCCTATTAATTTTACCTAACTATTAGTGCCTTACTCATTTTCTTAAACAATAGACCATGATAAGAATATGCTTGTATCATATAAATATAAGTCTATAAATGGCTACCGGCTTCTATCAACGCCTTAAAAGTGCACTGTGATCTTAGGCCCGGCCTAAGATCACAGTGCACTTTTGAGGCGTCGATAGAAGCCGGTAGCCATTTATAGACTTACTAGTACTAAAGCCTGTGTACACGGGCCATTTTTTGCAGTACAGCAGTTCCACCCCTTGCACTCTCCCCCCTCTCTTTTGCTCTCTCTTCCCCCCCTCTCTTTTGCTTTCTCTCCCCTCCTCTCCTTTGCTTTCTCTCTCCCCTCTTTTGCTCTCTCTCTCCCCTCTTTGGCTCTCTCCCTCCTTTCTTTTGCTCTCTCTCCCCCCTCTTTTGTTCTCTCCCCCCTCTTTTGTTCTCTCCCCCCTCTTTTGTTCTCTCCCGCCTCTTTGGCTCTCTCCCGCCCTCTTTGGCTCTCCTCCCCCCTCTTTGGCTCTCCTCCCCCCTCTTTGGCTCTCCTCCCCCCTCTGTGGCTCTCTCCCCTCTTTTGCTCTCTCTCCTCTTTGGCTCTCTTCCCCCCCCTTTGGCTCTCCCCCCCCTTTGGCTCTCTCCCCCCCTTTGGCTCTCCCCCCCTCTTTGGCTCTGCCCCCCCCTCTTTGGCTCTGCCCCCCCCTCTTTGGCTCTCTCTCCCCCCCTCTTTGGCTCTCTCTCCCCCCCTCTTTGTCCCTCTCTCCCCCCCTCTTTGTCCCTCTCTCCCCCCTCTTTGTCCCTCTCTCCCCCCTCTTTGTCCCTCTCTCCCCCCTCTTTGTCTCTCTCTCCTCTTTTGCTCTCCTCTTTGGCTCTCTTTCCTCTTTGGTTCTCTCTCTCCCCCCTCTTTGGCTCTCCCCCCCCTTTATCTCTCTCCCCCCCCCCCTTTGGCTCTCTCCCCCCCTCTTTGGCTCTCTCCCCCCCGCTCTTTGGCTCCCTCCCCCCGCTCTTTGTCTCTCTCTCCCCCCTCTGTCTCTCTCTCCCCCCTCTTTGTCTCTCTCTCTCCCCCCCTCTTTGTCTCTCTCTCTCCCCCCTCTTTGTCTCTCTCTCTCCCCCCTCTTTGTCTCTCTCTCTCCCCCCTCTTTGTCTCTCTCTCTCCCCCCTCTTTGTCTCTCTCTCTCCCCCCTCTTTGTCTCTCTCTCCTTTTTGGCTCTTTTTCCTCTTTGGCTCTCCCCCCCTCCCCCTTCTCTTTGGCTCTCCCCCCCTTCTCTTTGGCTCTCCCCCCCCTTCTCTTTGGCTCTCCCCCCCCTTCTCTTTGGCTCTCCCCCCCCTTCTCTTTGGCTCTCCCCCCCCCCCTTCTCTTTGGCTCTCCCCCCCCCCCTTCTCTTTGGCTCTCCCCCCCCCCCTTCTCTTTGGCTCTCCCCCCCCTTCTCTTTGGCTCTCCCCCCCCTTCTCTTTGGCTCTCCCCCCCCCCTTCTCTTTGGCTCTCCCCCCCTTCTCTTTGGCTCTCCCCCCCTTCTCTTTGGCTCTCCCCCCCCTTCTCTTTGGCTCTCCCCCCCCTTCTCTTTGGCTCTCCCCCCCCCATTCTCTTTGGCTCTCCCCCCCCTTCTCTTTGGCTCCCCCCCTTCTCTTTGGCTCTCCCCCCCTTCTCTTTGGCTCTGCCCCCCCCCTCTTTGGCTCTGCCCCCCCCTCTTTGGCTCTGCCCCCCCCTCTTTGGCTCTGCCCCCCCTTCTCTTTGGCTCTCCCCCCCCCTTCTCTTTGGCTCTCCCCCCCCTTCTCTTTGGCTCTCCCCCCCTTCTCTTTGGCTCTCCCCCCCTTCTCTTTGGCTCTCCCCCCCTTCTCTTTGGCTCTCCCCCCCCTTCTCTTTGGCTCTCCCCCCCCTTCTCTTTGGCTCTCCCCCCCCTTCTCTTTGGCTCTCCCCCCCCTTCTCTTTGGCTCTCCCCCCCCCTTCTCTTTGGCTCTCCCCCCCCTTCTCTTTGGCTCTCCCCCCTTCTCTTTGGCTCTCCCCCCTTCTCTTTGGCTCTCCCCCCCTTCTCTTTGGCTCTCCCCCCCCCCTTCTCTTTGGCTCTCCCCCCCCCTTCTCTTTGGCTCTCCCCCCCCTTCTCTTTGGCTCTCCCCCCCTTCTCTTTGGCTCTCCCCCCCTTCTCTTTGGCTCCCCCCCTTCTCTTGTGCTCTCCCCCCCTTCTCTTGTGCTCTCCCCCCCCTTCTCTTGTGCTCTCCCCCCCCCCTGGGCTCTCCCCCCCCCTTGGCCCTTCTCCCCCCCCTCTCCTGCTCCCTCTCTGGCTCTGTCTTCACATTGCGGGACCCCGCCCAGCCACGCCCCTCGCGACGCCCGGCCACACCCCCATCGCAACGATCCAGTCGGCCACAAACATCTGTGAGGTCTGGGGAGTGCGTGGCCGCTTCTCTCGCAGCAGACCTCACAGCTGTTGAGTAGCTTACCTCGCGCTCCCCAGACCTCACAGCTGTTTGTGTACCTCGCTCTCCCTATCTCAAGGCCAAGTGTGTTTGTCTCTACTGTGCATGACAGCTTCGAACAAACACACTTGGCCTTTTATAATATAGGATATTTATATGATACAATCATATTCTTATAGGTTTACAGTACATAGGTTGTATTAAGTAGCCCGATATCCATTAGTTATTGCAAAACAGGTATAGCTAAATCTAATCTACAAAATGACCAGTACCTGAAAACCTAGTATCCTCACTGCTATTGCAAACAAAGGGGTTAATTGCATTGGGGTTTTTGGGGTGCATGTCTGTTTAGGGTACATGATTGAGAATGAGTTTAAGGGTTTTGGATCATGGTCATTCAGTGGTGAATTGTTTTTAAGGAGCTATTGCACAGGGGGTCTCAAATTTAATGTCTCTGTTTTAGTGCACTGCATAGGATTTATACTTCATTATTTTACCTCGTGATTTAGCACATATTCTCCAAATGTTAATAGTGGGGGATAAGCCACCCAGAGGCTACACTTTCCTGCAGAATATGACTCTCATACATGCTTTGTAAATGTGTGCCCCCTCGTGAAACAAAAAACAAAAAACATTTCATTCGTTCTGGAGCCGACCCTGGTTCCTTATACAATGTCAACCCTCTTGTCCAGCCCATATGCGTGTCATGCTCAAGGTACAGTCCAATGCCTGCACTGGGCCAGCAAAACAAGCAGTAGGGGAAAAAGCTCTTCTCATCCGACAGCAGCAGCAGCAGACTAAGGGAATGCTTCCACTTTACACAAACATGGCGGCCCTCAGAGGCGCACACCGGTTGCTGTATCATAGTAAGTCTCAAGCTTTTCTATTTAGCATATTATACAGTGTTAACCGAGCTTTGACCCTGCTCTGTGCCTGCATTATATACCCATCATAGCGGATTACTCACAACCTTGTACAGGCAAAGCATGTGGTTTCCTGATGCTAATATATCTTAACCTCACGCATATTTTATGTTGTTTACTAACATTACAGGCTGATTACATTAACCAGTAGTTTACTCTCTATATGCATTTGCTTGATATATCCACTATAGTCTCAGTGCAGTATGGATTAAAAGTGCTTCTGTCAGATGCTTCTGTTGCGACTGTATTTGAGTAGAAATGCCAATGTCAATTTGAGTGGTAATTGCACTGTCAGTTTAGCATTATTTTATTTCTCTTGTAAGGGATGTCCCCTCACTCTGCTCTTATTTTGACTCTTATACATGCTTTGTAAAACAATGCGTGCCCCCCCCATTTAATTCGTTCTGGAGCCGAGTCTGTTACAACTAATTATAGAAACACAAAATTCTAGTCATTGTTACCTACCACAAGATGGAGTTAAACTGTCATTTGAGAAATAGCCCTCAGTTGCTTAAATCTGCAAAAGAAACAGATCTTTACCACTACTCCTGAAAATGTATTTTATAGTACACGCCGAGTGTACAAATAACTCAAAACTTGAGAAATGTTTCAGTTAATTAAAAAAAAGTCTATAAATATTAAAACCCACAGCAAATTACAACAGAAGAAACCAAATAAGTTATTTAGTACAAAAAGCTTCAAACCACGTGCCCAAACATAGCAAAGATCATCCAGTAATATGCAAATTTATTCAATAATAATTTTTTTCTAATGAAACTCTTAACTAATAGTGAAAATGGAGACCCTGATTACTCCTAAAACAATAACAAATGGCTAACATGATTATTTAATGCAGTGATAAAAACAAAACATAAGAACTACGGCAGGACATTTGATCTGAGATGTCATTGCAGAAAATGCAGCACGTCTGCAGAAAGAATGGGACACATGCAGGAATGGTTAGTGCTTTAGCCTTGACGCACTGCTCCACATTAGACAGTTCTCTTCGATCAGCACTGTGCTCTGGCTGCACTGTGTAAGTTTTCCTTAACACAGTGCATCCAGAGCAAAGTACTGTTTGAAGGGAACTGTAAAATACGGAGCAGCTCTGCAAAGCAGCAGCACATTTATTTATGACTGGTTCTCAGGGATTTATTCAACCCTGCAAAGCTGTGACTCCTGAATGTACGAAGTTTATGTGAGCAATGCTTTTTATTACTACATTTTACATTATAATTATGTGATGCGAGACCAAGAGGAAACAGATTTATTTAAAATACTTTTTTCTCTGCAGCTAAGTTGCAATACAATTTTCAACTGCTGCAATATATTCTAAAACTTTCAAAATTGCTTCATCTTCATACTAATTAAAACATTGCAATTAAGTTGGTATTTTTGTGTAATTGCCTAATTCAAAATTATATTTTGATTCAAAATGACCTGCAGAAACTTTTTCACAAAAAAAAAAAAAAAATCTTATTGCAGAAAGTAAGAAAAAAGTTCTGCCTCCGGGAACATAAGAGAAATCATTTAGTCAGAAGATCTTTTACCTGCAAGTATAACTCCAGACCTTGTCGCCGTTGCTCCAATACTTTAGGGACCCAATTTCGCACATGTTTTGAGGGCATCTCTGGTGTTTTGATACTCTTCTTTAGCTGCAAAGTAGATAAACCAAATGTACACATTATTTGGCAAACTATGCTGAACTGAGACTTATTAATGGATTAAGAAAAACGAAAGAAAATAATGATGCTGCATGGTGTATTCTTATGATGCCCTACTGAAACAAGGTGAAAGAGATGTTACTAATAGTATGAATAATGGCCCTGTAAAATATAGTTTATATACTTTAATGCAATATCTTAACTTGGGAAGTAAAATGAATGGAATACTTCAGCCTATAGGGCCGATTTAAGAAAGTGCGAGCGGACATGATACGATGTAGCGTATCATGTCCGCTGCACATCGATAAATACAGACAATATACGCTGTCCGCATTTATCATTGCACCAGCAGTTCTTGAGAACTGCTTGTGCAATGCTGTCCCCTGCAGATTCGCGGCCAATCCGCTAGCAGGGGATGTCAATCAACCCGATCGTATTCGATTAAATTAAAGTTGCCTAAAATTGCATGCTCTATCTGAATCATTAAAGTTAATTTTGACTATACTAGCCCTTTAATGCTAATCTGCGTAAAAAGCATGAGACTTTGGGGCCTATCTATCAAGCTCCGTACGGAGTTTGAAGCCCTGTGTTTCTGGCGAGCCTTCAGACTCACCAGAAACACCATTTATGAAGCAGCGGTCTAAATACTGCTGCTCCATAACCTATCCGCCTGCTCTGAAGAGGCAGACAGACATCGCCAGAATTCAACCCAATCGAATACGATCGGGTTGATTGACACCCCCCTGCTAGAGGCCCATTGGCCGTGAATCTGCAGGGGGCGGTGTTGCACCAGCAGTTCACAAGAGCTGCTGGTACAATGCTGAATGCGGAGAGTGTATTGCTCTCCGCATTCAGCAATGTCTGTCTGACATGATCCGCTAATCGGATCATGTCGGACAGGCATTTAATAAATAGGCCCCTATATATTGGTACATATTTAATAAACAATGGCTACATTTTTACTTTATGCATTTCCTCTAACTTTTAATCTACGCTTAAACCGATTTTACTCATGCCAAAAATAAAAAATATGTATGCTTACCTGATAAATTTCTTTCTTTGTTGACACAGTGAGTGCACATCATCATCATTACTGTTGGGAATATCACTCCTGACTAACAGGAGGAGGCAAAGAGCACCACAGCAAAGCTGTTAAAGGGACACTCAAGTCAAAAACACAATGTATGCTTACCTGATAAATTTATTTCTCTTGTGGTGTATCCAGTCCACGGATCATCCATTACTTGTGGGATATTCTCATTCCCAACAGGAAGATGCAAGAGGACACCCACAGCAGAGCTGTTATATAGCTCCTCCCCTAACTGCCATATCCAGTCATTCGACCGAAAACAAGCCGAGAAAGGAGAAACCATAGGGTGCTGTGGTGACTGTAGTTTAAATTTAAAAATTACCTGCCTCAAAATGACAGGGCGGGCCGTGGACTGGATACACCACAAGAGAAATTTATCAGGTAAGCATAAATTGTGTTTTCTCTTGTAAGGTGTATCCAGTCTACGAATCATCCATTACTTGTGGGATACCAATACCAAAGCTAAAGTACACAGATGAAGGGAGGGACAAGGCAGGTACTCAAATGGAAGGTACCACTGCCTGTAAAACCTTTCTCCCAAAAATAGCCTCCGAAGAAGCAAAAGTATCAAATTTGGAAAATTTGGAAAAAGTATGAAGGGAAGACAAAGTTGCAGCCTTGCAAATCTGTTCAACAGAGGCCTCATTTTTAAAGGCCCAGGTGGAAGCCACAGCTCTAGTAGAATGAGCTGTAATCCTTTCAGGAGGCTGCTGTCCAGCAGTCTCATAGGCTAAGTGGATTATGCTTCTTAGCCAAAAAGAAAGAGAGGTTGCCAAAGCCTTTTGACCTCTCCTCTGTCCAGAGTAGACAACAAACAAAGCAGATGTTTGACGAAAATCTTTAGTAGCTTGTAAGTAAAACTTTAAAGCTCGAACCACGTCCAGATTGTGTAATAGACGTTCCTTCTTTAAAGAAGGATTAGGACACAAGGATGGAACAACAATCTCTTGATTGATATTCTTGTTAGATACCACCTTAGGTAAAAACCCAGGTTTGGTACGCAGAACTACCTTATCCGTATGGAAAATCAGATAAGGAGAATCACAATGTAAGGCAGATAACTCGGAGACTCTACGAGCCAAGGAAATAGCTACCAAAAAAAGAACTTTCCAAGATAAAAGTTTGATATCTATGGAATGAAGGGGTTCAAACGGAACTCCTTGAAGAACCTTAAGAACCAAATTTAAGCTCCATGGCGGAGCAACAGGTTTAAACACAGGCTTGATTCTAACTAAAGCCTGACAAAATGCCTGAACGTCTGAAACATCTGCCAGGCGCTTGTGCAAAAGAATAGACAGAGCAGAAATCTGTCCCTAAGGAACTAGCTGACAATGCTTTTTCCAAACCTTCTTGGAGAAAGGATAATATCCTGGGAATCCTGACCTTACTCCATGAGTAACCCTTGGATTCACACCAATAAATATATTTACGCCATATCTTATGGTAAATTTTCCTGGTGACAGGCTTTCGTGTCTGTATTAAGGTATCAATGACTGACTCGGAGAAGCCACGCTTTGATAAAATCAAGCGTTCAATCTCCAGGCAGTCAGTCTCAGAGAAATTAGATTTGGATGGTTGAAAGGACCCTGAATTAGAAGGTCCTGTCTCAGAGGCAGAGTCCATGGTGGAAAGGATGACATGTCCACTAGATCTGCATACCAGGTCCTGCGTGGCCACGCAGGCTCTATCAAAATCAACGATGCTCTCTCCTGCTTGATCTTGGCAATCAGTTGAGGGAGCAGAGGAAACGGTGGAAACACATAATCCAGGTTGAAAAACCAGGGCGCTGCTAGAGCATCTATCAGCGTCGCCTTGGGATCCCTGGACCTGGATCCGTAACAAGGAAGCTTGGCGTTCTGGTGAGACGCCATGAGATCCAGTTGTGGTTTGCCCCAACGATGAATCAATTGTGCAAACACCCACTCCCCCGGATGAAAAGTCTGACGACTTAGAAAATCCGCCTCCCAGTTCTCTACACCTGGGCTATGGATAGCTGATAGGTGGCAAGAGTGAATCTCTGCCCAGCGAATTATTTTTAAAACTTCTAACATCGCTAGGGAACTTCTTGTTCCCCCTTGATGGTTGATGTAAGCCACAGTCGTGATATTGTCTGACTGAAATCTGATGTACCTCAGAGTTGCTAACTGAGGCCAAGCCTGAAGAGCATTGAATATCGCTCTCAGTTCCAGAATATTTATTGGAAGGAGTGTCTCCTGAGTCCACGATCCCTGGGCCTTCAGGGAGTTCCAGACTGCACCCCAACCTAAAAGGCTGGCATCTGTTGTTACAATTGTCCAATCTGGCCTGCGAAAGGTCATACCTTTGGATAGATGGACCCGAGATAGCCACCAGAGAAGAGAATCCCTGGTCTCTTGATCCAGATTTAGTAGAGGGGATAAATCTGTGTAATCCCTGTTCCACTGACTGAGCATGCATAGTTGCAGCGGTCTGAGATGTCAGCATGCAAACTGCACTATGTCCATTGCCGCTACCATTAAGCCGATTACTTCCATGCACTGAGCCACCGAAGGGGGCAGAATGGAATGAAGAACACGGCAGGAATTTAGAAGCTTTGATAACCTGGACTCCGTCAGGTAAATTTTCATTTCTACAGAATCTATCAGAGTCCCTAGGAAGGAAACTCTTGTGAGTGGGGATAGAGAACTCTTTTCCTCGTTCACTTTCCACCCATGCGACCTCAGAAATGCCAGTACTACGTCCGTATGAGACTTGGCAATTTGGAAGTTTGACGCTTGTATCAGGATGTCGTCTAAATAAGGGGCCACTGCTATGCCCCGCGGCCTTAGGACTGCCAGAAGCGACCCTAGAACCTTCGTAAAGATTCTTGGGGCTGTAACTAATCCAAAGGGAAGAGCTACAAACTGGTAATGCCTGTCTAGAAAGGCAAACCTGAGAAACCGATGATGATCTTTGTGTATCGGAATGTGAAGATAAGCATCCTTTAAATCCACTGCAGTCATATATTGACCCTCCTGGATCATAGGTAGGATGGTACGAATAGTTTCCATCTTGAATGATGGAACTCTGAGGAATTTGTTTAAGATCTTTAGATCCAAAATTGGTTTGAAGGTTCCCTCTTTTTTAGGAACCACAAACAGATTTGAGTAAAAACCTTGTCCCTGTTCCTCCTTTGGAACTGAATGGATCACTCCCATAACTAGGAGGTCTCGTACACAGTGTAAGAATGCCTCTCTCTTTATCTGGTTTGCAGATAATTGTGAAAGGTGAAATCTCCTTTTTGGGGGGGAAGCTTTGAAGTCCAGAAGATATCCCTGGGATATAATTTCCAACGCCCAGGGATCCTGGACATCTCTTGCCCACGCCTGGGCGAAGAGCGAAAGTCTGCCCCCTACTAGATCCGTTACCGGATAGGGGACCGTTCCTTCATGCTGTCTTAGAGGCAGCAGTAGGCTTTTTGGCCTGCTTACCTTTGTTCCAGGTCTGGTTTGGTCTCGGACTGAGCAAAAGTTCCCTCTTGTTTTGCATTAGAGGAAGTTGATGCCGCACCTGCCTTGAAGTTTCGAAAGGCACGAAAATTAGACTGTTTGGCCCTTGATTTGGACCTGTCCTGAGGAAGGGCATGACCTTTTCCTCCAGTGATATCAGCAATAATCTCCTTCAAACCAGGCCCGAATAGGGTCTGCCCCTTGAAGGGAATGTTAAGCAGCTTAGATTTTGAAGTCACGTCAGCTGACGATAATTTAAGCCATAGCGCCCTGCGCGTCTGTATAGCAAAACCAGAATTCTTAGCCGTTAGTTTAGTCAAATGAACAATGGCATCAGAAACAAAAGAATTGGCTAGCTTAAGTGCTCTAAGCTTGCCAAGTATGTCATCCAATGGAGTCGCTACCTGTAAAGCCTCTTCCAGAGACTCAAACCAGAACGCCGCAGCAGCAGTGACAGGAGCAATGCATGCAAGGGGCTGTAGGATAAAACCTTGTTGAATAAACATTTTCTTAAGGTAACCTTCTAATTTTTTATCCATTGGATCTAAAAAAACACAACTGTCCTCAACAGGGATAGTAGTACGCTTTGCTAGAGTAGAAACTGCTCGCTTCACCTTAGGGACTGTCTGCCATAAGTCCCGTGTGGTGGCGTCTATTGGAAACATTTTTCTAAAAATAGGAGGGGGAGAGAATGGCACACCTGGTCTATCCCATTCCTTATTAATAATTTCTGTAAACCTTTTAGGTATTGGAAAAACATCAGTACACACCGGCACTGCATAGTATTTATCCAGTCTACACAATTTCTCTGGCACTGCAATTGTATCACAGTCATTCAGAGCAGCTAAAACCTCCATGAGCAACACGCGGAGGTGTTCAAGCTTAAATTTAAATGTAGAAATATCAGAATCAGGTTGCATCATCTTTCCTGAGTCAGAAACATCACCCACAGACTGAAACTCTCCTTCCTCAGCTTCTGCATATTGTGAGTCAGTATCAGACATGGTTCTTAAAGCGTCAGTATGCTTTGCATTTCGTCTAACCCCAGAGCTATCTCGCTTACCTCTAAATTCAGGTAGTCTGGCTAATACCGCTGACAGTGTATTATCCATGACTGCCGCCATGTCTTGTAAAGTAATCGCTATGGATGTACTTGGCGCCATTTGAGCGTGAGTCCCTTGAGCGGGAGTCAAAGGATCTGACACGTGGGGAGAGTTAGTCGGCATAACTTCCCCCTTGTCAGATTCCTCTGGTGATAAATTTTTTAAAGACAGAATATGATCTTTATTGCTTAAAGTGAAATCAGTACATTTGGTACACATTCTAAGAGGGGGTTCCACCATGGCTTTTAAACATAATGAACAAGGAGTTTCCTCTATGTCAGACATGTTTGTACAGACTAGCAATGAGACTAGCAAGCTTGGAAAACACTTTATATCAAATTAACAAGCAAATATAAAAAACGGTACTGTGCCTTTAAGAGAAACAAATTTTGTCAAAATTTGAAAAACAGTGAAAAAAGGCAGTAAATCAAACAAAATTTTTACAGTGTATGTAATAAGCTAACAGAGCATTGCACCCACTTGCAAATGGATGATTAACCCCTTAGTTCAAAAACGGATCAAAAAAACGATAGACTTTTTTAACAGTCACAACAAACTGCCACAGCCTGCTGTTGCCCTACCTTCCCCAATAAACGACTTTGGAAAGCCTTTGAGCCCTTTAGAGATGTCCTATAGCATACAGGGGACTCCTGAGGGAAGCTGGATGTAACAGTTTGAAATTTTAACTGCGCTAAAAAGCGCTAAAATAGGCCCCTCCCACTCATACTACAACAGTGGAAAGCCTCGGGAAACTGTTTCTAGGCAAAATTTAAGCCAGCCATGTGGAAAAAACTAGGCCCCAATAAAGTTTTATCACCAAAGCATATATAAAAACGATTAAACATGCCAGCAAACGTTTTATATTGCAATATTATAAGGGTATTACCCCTGAGAGTAAGCATGATACCAGTCGCTATTAAATCACTGTATTCAGGATTAACTTACATTAATCCGGTATCAGCAGCATTTTCTAGCATTTCCATTTCTAGAAAAAATTGTAACTGCACATACCTCATAGCAGAGTAACCTGCACGCCATTCTCCCGCTGAAGTTACCTCTCTCAGACATATGTGAGAACAGCAATGGATCTTAGTTACAACCTACTAAGATCATAGAAAACTCAGGCAGATTCTCCTTCTATTTACTGCCTGGGATAAAATAGTACAACTCCGGTACCATTTAAAAATAACAAACTTTTGATTGAAGAAAAAAAACTAACTATTTTTCACCACTCTCTCTTACTACCTCCATGCTTGTTGAGAGTTGCAAGAGAATGACTGGATATGGCAGTTAGGGGAGGAGCTATATAACAGCTCTGCTGTGGGTGTCCTCTTGCAACTTCCTGTTGGGAATGAGAATATCCCACAAGTAATGGATGATCCGTGGACTGGATACACCTTACCTAAGAGAAATTAAACTTTAATTATTCAGATAAAGCAGCAGTTTTAAACAACTTTCCAATTTACTTTCATTAACAAAATGTGCACAGTCTTTTTATATTTAAACTACTACTACTACTAGAGAGCATGCGCAAGAATAAGCGTGTATGCATTTGTGATTGGCTGATGGCTGTCACATGGTACGTGTATGCATTTGTGATTAGCTGATGGCTGTCACGTGGTACAGGGGGAGTGGAAATAGACATTACTTTTAAAATTGTCAAAAAAAATCTGCTACTCATTTCAAGTTCAGACTAAGTGCTATTGCATTGTCTTGTTATCTTGCATTTGTTGATTATGCAAATCTACTGTGTTGACTGGTCCTTTAAGTATCACTTCCCTTCCCACAACCCCCAGTCATTCGACCGAAGGAAAAGGAAAGAAAGGAAATAACACAAGTTGTAAAAGGTGCCTGAGGTTTATATAAAAAAACTGTCTGAAAACAAGGGAGGGCCGTGGACTCACCATGTCAAAAAAGAAAGAAATTTATCAAGTAAGCATAAATTTTGTTTTCTTTCTTAAGAGACGGTGAGTCCACGGAATCATCAATTACTGTTGGGAATCAAAACCCGAGCTAGAGGACAAGGATGATTAGGGAGGGACAAGACAGGAAACCTAAACAGAAGGCACCATCGCTTGAAGAACCTTTCTCCCAAAAGAAAAATGTGCAAAGAAGGCCAAGTCGTAGCCTTACAAATCTGTTCTACAGAAACCTCATTCTTGAAAGCCCAAGAAGAAGAAACAGCCCTAGTGGAATGAACTGTAATTCTCCCAGGAGGCTGCTGTCCAGCAGACTCACAAGCCAAGAGTTCAGAAACCCTCTGAGCAGGGAACTAGTAGTAAGAAACAAAGCCTTCCAAGATAATAACTTAATATCTATGGAATGCATAGGCTCAAAAGGTGGAGACATAGTTTTAAACACAGGCCTGTTTCTGACCAGGGCCTGACAAAAGGATTGTACATCCGGCACGTCCGCCAGACGCTTGTGCAACAAAATAGAGCAGAAATCTGACCCTTGAGGGTACTGACAGACAACCCTTTCTCCAGGTCTACCTGGAGAAAAGATAAGATTCACACCAAAAAAGACATGTATGGTAAATCTTTCTAGTGACAGGCTTACGAGCCTAAATCATGGTCTCAATGACTGATTCGGAAAATCCACGCTTAGCGAAAGAAAAAAGCGTTCCATCTCCAAGCAGTCAGCTTCAGAGAAACGAGATTTGAATGAAGAAGGGGCCCCTGAAGTAGAAGGTCCTTCCTCAGAGGGAGTCTCCACAGGGGTAGAGACAACATTTCTACTAGATCTGCCAATCAAAAGCAGCTTCGGACTGTATTGAGAAGCGCATCACATGACATATAGAGACGCTGCGCTACAGAGAAAGCACGCGCTTCAGCTGAGAAATCCCGCCACAGCAAAACTTCTCCTCCTCCTTGCACTGAAGGCAAAGAGAATGACAGGGGGTTGTGGGAGAGGAAGTGATACTTAAAGGGACAGTCTACACTGGAATTTTTTATTGTTTTAAAAGATAGATAATCCCTTTATTACCCATTCCCCAGTTTTGCATAACCAACACAGTTATATTTATATACTTTTTACCTCATGTGATTATCTTGTATCTAAGCCTCTGCAAACTTCCCCTTTATTTCAGTTCTTTTGACAGACTTGCAGTTTAGCTAATCAGTGCTGGCTCCCAGGTAACTTCACGTGCATAAGCACAGTGTTATCTATATGAAACACATGAACTAACACCCTCTAGTGGTGAAAAACTGTTAAAAGGCATTCTGAAAAGAGGTGGCCTTCAAGGTCTAAGAAATTAGCATATGAACCTCCTAGGTTAAGCTTTCAACTAAGAATACCAAGAGAACAAAGCAAAATTGGTGATAAAAGTAAATTGGAAAATTGTTTAAAATTACATGCCCTATCTGAATTATGAAAGTTTATTTTGGACTAGACAGTCCCTTTAACAGCTTTGTTGTGGTGCTCTTTGCCTCCAGGAGTGATATTCCCAAGAGTAATTGATGATTCAGTGGACTCACCGTGTCTTAAGAAAAACTTAAATTTATGCTTACCTGATAAATTACTTTCTTTTACGATATGACGAGTCCACGGATTTCATCCTTACTTGTGGGATATTAACCTCCTGCTAACAGGAATTGGCAAAGAGCACCACAGCAGAGCTGTATATATAGCCCCTCCCTTCCCCTCCACCTCCAATCATTCGGCCGAAGGTTATAGGAAGAAAAAAGGAAAGGCTAAAAAGGTGCAGAGGTGACTGAAGTTTTAAAAAAATAAACTAAATCTGTCTTAAAATAACAGGGTGGGCCGTGGACTCGTCATATTGTAAAAGGAAGTAATTTATCAGGTAAGCATAAATTTAGTTTTCTTTTACAAAGATATGATGAGTCCACTGATTTCATCCTTACTTGTGGGAAACCAATACCAAAGCAATAGGACACGGATGAAAGGGAGGGACAAGACAGAGACCTAAACAAAAGGCACCACTGCTTGAAGAACCTTTCTCCCAAAGATAGCCTCAGAAGAAGCAAAAAGTATCAAATTTGTAAAATTTTGAAAAAATGTGAAGGGACGACCAAGTCGCAGCCTTACAAATCTGTTCAACAGATGCATCATTTTTAAAAGCCCATGTGGAAGCCACAGCCCTGGTAGAATGAGCCGAAATTCTTTCAGGAGGCTGCTGTCCAGCAGTCTCATATGCCAGGCGGATGATACTTCTCAGCCAAAAAGAAAGAGGTAGCCGTAGCTTTCTGACCCATACGCTTCCCAGAATAAACAATGAATAATGAAGATCACTGACAGAAATCCTTATTTGCCTGTAAGTAAAACTTTAAAGCACGGACCACGTCCAAATTATGTAACAAACGCTCCTTCTTAGAAGAAGGATTATGACATAAAGAAGGAACAACAATTTCCTGATTAATATTCTTATTCGAAACAACCTTAGGAAGAAATCCAGGTTTGGTCCATAAAACCACCTTATCAGAATGAAAAATGAGATGAGGCGAATCACACTGCAACGCTGAAAGCTCAGAAACTCTTCGAGCAGAAGAAATAGCAAACAGAAACAGAACTTTCCAAGATAACAGTTTAATATCTATGGAATGCATAGGTTCAAATGGAACCGCTTGAAGAACTCGAAGAACTAAATTCAAACTCCAGGGAGGAGTAATTGGTCTAAATACAGGCTTAATTTTAGATGGAGCCTGACAAAAAGACTGAACATCCAGTACATTTGCCAAACGTTTGTGAAACAGAATTGACAAAGCTGAAATTTGCCCCTTTAAGGAACTCGCTGATAACCCTTTCTCAATCCTTCTTGGAGAAAAGACAGAATCCTTGGAATCCTAACCTTACTCCATGAGTAACCCTTGGATTTACAACAATAAAGATATTTACGCCATATCTTATGATAGATTTTTCTAGTGACAGGCTTTCTAGTCTGTATCAAAGTATTTATGACTGAATCAGAGAATCCTTGCTTCGATAAAATCAAGCGTTCAATCTCCACGCAGTCAGCTGCAGAGAAATTAGATTTGGATGTTGGAAAGGACCCAGAAGGTCCTGTCTCAATGGAAGTTTCCACGGTGGCAGAGAGGACATGTCCACTAGATCCGCATACCAAATCTTGCGTGGCCACGCAGGCGCTATCAGGATCACTGAAGCTCTCTCCTGTTTGATTCGATCAATCACACGTGGGAGGAGAGGAAACGGCGGAAACACATAAGCTAGGCTGAACAACCAAGGCACTGCCAAGGCATCTATCAGTTCGGCCTGAGGATCCCTTGACCGGGATCCGTATCTTGGAAGCTTGGCATTCTGACGAGATGCCATCAAATCCAATTCCCGTCTGCCCCATCTGAGAATCAATGAGGCAAATACCTCCGGGTGAAGTTCCCACTCCCCCGGATGAAAAGTCTGTCGACGTCTGCTTCCCAGTTCTCTACCCCTGGGATGTAGATCGCTGACAGATGACAAGAGTGGGACTCTGCCTAACTGATTATCTTGGATACTTCTATTATCGCTAAGGAACTCCTTGTTCCCCCCTGTTGATTGACATATGCCACAGTCGTTATGTTGTCCGACTGGAATCTGATAAATTTGGCCGAAGCCAACTGAGGCCACGCCTGAAGCGCATTGAATATTGCCCTCAGTTCCAGAATATTGATTGGAAGTAGAGACTCCACTTGAGCCCAAACACCCTGAGCCTTCAGGGAATTCCAAACTGCACCCCAGCCCAGAAGGCTGGCATCTGTTGTCACTATCACCCACGAGGGTCTGCGAAAACAAGTCCCCTGGGACAGATGATCCAGCGACAACCAACAAAGAAGAGAGTTTCAAGTCTCTTGATCCAGAATTATCTGAGGAGATAAATCCGCATAATCTCCATTCCACTGACCGAGCATGCACAGTTACAGTGGTCTGAGATGAAAGCAAGCAAACGGAACGATGTCCATTGCCGCTACCATTAATCCAATTTTCTGACCTCCATCAGAAATACTTTCATGGCTACCGAGTCTATCAGAGTTCCCAGAAAAGGAACCCTTGTCTGTGGGACAAGTGAACTCTTCACTATGTTCACCTTCCAGTCGTGAGTTCTCAGAAAAGACAACACTGTGTCCGTGTGAGATTTTGTCAGATGATATGTTGACGTCTGAATCAGAATATCGTCCAGATAAGGCGCCACCGCTATCCCTTGAGATCTGAGAACCGCCAAAAGAGACCTTAGAACCTTCGTGAAGATTCTGGGTGCTGTGGCCAACCCGAAAGGAAGAGCCATGAACTGATAATGTTTGTCTAAGAAGGCAAACTTTAGAAACAGATGATGATCTTTGTGGATTGGAAAATGAAGGTAAGCATCTCTTAGAAATTTGTTTAGACACTTGAGGTCTAAAAACATAATTTATGTAAGAACTTACCTGATAAATTAATTTCTTTCATATTAGCAAGAATCCATGAGCTAGTGACGTATGGGATATACATTCCTACCAGGAGGGGCAAAGGTTCCCAAACCTTAAAATGCCTATAAATACACCCCTCACCACACCCACAATTCAGTTTAACAAATAGCCAAGAAGTGGGGTGATAAAAAAGGAGCGAAAGCATCAAAAAAATAAGGAATTGGAATAATTGTGCTTTATACAAAAAAATCATAACCACCACAAAAAGGGTGGGCCTCATGGACTCTTGCTAATATGAAAGAAATGAATTTATCAGGTAAGTTCTTACATAAATTATGTTTTCTTTCATGTAATTAGCAAGAGTCCATGAGCTAGTGACGTATGGGATAGCAGATACCCAAGATGTGGAACTTCCATGCAAGAGTCACTAGAGAGGGAGGGATAAAATAAAGACAGCCAATTCCGCTGAAAAATTAATCCACTACCCAAATCAAATCAATGAAAATATAAGCAGAAGAATCAAACTGAAACGGCTGCCTGAAGTACTTTTCTACCAAAAACTGCTTCAGAAGAAGAGAAAACATCAAAATGGTAGAATTTAGTAAAAGTATGCAAAGAAGACCAAGTTACTGCTTTGCAAATCTGATCAACAGAAGCTTCATTCCTAAAAGCCCAGGAAGTAGAAACTGACCTAGTAGAATGAGCCATAATCCTTTGAGGCGGGGATTTACCCAACTCCACATAAGCAAGATGAATCAAAGACTTTAACCAAAACACCAAAGAAATGGCAGAAGCCTTCTGACCTTTCCTAGAACCAGAAAAGATAACAAATAGACTAGAAGTCTTCCTGAAATCTTTAGTTGCTTCAACATAATATTTCAAAGCCCTAACTACATCCAAAGAATGTAAAGATCTCTCCAGAGAATTCTTAGGATTAGGACACAATGAAGGGACAACAATTTCTCTACAAATGTTGTTAGTATTCACAACTTTAGGTAAAAATTTAAATGAAGTCCACAACACCGCCTTATCCTGATGAAAAATCAGAAAAGGAGATTCACAAGAAAGAGCAGATAATTCAGAAACTCTTCTAGCAGAAAAGATGGCCAAAAGGAACAAAACTTTCCAGGAAAGTAATTTAATATCCAGAGAATACATAGGTTCAAAAGGAAGAACCTGTAAAGCCCTCAGAACCAAATTGAGACTCCAAGGAGGAGAAATTGACTTAATGACAGGCTTGATTCGAACCAAATCCTGTACAAAACAATGAATATCAGGATGATTAGCAATCTTTCTGTGAAAAAGAACCGAAAGAGCAGAGATTTGTACTTTCAAGGAACTTGCAGACAAACCCTTATCCAAACCATCTTGAAGAAATTGTAAAATTCTAGGAATTCTAAAAGAATGCCAAGAGAATTTATGTGAAGAACATCAAGAAATGTAAGTCTTCCAGACTCGGTAATAGATCTTCCTAGACACAGATTTACGAGCCTGTAACAGTATTAATCACTGAATCAGAGAAACCTGACTAAGTATTAAGCGTTCAATCTCCATACCTTCAAATTTAATGATTTGAGATCCTGATGGAAAAATGGGCCTTGAGATAGAAGGTCTGGCCTTAACGGAAGTGTCCAAGGTTGGCAACTTGCCATCCGAACAAGATCCGCATACCAAAACCTGTGCGGCCATGCTGGAGCCACCAGCAGTACAAACGAACGCTCCATTAGGATTTTGGAAATCACTTTTGGAAGAAGAACTAGAGGCGGAAAGATATAAGCAGGTTGATAATTCCAAGGAAGTGACAACGCATCCACCGCTTCCGCCTGAGGATCCCTGGATCTGGACAGATACCTGGGAAGTTTCTTGTTTAGAAGAGAGGCCATCAGATCTATTTCTGGAAGCCCCCAGATTTGTACAATCTGAAGAAATACCTCTGGGTGAAGAGACCATTCGCCCGGATGTAACGTCTGGCGACTGAGATAATCCGCTTCCCAATTGTCTATACCTGGGATGTGAACCGCAGAAATTAGACAGGAGCTGGATTCCGCCCATACAAGTGTCCGAGATACTTCTTTCATAGCCTGAGGACTGTGAGTCCCCCCTTGATGATTGACATATGCCACGGTTGTGACATTGTCTGTCTGAAAACAAATAAACGATTCTCTCTTCAGAAGAGGCCAGAACTGAAGAGCTCTGAAAATTGCACGGAGTTCCAAAATATTGATTGGTAATCTCGCCTCCTGAGATTCCCAAACCCCCTGCGCTGTCAGAGATCCCTATACAGCTCCCCAACCTAAAAGACTCACATCTGTTGAGATCACAGTCCAGGTTGGCCGAACAAAAGGGGCCCCTTGAACTAAACGATGGTGATCCAACCACCAAGTCAGAGAAGAACGAACATTGGGATTTAAGGATATTAATTGTGATATTTTTGTATAATCCCTGCACCATTGATTCAGCATACAAAGCTGGAGAGGTCTCATGTGAAAACGAGCAAAAGGGATTGCGTCCGATGCAGCAGTCATGAGACCTAAAATTTCCATGAATAAAGCTACTGAAGGGAAAGATTGAGACTGAAGGTTTCGACAAGCTAAAACCAATTTCAGACGTCTCTTTTCTGTAAGAGACAAAGTCATGGACACTGAATCTATTTGGAAACCTAAAAAGGTTACCCTTGTCTGAGGAATCAAGGAACTTTTTGGTAAATTGATCCTCCAACCATGTCTTCGAAGAAACAACACAAGTTGATTCGTGTGAGATTCTGCAGAATGTAAAGACTGAGCAAATACCAAGATATCGTCCAAATAAGGAAATACCGCAATACCCTGCTCCCTGATTACAGAGAGAAGGGCACCGAGAACCTTCGAAAAGATCCTTGGGGCTGTAGCTATACCAAAAGGAAGAGCAACAAACTCGTAATGCTTGTCTAGAAAAGAGAATCTCAGGAACCGATAGTGATCCGGATGAATTGGAATATGAAGATATGCATCCTGTAAGTCTATTGTGGACATATAATGCCCTTGCTGAACAAAAGGCAGAATAGTCCTTATAGTCACCATCTTGAATGTTGGTATCCTTACATAACGATTCAATATTTTTAGATCCAGAACTGGTCTGAAAGAATTCTCTTTCTTTGTAACAATGAACAGATTTGAATAAAACCCCAGGCCTCGTTCCAGAACTGGAACTGGCATAATTACCCCAGCTGACTCCAGATCTGAAACACATTTCAGAAACGCTTGAGCCTTCACTGGATTTACTGGAATGCGTGAAAGAAAAAATCTTCTCACAGGCGGTTTTACCTTGAAACCTATTCTGTACCCTTGTGAAACAATGTTCTGAATCCAAAGACTTTGAATCGAATTGATCCAAACATCTTTGAAAAATCGTAACCTGCCCCCTATCAGCTGAGCTGGAATGAGGGCCGCACCTTCATGCGGATTTGGGAGCTGGTTTTGACTTTCTAAAAGGCTTGGATTTATTCCAGACTGGAGAAGGTTTCCAAACGGAAACTGTTCCTTTAGAGGAAGGGTCAGGCTTTTGTTCCTTATTCTGACGAAAGGAACGAAAACAATTAGCAGCCCTATATTTACCTTTAGATTTTTATCCTGAGGTAAAAAGGCTCCCTTCCCCCCAGTAACAGTTGAAATTATTGAGTCTAACTGAGAACCAAACAATTTATTACCTTGGAAAGAAAGAGAAAGCAATGTTGACTTAAAAGTCATATCTGCATTCCAAGACTTAAGCCATAAAGCTCTTCTAGCTAAAGACATATACCTGACATCAATTCTAATGATATCGAAAATGGCATCACACATAAAGTTATTAGCATATTGAAGGAGTTTAATAATGCTATAAACATTATGGTCTGACACTTGTTGCGCTAAAGCCTCCAACCAGAAAGTTGAAGCCGCAGTAACATCAGCCAAAGAAATAGCAGGTCTAAGAAGATTACCTGAACATAAATAAGCCTTCCTTAGAAAGGATTCAAGCTTTCTATCTAAAGGATCTTTAAACGAAGTACTATCTGCCGTAGGAATAGTAGTACGTTAAGCAAGAGTAGAAATAGCCCCATCAACTTTGGGGATTATATCCCAAAACTGTAATCTGTCAGATGGCAAAGGGTACAATTTCTTAAACCTTGGAGAAGGAGTAAATGAAGTACCCAGACTATTCCATTCCCTAGAAATTACTTCAGAAATAGCATCAAGAACTGGAAAAACTTCTGGAATAACTACATGAGGTTTAAAAACTGCATTTAAACGCTTAGCAGTTTTAATATCAAGAGGACTAGACTCCTCCATATCTAAAGCAATCAACACTTCCTTAAGTAAAGAACGAATAAACTCCATCTTAAATAAATATGAAGATTTATCAGTGTCAATATCTGAGGTAGAATTTTCTGAATCAGATAGATCCACATCAGAAATAGATAAATGATGGTGGTCATTTAAAAATTCATCTGAAATATGTGAAGTTTTAAAAGACCTCTTACGTTTAGCAGAAGGAGGAATAACAGACAGAGCCTTTCCGAATAGATTTAGAAACAAATTCTTTAACATTAACAGGAACATCCTGAACATTAGATGTTGAAGGAACAACAACAGGTAATGGATTATTACTAATGGAAATACTATCTGCGTTTGAAAGCTTATCATGACAAGTATTACAAACAACAGCCGGAGGAACAGTTACCAAAAGTTTACAACAAATGCACTTAGCTTTGGTAGAACCGACATCAGGCAGCGTCTTTCCAGAAGTAGATTCTGATCCAGGGTCAGGTAATGACATCTTGCAATATGTAAAAGAAAAAACAACATATAAAGCAAAATTAGCAAATTCCTTAAATGGCAATTTCAGGAATGGGAAAAAATGAAAAATGAAACAAGCTTCTAGAAAACCAGAAGCAACTGAATAGTGAAACTGAAATAGTGTGAAAAAAACTGGCGCCAGGAATGACGCCCATATTTTTGGCGCCAAGTATAACGCTGACACATTTTGGCGCCAAGAATGACGCCCATATTTTTTGGCGCCAAAAAAACGTCCGCAATACACATACGTCAAAAATGACGCAATTACGTAAAAACTTCCGGCGCCAACTATGACGCCGGAAATGACAAAAAATTTTGCGCCAAAAAAGTCTCGCGCCAAAAATGACGCAATAAATAGAAGCATTTTCTGCACCCGCGAGCCTAACAGCCCGCAATTTTTGAAAAAAAATCAATTGAAAATTTAAGGTAAAAAAAAAATAATGAAATTTATATGCATTTTCCCAAAAAATGAAACTGACAGTCTGAATGAAGGAATACTGATTATCTTGAATCATGGCAAATATAAGTTTAAACACATATATTTAGAACTTTACATATAAAGTGCCCAACCATAGCTTTGAGTGTCATAAATAGAAATAAGACTTACTTACCCTAAGACACTCATCTACATAAAGTAGATAGCCAAACCAGTACTGAAACGAGAATCAGTAGAGGTAATGGTAAATAAGAGTATATCGTCGATCTGAAAAGGGAGGTAGGAGAAGAAATCTCTACGACCAATAACAGAGAACCTATGAAATAGATCCCCTAGAGGAAGACCATTGAATTCAAATAGGCAATACTCTCTCACATCCCTCTGACATTCACTGCACTCTGAGAGGAAAACCGGGCTTCAGCCTGCTGCGAAGAGCATATCAACGTAGAATCAAGCACAAACTTACTTCACCACCTCCATGGGAGGCAAAGTTTGTAAAACTGAATTGTGGGTGTGGTGACGGGTGTATTTATAGGCATTTTAAGGTTTGGGAAACTTTGCCCCTCCTGGTAGGAATGTATATCCCATACGTCACTAGCTCATGGACTCTTGCTAATTACATGAAAGAAATGGGTCTGAACGTTACCTCTTTTTTGGAGACCACAAATAGGTTAGAGTAAAACCCCTGTCCCTGTTCCAATTTTGGAACCGGACAGATTACTCCCATAGTAAAAAGGTCTTTTACACAGCGTAACAACGCCTCTCTTTTTATCTGGTTTACAGATAATTTTGAAAGATGAAATCTCCCTCTGTGGAGAAAATCCTTGAATTCCAATTGATAACCGTGGGTCACTATTTCTAGTGCCCAGGAGTCCTGAACATCTCTTGCCCAAGCCTGAGCAAAGAAAGAGAGTCTGCCCCCTACTACATCCGGTCTCGGATCGGGGGCCACCCCTTCATGCTGTCTTAGGACCAGCAGTGGGTTTTTTGGATTGTTTACCCTTATTCCAGTTCTGATTGGGTCTCCAGGCTGACTTAGATTGGGAAAAATTCCCTTCCTGCATTGTGGAAGAAGAAAAAGCAGGGGTCCTCCTTTAAAGTTCCGAAAGGAACGAAAATTATTCTGTTTACCCCTCATTTTAACCAACTTATTCTGAGGTAGGGCATGGCCTTTACCTCCTGTAATATCAGAAATGATTTCCTTCAATTCTGGCCCAAAAAGGGTCTTACCTTTAAAGGGAATAGCTAAAAGCTTATGTTTTGATGACACATCAGCAGACCAAGATTTGAGGCACAATGCTCTACGTGCTAAAATAGCAAATCTTGCATTTTTTGCCGCTAATTTAGCAATTTGAAAAGCGGTATCAGTAATAAAAGAATTAGC
This sequence comes from Bombina bombina, assembly GCF_027579735.1. Classification (NCBI taxonomy): domain Eukaryota; kingdom Metazoa; phylum Chordata; class Amphibia; order Anura; family Bombinatoridae; genus Bombina; species Bombina bombina. The sequence goes on along the minus strand of NC_069500.1, from coordinate 298,058,708 downwards.
TAGCTTAAGAGCCTTAATTCTATCTAAAATGTCATCTAATGGAGTCTCAACCTTAAGAGACACTTCTAGAGCCTCAAACCAAAAAGCTGCTGCAGTAGTTACTGGAACAATGCAAGCAGTAGGTTGTAAAAGAAATCCCTAATTAACAAATAATTTCTTTAGTAGACCCTCTAATTTCTTATCCATAGGGTCCTTGAAAGCACAACTATCCTCAATGGGTATAGTAGTACGCTTAGCTAGGGAAGATATAGCTCCCTCTACCTTAGGGACCATTTGCCATGAGTCCCGAATGGTATCTGATATGGGAAACATTTTCTTAAAATTAGGAGAGGGAGAAAACTGTATACCTGGTCTATCCCATTCCTTACTAATGATTTCCGAAATTCTCTTAGGAACCGGAAAAATATCAGTGTTAGTAGGAACTTCCAAATATTTACCCATTTTACACAATTTCTCTGGAGGAATCATAATAGGATCAAAATCATCCAGAGTCGCTAAAACCTCCCTAGGTAACAGGTGGAGGTGTTCAAGATTAAATTTAAATGACATAGCATCCAAATCTGTCTGAGGCAAAACATTCCCTGAATCAGAAGTTTCACCCTCAGAAAGTAATTCCCTGATCCCCAACTCAGAGCACTGTGAAGGAACATCGGAAATAGCTAATAAAGCATCAGAGGATTCAGTATTTACATTAATACTTGACCTACTGCATTTACCCTTCAACACTGGTAATTTAGACAATACCTCAGTAAGGGTAGTTGACATAACTGCAGCCATCTCCTGCAGAGTAAAGGAATTAGACGCACTAGAAGTACTAGGCGTCGCTTGTGTGGGCGTTAAAGGTTGTGACACTTGAGTAGAATTGGATGGCATATCCTGATTCTCTTCAGACTGAGAACCATCCTTAGGCACACTTTCTTTATTTAAAATATGCTTTTTACATTGTAAGGCCCTTTCAGTACAAAAGTTACATAATGTTAGAGGGGGTTGCACAATGGCTTCTAAACACATAGAACAATGAGAAACCTCAATGTCAGACTAGTAATACCACACAAGTCGTTTAAACACTTATTTATAGCATAAAATAAACATTAGAAAAAACGTGTACTGTGCCTTTAAGGAAAGAAAAAGTGAATAATTTTTCCAAAATGCTCAAAAAACGTTAAAATTATTCGCAAATTTAACTAATATCGTTGGTTAATACAAAAATAACTGCATCCAGAAGCAAGGGCAGAAATAAGGCTTTAGAAGTACTTATATCAACATCTAGTCAAAAGATATATAAAAATACCCTCTGCACCTCGCCACAGCTCTGCTGTGGCGCCTACCTGCCCCCAGGGTACTTCAAATCAAGTTTCCAACCCTTCCGACCAGCTACACAGTTCAGGAGCCACCGAGTTACTGCTTGCTGCTGCTTAGCCTGAAGGAAGTGCGCATCTGAGCGTGCAAAAATAAGCTACGCCCCTTAAGGTCAAAAGTCGGAGTAGGCCCAAACAACACCGCATGGGAATGCGGTTTTGCACCAAAGTAAAAGTACACACGAAATACAACCCTCAAACATAAAACCAACAAGTTTTAAGTGCCAAAAATAAAAAACATAAAACATCGTTTTTCACATTGTCTCTCATGTCACATAATGCACAAATATCAACTGATGATAAATATAATATAGGGACTCCAGTAATACCCCTCTTATTAAAATAGGTTTTACTGCTTACCCCATTCCCATACAGGGAAATAATGCCAGCCAGTTCTGATACACCAAGTCTCCTCAGAAAAAAAGGCTGCACATACCTTAATTCTGCTTGTAGCATGAAACCGGTCTCCACAATGAAGATGTCTCATGGTTACCTTCAGAAGTCTTGTGGGAACCAGCGTGGATCTTAGTTACAAATGCTAAGATCATCAAACCTCAGGGCAGAAATCTTCTTCCATATCCCCCTGAGGAAAATAGTACGCACCGGTACCATTTAAAAAAAAAAACTTCTTGATTGAAGAAACTAAAACTAACACCTCACTTTACCATGTCTTCCTAGTATAACACAGGCAAAGAGAATGACTGGAGGTGGAGGGGAAGGGAGGGGGCTATATATACAGCTCTGCTGTGGTGCTCTTTGCCACTTCCTGTTAGCAGGAGGTTAATATCCCACAAGTAAGGATGAAATCCGTGGACTCGTCATATCTTTGTAAAAGAAAAAAAGTATATTTATATTGTAGTAAAGCCATAATAGCACTGGCGGGTACTGGTGGGTTATATACAGTTGTAAGCAAAAATGGGGGCACTCCTGACCAATAACATATTACATTAATTTTCAAAGTAAAAATTAGTTAACACAAATCTGCAGTGAACAAAGGTGATATAATTTTTTCAAATATTAATGTCAATTTACTATTTATTTCCTGAATGTAACTACAAAAGAAAAGGAAAAGTGGCATGTGCAAAAAGTTTGCACATGCATATGGGTTGATCCACTAGGGATTTCTTTAATTGTCTAAATTGACTCGCTAGGCCTTAATCCAATCCTGGTGGTGACATTTCCAGAGCTTAATAAATTCCTTGGAAATTTACACATCCAACTCAATCTGCTATACTGTCTGCTATATTAGGTATAGTGGCCTTGAGTTTAAAAAAAATAGTGTCATTGTCAGAGGGGTTGTGCAAAATAACTGCTATCCTTTTGTTTGAGATATAGTCAGAAGTTGATGTTTATATTTCGTCATAGACCCAAAAGTAATTTTCTATATCTCATATCCCTCTATGAAAAAAAATGGAAAAAAAAATGTGATTGAATGTCCAAGAGGGCTCTTATTTTATTTTACAGTTGTTGATATCTTCCCTTATAATTTTATTTTTAATTGCTTCTTTTAACATGGGTCCAAGAGTGGCCTGATATGTCATATGTCAAGGATCTGTTCTGGGTCCTCTACTCTTCTCCATTTATACTTTGTTGGGTAAACTTAACAGTTATGTTTTCAAATATGACCTCTATGCTGATGAAACCCAGATCTACCTCTCCACTCCTGCTATCTGTCCTTTCTCATGTCAGCAACTGCTTATCTGGTATTTCTTCCTGGATGGCCTCTTACCACCAAGATTAACATGTCCAAGACTGAGCTCCTTCTTATCCCCCCTTAAGCTCTATGCCAACTTCTGACTTCTCTATCCCTGTTGACAGCATTACCATTTCCCCATCACCCCAAGTCTGCTGCCTCGGAGTTACACTAGACTCAAATCACTTGTTCCCCATATCCAATCACTTTCTACATCCTGCCGCAACCATCTACTCAATATTTCCAAGATTCTACCTTTTCTGAGCGCTAACACCACAAACCAAATAATCCACTCCCTTGTTATTTCCTGACTTGACTAATGCAATAACCTACTTACTGGCTATCCTCTTTCCCACCTCTCCCCCTTCAATCCATTCTAAATGCCTCTGCCAGGCTGATCCACCTTTCCTGTCGCTCTGTATCTGCTGCACCTCTCTACGAGTCCCTTCATTGGCTCCCAATTCACAGCAGAATTAAATTCAAAATTCTCACCCTTACATACAAAGCTATCCCCAACGCCGCTCCCCTCTACCTATCCTCTCTAATAAACAAGTATACTCCAGCCCGCCCACTAAGATCCAACAATGACCTGCTCCTTGCATCCGTGACTATCACCTCTTCTCACCTACCCTCTGGAACACTCTCCCTCGTGCTCTCAGGCTTTGCCCTAATCTTTCTTCCTTTAAATGCTCCCTGAAGACTTTCCTGTTCAGAGAAGCCTACCACCCAACTCAATAATAAATTAATTTCACTTACCTAACATTTCCCTTATCTAACTTTGTTCTAACATCTTTCTCAATCTTGCAGTCCTCACCTCCTGTTTCTCAACCTCCTACCGTTCTAGATTGTAAGTTCCCACGGGAATAGGGCCCTCAATTCCTCCTGTATGCGTTTGTAAAAAAATGTTACTGTCTCTTACACGTTTTATATAATTGTTTTATTAAAATAAATTGCATCCATCAACAGTGCTGCGGAATATGCTGGCGCTTCATAAATAAAGTATAATAATAAAAAAATATAAAAAATGTCTCCTATTTCAGCTTAAAGCTATGTCTGGAGGTCCAAGACTGACCTGTTTTATTCAGATGGGAAAGCTCTTCACTTTTTCAATTTTAAGTTTTCTAGGGGGCTAATTCTGCATTAACCTCCTTCAAATGCTATATAAATATTTGGGTCCAAGAGAGACCCTATGATTATGGGAGGTTTGTATAATTTAAAAAATGAGGTTTAATTTATATCTATGCATTTTTCTATTTTTTACTTTTGTTTTGCACACAATATGTAAGCCTACTACTTTTGCCATTGCGATTGGACAAATGTCATATGTTGTAACCTATAAAAACCTTAATAAAACCTTTAAAAAAAAAAAAAGTAGGAAAAAACTCCTGAATCTCCGGTGATATTTCAGGGATTTTGCTTTATTGTCCCTGGAATTGACTGTGGCCTATCCCTGTTGTGTCAGACTGCTTCATTAGTCCCGTGCATCAGAAGAAGCACTGCAGGGGTGGCAGCTGCTAGCTCTGGCTGCAAAGCTTACCACTACCAGCACCACAGCAAAAATTCCCCTACCCTACCCCTGGGTCAAACTGCAAATTAAAACGATGATTTCCAGCCCCTCCCCAAACTGCAATAATGTTTACCTAAAAGGTTTGGAGAAGTCACAAGGCACAGATAGAAATGACTCCTTAAATTGTAGTAGTTCTTCATCACAGACCCCGTGTCAATCTGCAACTTGAATGATGATGTTTTGTAAACACCCTCCCCACCCATGTCAAACTGCAATGGTGTTTACATGAATGGATAAGCCAGAAAAGAAAGCCCATACATACCTCCCAACATTTGATATTGCCAATGAGGGACACATTTCTCAACCACTTACAGAGTTCTGCTGCCCCCCCTCCCCTACCAGCACACAAAGATAAAGCAGGCTCATCTTCCTTACATGTCACTCTACATCTGCTGCACCTCTCTGCCAATCCCTTCACTGGCTTCCTCTTGCCTCCAGGATTAAACACAAAATATTCACTCTGACATACAAAGCCCTCAACTGCACTGCTCCCCCCTACATTTCAGACCTTGCCTCCAGATACTCTCCCTCCCGTCTCCTTTGCTCTGCTCACAATCTCCTCCTCTCTTGTTACTTCCTCACATTCCCGTTTACAGGAGTTCTCCAGACTGGCTCCCATCTTGTGGAACTCCCCGCTAGTTTTATCAGCTTCAAGCGCTCCCTACAGTCTCTACTATTCAGGGATGCATACAACCTACACTAACCTTTCCTAACTCCATTGCTTTCCCCTTGAACCCCTTAGCATGTAAGCCTATGAGCCCAGCTGTTTACAGATCGCATTCATAAGAGCGACTACAAAAGTGCAACTCTCGGTAGGGCCCTCTACCCATTTGATCTCTATAAATGTTATTTTGTATACCGCCTATGTTTATAGCACTGTAGAATTTGTTGGCGCTCTACAAATACCTGATAAAAAAAAATAATGATTATATACATAATTGCTGTTAGAGACAATTGACACAAATTATGAAATTTAACAAAAATAATAAAAAATAGTGAAAAATTAGTTTTCAACAGGCCCAAGTAAAAGGGAAAATATTCTTAAAGGGACAGTCAACTCCAGAATTGTTATTGTTTAAAAAGATAGATAATATCTTTATTACCCATTTCCCAGTTTTGCATAACCAACACTGCTATTTTAATATACTTTTTACGTCTGTGATAACCTTGTATCTAAGCCTCTGCAGACTCTACCCTTATTTCAGTTCTTTTAACAGACTTGCATTTCAATCAGTAACTCATAAATCATTTCACAGGAGTGATAACAATGTTATCTATATGCCACACATAAACTATCTGTGAAAAAAAAATATCAAAATGCACAGAAATAAGAGGCGGCCTTAAAGGGCTTAGAATTTGGCATATGAGCCCACCTAGGTTTGCTTTTTCAACAAAGAATACCAAGAGAACAAAGCAAATTTGATTATCAAATTAAAATGGAAATTTGTTTAAAATTGCATGCCCTATCTGAATTATGAAAGTTTAATTTTGACTAGAATGTCCCTTTAATGATTATACTGACTGACTGAATAGCAATACCAAATTGTTTTCAAGCAAGGTATAGGGGTTTAATTTTTCTGGGCACAGATAGAAACAACTCTTAATCTATTTTAATTATAAAGTGTCTTCTAGAAACTCAAACTCTGCATCGCATGTCCCAAGCTGTGAAGTCCACAAGTGAAATAAGGAAGGAAAAAACTTAAGGCAGGTACCAAATAGGCACTGCAACCTAAAGAAGTATCCTACCAAAAGCAGCCTCAGAGGAGGCAAATGTGTTAAAATGGTAGAATTTGGTAAAGGTATGAAAAGATGACCAAGTATCTGCCTTGCACATCTATTCAAGCTTCATTTCTAAAAGCCCAAGCAGTGGTAACTACTCTGGTAGAATGAGCAGTAATTAATTCCTCTCCACTACTAGGTATGCTACGCGAATCAAAGCTTTAAGCCATCCTGCCAAGGTGATTGAAGTAGCTTTTTGTCCCTTGTGGGGACCTGACAAATGGATAAATAAGATACAATTTCAAGGCCCAGACCACATAAAAGCTATGAAGTGTTCTCTCTTTAGTGCTTTTTTTGCCACTGGACAGAAAGATGAGACTAAAATTTCCTAATTGATGTTTTCAGAAGAAATAACTTTAGGAAGGAAAGAGTTGATGGAAGAAGTGCGCTTGAGAGAGAAAGTTCTTCCTGAGAGAAAAACTCTAAACTCTGTAGAGCCCTAAGATGTTGATCACAAACGTTGCCTCCAAAGGAGTCCGAACTCCATACACTTTTTGGGAACCCCATAATGTGCTCCAATCAGCAACCTGGCGTAAGCAGTAAATACTACCCAATTCGGACGGAGGACAAAGTTACAGAATGTCTAGTGCTGAAATCTAAGAGATCCTTTAAGACAGACTGCTGAAATCTCCATTCCACTGTTGCACCATTTTAAGCTGCAAAGAATATAAGTGGGTTCTGGCAAAAGAAATGGCAACTACTTCCATGTATTGAAGCAGTGTAGGAAGAAGAGTTTGATGGAGAAGAGCACAGGGCTACTAGTATTTGAGTTTGCAAGCATATTTGAGAGATAGTCCCATTGTTATAGAGTTTATCATGAAACCCAGAAAAGCAAGTCTGGTATGTGGTAGTAGAGAGCTTTTTGGGAGGTTGATTTTTTAACCATATGAAAGAAGAAATTGTGTTCATATGTTTCTGAGCCATCTTAAAGAAGAAGCCTGTACCAGAATGTAGTCTAGGTAAGGAGCTACTGCCGAGCCCTGATCTCTCTCTATGTACAAAAGAGATCCGAGAACCTTTGAAAGACTCTTGGTGTTTGTACCAGACCAAATGGGAGTGACACACATTGGTAATGCCTGTTTAGAAAAACAAATTAGAAATTGTGTATGATTCCTGTGAATAGGGATATACAAATTTGCATATTTCAAGTCATTGGAGGTAAAGAAGCTTTTCTGCCACAAAACAAAAAAGGTAAGGAGAGGGTTAAGTTCAAGAGAAGCAAGGGTCAGATATTATGTCACACCATACTGCAAAAGCTGCAAATATGTAGACTACAGTAACAGCTGGAGGAAACATATAGCTTGCCAGCTGAAAAGATCTGCGAAAAATGTGATTATCTCACAGCGCCTTCTCTATATCATACTAGCTCCCCAGAAAGACAAGAAACCTAGTATATCTTGGGGTTAATTACAGTGAGAAGAGAGTCTAGGGAGCGCCTCAAAGTGGGCAGAGGATAATACTGGAATAGTACTATGATGAATAGAGGTGATAAGTGATGATAATTGACAAATTTATTAGCGTATACACAATGGTAAAATTAAAGATATAAAAAAACATAAATTTATTTCTCTTGTAGTGTGTTCAGTCCATGGGTCATCCATTACTTATGGGATATATTCTCCCCCCAACAGGAAGTTGCAAGAGGATCACCCAAGCAGAGCTGCTATATAGCTCCTCCCCTCACATGTCATATCCAGTCATTCGACCGAAACAAGACGAGAAAGGAGAAACTATAGGGTGCAGTGGTGACTGGAGTTTTAATTAAAATTTAGAACTGCCTCAAAAAAGACAGGGCGGGCCGTGAATGAACACACTACAAGAGAAATAAATTTATCAGGTAAGCATAAATTATGTTTTGTCTTGTTAAGTGTGTTCAGTCCACGGGTCATCCATTACTTATGGGATACCAATACCAAAGCTAAAGTACACGGATGATGGGAGGGACAAGGCAGGAACATTAAACAGAAGGAACCACTGCCTGTAGAACCTTTCTCCCAAAAACAGCCTACCGAAGAAGCAAAAGTGTCAAATTTGTAAAATTTTGAAAAAGTGTGAAGTGAAGACCAAGTTGCAGCCTTGCAAATCTGTTCAACAGAGGCCTCATTCTTAAAGGCCCAGGTGGAAGCCACAGCTCTAGTGGAATGAGCTGTAATTCGTTCAGGGGGCTGCTGTCCAGCAGTCTCATAGGCTAACCGTATTATGCTACGAAGCCAAAAAGAGAGAGAGGTGGCCGAAGCCTTTTGACCTCTCCTCTGTCCAGAATAAACGACAAACAGAGAAGAAGTTTGCCGAAAATCTTTAGTTGCCTGTAAGTAGAACTTCAGGGCACGGACTACGTCCAGATTATGCAAAAGACGTTCCTTCTTTGAAGAAGGATTACGACATAATGATGGAACAACAATCTCTTGATTGAAATTCCTGTTAGAAACAACCTTAGGTAAAAACCCAGGTTTAGTACGCAGAACTACCTTGTCTGAATGAAAAATCAGATAAGGAGAATCACAATGTAAGGCAGATAACTCAGAGACTCTTCGAGCCGAGGAAATAGCCATCAAAAACAGCACTTTCCAAGATAAAAGCTTAATATCAATGGAATGAAGGGGTTCGAACGGAACACCCTGAAGAACTTTAAGAACCAAGTTTAAGCTCCACAGAGGAGCAACAGTTTTAAACACAGGCTTAATCCTAGCCAAAGCCTGACAAAAAGCCTGGACGTCTGGATTCTCTGCCAGACGTTTGTGTAAAAGAATAGACAGAGCAGAAATCTGTCCCTTTAACGAACTAGCGGATAAACCCTTTTCTAAACCCTCTTGTAGAAAAGCCAATATCCTAGGAATCCTAACCTTACTCCATGAGTAACTCTTGGATTCACACCAATATAAATATTTACGCCATATCTTATGGTAAATTTTTCTGGTAACAGGTTTCCGAGCCTGTATTAATGTATCAATAACCGACTCCGAAAAACCACGCTTTGACAGAATCAAGCGTTCAATCTCCATGCAGTCAGCCTCAGAGAAATTGGGCTTGGATGGTTGAAAGGACCCTGAATTAGAAGGTCCTGCCTCAGAGGCAGAGACCATGGCGGACAGGACGACATGTCCACTAGGTATGCATACCAGGTCCTGCGTGGCCACGCAGGCGCTATCAGAATCACCGATGCTCTCTCCTGTTTGATCCTGGCAATCAGTCGAGGCAGCAACGGAAACGGTGGAAACACATAAGCCATGTTGAAAACCCAAGGGGCTGCTAGTGCATCTATCAGCACCGCTCCCGGGTCCCTGGATCTGGATCCGTAACAAGGAAGCTTGGCGTTCTGGCGAGATGCCATGAGATCCAGTTCCGGTTCGCCCCAACGAAGAATTAGTTGAGCAAATACCCTCCGGGTGAAGTTCCCACTCCCCGGATGAAAGGTCTGGCGACTTAGAAAGTCCGCCTCCCAGTTCTCCACGCCTGGGATGTAAATCGCTGACAGGTGGCAAGAGTGAGACTCTGCCCAGCGAATTATCTTCGAGACTTCCAACATCGCTAGGGAACTCCTGGTTCTCCCTTGATGATTGATGTAAGCCACAGTCGTGATGTTGTCCGACTGAAACCTGATGAACCTCAGTGTTGCTAACTGAGGCCAAGCTAGAAGCGCATTGAATATTGCTCTTAATGTTTATTGGGAGGAGTTTCTCCTCCTGAGTCCACGATCCCTGAGCCTTCAGGGAGTTCCAGACTTTTATTTAAAGTAACATCAATACAATTGGTACACATATTTCTATTGGGCTCCACATTGGCTTTTAAACATAATGAACAAGCAGATTCATCTGTATCAGACATGTTTAAACAGACTAGCAATGAGGCTAGCAAGCTTGGAAAATTCTTTCAATAAATTTACAAGCAATATAAAAAACGCTGCAGCGCTTTTAAAAACACAGCTGAAATAACAATGAACTAATTCAGCTATAGTAAAACAAATTTTAACAGTAAATGTATGAAATTAGCAGAGGATTGCACCCACTAGCAAAAGGATGATTAACCCCTCAATGCCCAAAAACGGATAATCAATTTAAGATTTAACGCTTTTATCACAGGTCTGCTGTGACTGATTACCTCCCTCAAAAATGAATTTTGAAGACCCCTGAGTTCTCTGGAGACGTCCTGGATCAAGGAGGAAAAAGCAGGAAGACTGTGCTAGAATTTTAACTGCGCAACAAGGCGCTAAAAAACAGCCCCTCCCACTCATATTACAACAGTGGGAGACCTGATATAACGATTTCTATGCAGAAATATACGTTAGCCATATGGAAAAAAATCATGCCCAAAAAGATTTATCACCAAAGTACCTCACAAAACGAATAACATGCCAGTAAACGTTTTAAAAACAAACTTTTCCAATGTTATGCAAAGTTATCACTAAGCCTGCTACCAGTCGCTTCTACTGCAGTTAAGGCTCATATATTATTTCAGTATTAACAGTATTTTCTCAGTCAAATTCTAGTCCCTAGAAAATAACTCAACTGCGCATCACATTTATCAGCCTGATACCGAGGTCGCTACTACTGCATTAAAGGCTGTACTTACATCATATGGGTAACAGCAGTGTTTTCTTAGTCAATTCCATTCCTAGAAAATATTTTACTGCACATACCTCATTTGCGGGGGACCCCGCATGCTATTCCCTTTTCTGAAGTTACCCCACTCCTCAGAATATGCGAGAACAGCCAGTGGATCTTAGTTACGTCTGCTAAGATCATAGAAAACGCAGGCAGATTCTTCTTCTAAATACTGCCTGAGAGAAAAAAACAGCACACTCCGGTGCCATTTAAAATAACAAACTTTTGATTGAAGAATAATTAAGTAAAAAACTCCTAACTCCTCTCACGACCTCCTTCTTTGTTGAGAGTTGCAAGAGAATGACTGGGTATGACATGTGAGGGGAGGAGCTATATAGCAGCTCTGCTTGGGTGATCCTCTTGCAACTTCCTGTTGGGGGGAGAATATATCCCATAAGTAATGGATGACCTGTGGACTGAACACACTTAACAAGAGAAATATGACCAGTAGAAAGTTACTCAGCATAAAAATATCGCATAAAAAATATATAAAAAATATTCATGGATCCATGTTACACATAAAAAATAAAATTAAAAACATATAACCATCATAAGTGAAGGGTGCAGTATAGATAGGTATATTTGTGTATATTGTACTATGCCTCGGTTAGGAGGGATAGTATACCATCAAATGAAAATCTTAAAAAACTGTCCTAAAATGACATTCTAAAATAATAATCTTAAATTGCTACTACAAATAACTGGAATTAGTCTGTGTGTTTGCGTTTCCGTATGCAAAGTAAGTGGTTCCTGATTCACAGGGTGTTAGTGGTTCTCCAAGTGCATTCCACAGGTACACTGGGAATTTATGTTCTATTTTTGGATTAACTGTATTTTTTCTGGTATGATCCTTACCACAGAATACACAGGATACTAACACAATCACCTAATCAGCTTTCTTTACACGGATTTTTCACTATTTTGTTTTTCTTCAATTGTGATTTAGACTGACCACATTGGATTTTTTACCTTTATTTTTTATTTTTAATCATCAATTGTTTTCTATATATTTTTTCACCATTTTTTGCAACAATTTTGAGACACAGTTTTATTATTTTCACTTTTTTGGACACCTTCACATCAACTTTTCCCCACAGGATAGACTGTAAATAGGAGCTTTCTATAGGACTTAATCGCCCTGAAAGACTTGGAGAACCACTAACACCCTGTGAATCAGGGACCACTTACTTTGCATACGGAAACGCAAACACACTGACTAATTCCAGTTATTTGTAGTAGCAATTTAAGATTATTATTTTAGGACTGTTTTTTTAAGATTTTCATTTGATGGTATACTATCCCTCCTAACCGAGGCATAGTACAATATACACAAATATACCTATCTATATGTTTTTAATTTTATTTTTTATGTGTAACATGGATCCATGAATATTTTTTATGCAATATTTTTATGCTGAGTAACTTTCTACTGGTCATATTTTTATATCTTTAATTTTACCATTGTGTATACGCTAATACATTTGTCAATTATCATCATTTATCACCTCTATTCATCATATTACTATTCCAGTATTATCCTCTGCCCACTTTGAAGTGCTTCCTAGACTCTCTTCTCACTGAAACATTTTTCTGCCCATACAATTCTCAAGAGGTACTTTTCTCTAAAGCAGTGTTTCTCAACCGCGGTTCTCAAGTACCCCCAACAGGCCAAGTTTTCATTATAGAGCACAGGTGAAATAATCAGCTGATCAGTAACCATGGTTACTAACCCATCATCTGATTATTTCACCTGTGCTTTAGTCTAGTTCAGCTACAATGAAATTCTGGTCTGTTGGGGGGAATTGAGGACCGTGGTTGAGAAACACTGCTCTAAAGGAATGGTAGTACACCTAGTAAAAGTTGAACTAGCACTGTCCATCTTTGCAATAGTCTCCCACAAATCCAAATTTTCAGAGGATATTCAACTCCTGGCAAGTAAGACGATGCAAAGAGCACCCCAGCAAAGCTGTTAAGTGTAACCTCCCTTACCCATAATCCCCAGCCATTCAGTCGAAGGAAAATGGAAAAAGAAGAAAGACAAGGGTGAAAAAGTGCCTGAGGTTTACTCAAAAAAACTGCTGAATTATAATTTATAAAGAGGGCGGGGTCGTGGACTCTCCATGCCCGAAGAGAAATAAATTTATGAGGTTAGCATAAATTTTGTTTTCTTTCCTATGGCATGGAGAGTCCACAACATCATTCCAATTACTAGTGGGAACCAATACCCAAGCTAGAGGACACGGAATGAACAGGGAGGGAGAGCAAGGCAGGAGGACCTAAACAGAAGGCACCACCCCTTGATAAACCTGTCTCCCAAAAGAGGCCTCAGTCGATGCAAAAGTATCAAGTTTGTAGAATTTGGAAAAAGTATGCAAAGAGCACCATGTTGCCGCCTTGCAAATCTGTTACACAGAAGCTTTATTTTTGAAAGCCCAAGAAGAGGAGACAGCCCAAGTGGAATGACCCATAATTCTCCCAGGAGGCTTCTGTCCAGCAGTCTCATAAGCAAAATTAATCATACTTCTTAACCAGAGGGAAAGAGTAGTAGAAATGGCCTTCTGACCCTTACGCTTTCCAGAGAAAACAACAAATAGGGTAGAAGATTGCAGAAAATCTTTAGTAGCTTGTAAATAAAATTTTAGAGCATGCACAACATCCAAGTTATGCAAAAGACGTTCCTTATGAGAAGAAGTATTAGGACAAAAAGAAGGAACAACAATTTCCTGAATAATCTTTCGATCCGACACCACCTTAGGGAGAAACCTTATCTGCATGAAAAATAAGGTACAGGGAGTCACACTGCAGCCCCGAAAGCTCAGAAACTCTGCGAGCAGTAGAAATAGCAAGAAGAAACAAAACCTTCCAAGATAACAATTTTATATCAACAACATGCATCGGCTTAAACCAAGCCTGCTGCAAAACTTTAAGAACTAGAAAATATGTGATTTGTAATGAAAGATTATAGAGTGTTGAATATTAGGGGATCAATAATAACGAGTGCTTAATCCCAAAAGTACTAAACATCCAAGGATCTATATAAGAAATAAGATGAGTAGCACTGGAATGCTAATAAGAAATAAGTATTTGAAGGACTTGAGATGCTGATAAGCTACCAGATATGATGATTTTCTATATAAAAGAAAGCATGGATAAGCATTAGTAATTCAGATAAGCCACTAGATTTATCTTCCATATAATAATATAAGAAGTTTGGCTAAGTCTGGTAATGCAGATGAACCACCAATTATGTTTATTATCCACATAAGAAGTAAGAATAAATATGGTTAAGCACTGTTAACGCTGATAACATCACACAAGATGATTATGTTCCATGTAAGTCATGAGGGTGTTTAAGCACTGGTGATGCTGATAACCACTAGATCTATTCTTTCCATATAATTAAGAATTATGGTAAGTACTGGTAATGGTGATAAACTACCAGATAAGTTTATTATCCATACAATAAATAAGAAATCAATATGTTTATTTCCCATATAAGACATAAGTGTGTCTAAGCACTGGTCGCCCTGATAAACCACTAGATATGTTTATTTCCATATAAAAAATATATTAGTTCACCAGATAAGACATTTTCCACATAAGAAAAAGTTATAGTTGAGCACTGGTAATGCTGAGACATGAACATTTTCTGTATAATAAATATGTTTAAACCCTGGTAATGCTAATAAATCACTAGACATGAGCATTTTCCATATAATAAAGAAGTATGGTTAAGCCCTGGTAATGCTTAGAAATTATTAGGCATGAGAGCTTCCCATGTAATAAATAAGTATGTTTAAACCCTGTGAATAAATCACTAGAGGAGTATTTTCCATATAATAAATAAAATATGGTTAAGACCCTGAATGCTTATAAATCATCATAGATGAAAACTTTCCATGTAGGAACTAAGTATGTTTAAACCCTGCTAAAGCTAATAAATCACAAAACATTAGCATTTTCCATATAATAAATAAGTATGGTTAAGCCTTGGTAACACTTATAAATTATTAGACATGCAAACTTCCCATGTAATAAAAGTATGTTTATACCCTGGTGATGCAAATAAATCACCAGAAATTAGCATTTTCCATATTAAAAATAAGTATGGTTAAGGGGACAGTCTACAACCAGAATATTTTATGGTTTTAAAAGATAGATAATCCCTTTATTACCTATTCCCTAGTTTTGCATAACCAACACAGTTATATTAATTCACTTTTTACCTCTGTGATTATCTTGTATCTAAGCCTCTGTAGACTGCCCCCTTATTTCAGGTCTTTTGACAGACTTGCATTTTAGCCAATCAGTGCTGGCTCCTAGGAACTCCCCAATGTGTGAGCACAGTGTTATCTATATGAAACACATGAACAAACACCCTCTAGTGGTGAAAAACTGTCAAAATTCCCTGAGATGAGAGGCGGCCTTCAAGGCAGGGGTCAAGTCCTACAAAAACGAGTGTGGGAACTCACCAAGACTTCCAACCCCTCACAATTAATATTGTTATATACATATACAGTACACACACACTTATCACATGCACTGTATTTATTTGTATATAATTTATACACTTTGGTTAATGAAAGCAAATTAAAGCCACTTAAATAACATAATTTATGCTTACCTGATAAATTTATTTCTCTTGTAGTGTAGTCAGTCCACGGGTCATCCATTACTTATGGAATATATCTCTTCCTAACAGGAAGCTGCAAGAGGATCACCCAGCAGAGCTGCTATATAGCTCCTCCCCTCACATGTCATATTCAGTCATTCGACCAAAGCAGACGAGAAAGGAGAAACCATAGGGTGCAGTGGTGACTGGAGTTTAATTAAAATTTAGGTCTGCCTTAAAGACAGGGCGGGCCGTGACTGACTACACTACAAGAGAAATAAATTTATCAGGTAAGCATAAATTATGTTTTCTCTTGTTAAGTGTAGTCAGGTCCACGGGTCATCCATTACTTATGGAATACCAATACCAAAGCTAAAGTACACGGATGAAGGGAGGGACAAGGCAGGAACATTAAACAGAAGGAACCACTGCCTGAAGTACCTTTCTCCCAAAAATAGCCTCCGAAGAAGCAAAAGTGTCAAATTTGTAAAAATTTTGAAAGGTGTGAAGCAAAGACCAAGTCGCAGCCTTGCAAATCTGTTCAACAGAGGCCTCATTTTTAAAGGCCCAGGTGGAAGCCACAGCTGCTAGTAGAATGAGCTGTAATCCTTTCAGGAGGCTGCTGTCCAGCAGTCTCATAGGCTAAACGTATTATGCTAACGAAGCCAAAAAGAGAGAGAGGTAGCCGAAGCCTTTTGACCTCTTCTCTGTCCAGAGTAAACGACAAACAGGAAGAAGTTGAGCGAAAATCTTTAGTTGCCTGCAAATAGAACTTCGGTGGGCACGGACTACGTCCAAATTATGCAAAAGTCGTTCCTTCTTTGAAGAAGGGTAGGACACAGTGATGGAACAACAATCTCTTGATTGATATTTCCTGTTAGTAACTACCTTAGGTAAGAACCCAGGTTTAGTACGCAGACTACCTTGTCTGAATGAAAAATCAGATAAGGAGAATCAGAATGTAAGGCAGATAACTCAGAGACTCTTCGAGCCGAGGAAATAGCCATCAAAAACAAAACCTTCCAGGATAACAGCTTGATATCAATGGAATGAAGGGGTTCAAATGGAACGCCTTGAAGAACATTAAGAACTAAGTTTAAGCTCCACGGCGGAGCAACAGTCTTAAACACAGGCTTAATCCTAGTTAAAGCCTGACAAAAAGCCTGAACGTCTGGAACTTCAGCCAGACGTTTGTGTAGAAGAATAGACAGAGCAGAAATCTGTCCCTTTAACGAACTAGCAGATAAGCCCTTTCTAAACCCTCTTGTAGAAAGGACAATATCCTAGGAATCCTAACCTTACTCCATGAGTAACTCTTGGATTCGCACCAGTATAAATATTTACGCCATATCTTATGGTAAATTTTTCTGGTAACAGGCTTCCTAGCCTGTATTAAGGTATCAATAAACGACTCCAAGGAGCCACGCTTTGATAGAATCATACTAAAATATTCAGTGTATGTGAGAATACAACATGAAAAAGCAGCTATTTCAAATGGCAAAATAAAAGGTATAGGAACAATTTTATACACTTCAGCAGGTAAAATGGATCATTGGGAACACTATAAAGGAAGAATAAAAATCGCTGTACATTGCCCCTTTAATTAATTCATACAAATACATTTGATAGCATTAGAAACGTCTTTATATAATCAGACTTAGGCTTGAACTATACTTAGGCTATACAAATAAACTATAATAATAATTATGTAATTCTTCTGTATTTAATTGTCCAATAAGCTGGGTTAAAGATGCTTTCAATATTCAGTATCACAGTAAAGTATGCACAGCATTGCAGGTTTGGTGTTTGAACTGCTTCTCCAAAATAGAAGGTGCTTTAGTAATCCACATATCTCCTTGCCAGTAGTTACTGAAGGAGTCCTGAAATTGGTGCATGTGCTCGCATAGCGAATCCTTCCAGACGTGATTCCTGTGATGTCACAGCAATATACTAGCACCCACTGGAGTGTCCTCAGACCAGGGATAGTTCCTAGTGACCATGCGCATGCTGAAAAGGCCTGCCCAGGAATCTTCGATGTACCAGTTGGAGAGCAGTGTTCTCCCCAAGACCTTTTTAATGGGTGCACCCATCTGATTTTATTGACCACCCAGCTAAAATTTAAGGCAATATTAATGTAAAATGAGCTAATTTTATTTGTATTTCAATGTTCATTGCACAAAATATCCATTAACTAATTTTTGTTAAATTGATGATATTAAGGGACAGTCTACACCAAAATTGTTTTGTCTAAAAAGATAGATAATCCCTTTATTATCCATTCCCCAGTTTTACATAACCAACACTGTTATATTAATATCTGTTTAACCTCTTTGGTTACCTTGTATCTAAGCCTCTGCAGACTGCCCCCTTATCTCAGTGCTTGTGACTGACATGTAGTTTAGTGCTCTGAGCTAAGACTGGGTTTTCAACTGTTTAGAAGTCAGTTTGAGCCTAGCTAGGTTAGCTTTTCAAAAATACCACCAAGGGAACAAAGCAAATTTGATGATAAAAGTAAATTGGAAAGTTGTTTAAAATTGCATGCCCTATTGTGAGGATTCCAGTCCACCTTTTCCTTCCTATCCTGGATTTCCTGCTCACCTGGGTTACTCCCCTATTTAAGTCATCATTGCACCTTAAACAGGTGCTTAGTTATTTTGCTACAAGCTGAAGCTACACCTGTCTACTGCATGTCACTAGAAACAAACCTCTTACTGGATTACAACTCTGGATACCAGCTTTATATATAAATATTGCATGTACATAATTTTCTTTCATCAGATGGTGAGAATCCCACAAGACTTCACATGTAGGAATTACCCCTCCTACATAAAGTCTCTTTCTCCAACATAGGTTGTGTCCGGTCCACGGCGTCATCCTTACTTGTGGGATATGTCTCTTCCCCCAACAGGAAATGGCAAAGAGCCCAGCAAAGCTGGTCACATGATCCCCCCTAGGCTCCGCCTTCCCCAGTCATTCTCTTTGCCGTTGTACAGGCAACATCTCCACGGAGATGGCTTAGAGTTTTTTGGTGTTTAAATGTAGTTTTATTGCTTCAATCAAGAGTTTGTTATTTTAAAATAGTGCTGGTATGTACTATTTACTCTGAAACAGAAAGGAGATGAAGATTTCTGTTTGTAAGAGGAAGATGATTTTAGCAACCGGTACTAAAATCGATGGCTGTTTCCACACAGGACTGTTGAGATGAAGTAACTTCAGTTGGGAGGAACAGTGTGCAGACTTTTACTGCTTGAAGTATGACACATTTTCTAACAAGACTTGGTAATGCTGGAAGCTGTCATTTTCCCTATGGGATCCGGTAAGCCATTTTAATAACAATTTATAAAGGGCTTCACAAGGGCTTTAAAGACTGGTAGACATTTTCTGGGCTAAAACGTTTTGTTTTATAAGCATGTTTAATGGTTTGTTACTCTGAGGAGTTGTTTTTATCTGGGAATTTTGATAATAAAAAACGGCAGGCACTGTATTGGACACCTTTTTCACCTGGGGGCCTTCTCTAGTCATAGGCAGAGCCTCAGTTTCGCGCCACTAATGCGCAGTTGTTTTTTGGGAATCAAAGCATGCAGATGCATGTGTGAGGAGCTCTGATACACTGAAAAAGCGTGCTGAAGGCGTCATTTGGTATCGTATTCCCCTCTGGGCTTGGTTGGGTCTCAGCAAAGCAGATACCAGGGACTGTATAGGGGTTTAAATGTAAAAACGGCTCCGGGTTTCCGTTATTTTAAGAGTTAAAACTTTCAATTTGGTGTGCAATACTTTCAAGGCTTTATGACACTGTGGTGAAATTTTGGTGAATTTTGGACAATTCCTTCATACTTTTTCGCATATTCAGTAATAAAGTGTGTTCAGTTTAAAATTTAAAGTGACAGTAACGGTTTTATTTTAAAACGTTTTTTGTATTTTGTTATCAAGTTTATGCCTGTTTTAACATGTCTGTACCATCAGATAGACTATGTTCTTATGTCAGGAAGCCAAAGTTCCTTCTCATTTAAATAGATGTGATGCATGTGATAGTGAAAATGATGCCCAAGATGATTCCTCTAGTGAGGGGAGTAAGCATGGTACTGCATCATCCCCTTATGTGTCTACACCAGTCTTGCCCACACAAGAGGCCCCTAGTACATCTAGTGCGCCTATTCTTCTTACTATGCAACAATTAACGGCTGTAATGGATAATTCTATTAAAAACATTTTAGCCAAAATGCCCACTTATCAGCGAAAGCTGCGACTTGCTCTGTTTTAGATACTGAAGAGCATGAGGGCGCAGATGATAATGGTTCTGACATGCCCTTACACCAGTCTGAAGGGGCTAGGGAGGTTTTGTCTGAGGGAGAAATTTCAGATTCAGGAAAAATTTCTCAACAAGCTGAACCTGATGTTGATTACGTTCAAATTTAAATTGGAACATCTCCGCGCTCTGCTTAAGGAGGTGTTTATCTACTCTGGGATGATTGTGACAATTTGGTCATTCCAGAGAAATTATGTAAGATGGACAAGTTCCTAGAGGTCCCGGTGCCCCCCGAAGCTTTTCCTATACCCAAGCGGGTGGCGGATATTGTAAACAAAGAATGGGAAAGGCCCGGCATACCTTTTGTCCCTCCCCCTATATTTAAGAAATTGTTTCCTATAGTCGACCCCAGAAAGGACTTATGGCAGACAGTCCCTGAAGGTCGAGGGGGGCGGGTCTCTACTTTAAACAAACTCACTACTATCCCTATAGAAGATAGTTGTGCTTTCAAAGATCCTATGGATAAAAAGTTAGAAGGTTTGCTTAAAAAGATGTTTGTTCAGCAAGGTTACCTTCTACAGCCAATTTCATGCATTGTTCCTGTTACTACAGCAGCGTGTTTCTGGTTTGATGAACTAGAAAAGTCGCTAGATAAAGATACCTCTTATGAGGAGATTATGGACAGAATTCGTGCTCTTAAATTGGCTAACTCTTTTACTCTAGACGCTACCCTGCAATTAGCTAGATTAGCGGCGAAAAATTCAGGGTTTGCTATTGTGGCGCGCAGAGCACTTTGGCTAAAGTCTTGGTCAGCGGATGCGTCATCCAAGAACAAATTGCTTAATATTCCTTTCAAGGGGAAAACGCTGTTTGGCCCTGATTTGAAAGAGATTATTTCAGATATCACTGGGGGAAAGGGCCATGCCCTTCCTCAGGATAGGTCTTTCAAGGCTAAAAATAAACCTAATTTTCGTCCCTTTCGTAGAAACGGACCAGCCTCAAGTTCTACACCCTCTAAGCAAGAGGGTAATACGTCTCAAGCCAAGCCTGCCCTGGAGGCCAATGCAAGGCTGGAACAAAGGAAAGCCGGCCAAGAAGCCTGCTACTGCTACAAAGACAGCATGAGATGTTGGCCCCCGATCCGGGACCGGATCTGGTGGGGGGCAGACTTTCTCTCTTTGCTCAGGCATGGGTAAGAGATGTTCTGGATCCTTGGGCCCTAGAAATAGTCTCCCAAGGTTATCTTCTGGAATTCAAGGAGCTACCCCCAAGGGGAAGGTTCCACAGGTCTCAATTGTCTTCAGACCACATAAAAAAACAGGCATTCTTACATTGTGTAGAAGACCTGTTAAAAATGGGAGTGATTCATCCCGTTCCATTAAAGGAACAAGGGATGGGATTCTACTCCAATCTGTTCATAGTTCCCAAAAAAGAGGGAACATTCAGACCAATCTTGGATCTCAAGATCTTAAACAAATTTCTCAGGGTTCCATCGTTCAAAATGGAAACCATTCGAACAATTCTTCCTACCATCCAGGAAGGTCAATTCATGACCACGGTGGATTTAAAGGATGCGTATCTACATATTCCTATCCACAAGGAACATCATCAGTTCCTAAGGTTCGCCTTTCTGGACACACATTACCAGTTTGTGGCACTTCCATTCGGATTAGCCACTGCCCCAAGAATTTTCACAAAGGTACTAGGGTCCCTTCTAGCGGTGCTAAGACCGAGGGGCATTGCAGTAGTACCTTACTTGGACGACATTCTGATTCAAGCGTCGTCCCTGTCACAAGCAAAGGCTCATACGGACATTGTCCTAGCCTTTCTCAGATCTCACGGGTGGAAAGTGAACGTAGAGAAAAGTTCTCTATCTCCGTCAACAAGAGTCCCCTTCTTGGGAACAATAATAGACTCCTTAGAAATGAGGATTTTTCTGACAGAAGCCAGAAAATCAAAACTTCTAAACTCTTGTCAAGTACTTCATTCTGTTCTTCTTCCTTCCATAGCGCAGTGCATGGAAGTACTAGGTTTGATGGTTGCGGCAATGCACATAGTTCCTTTTTGCGCGAATTAATCTAAGACCATTACAAACTGTGCATGCTCAGACAGTGGAATGGGGATTATACAGACTTGTCTCCAACGATACAAGTAGATCAGAGGACCAGAGATTCACTCCGTTGGTGGCTGACCCTGGACAACCTGTCACAAGGGATGAGCTTCCGCAGACCAGATTGGGTCATTGTCACGACCGACGCCAGTCTGGCGGGCTGGGGGCGCGGTCTGGGAACCCCCTGAAAGCTCAGGGTCTTTGGTCTCGGGAAGAATCTCTGCTACCGATAAAACATTCTGGAACTAGAGAGCGATATTCAATGCTCTCAAGGCTTGGCCTCAGCTAGCAAAGGCCAAATTCATAAGGTTTCAATCAGACAACATGACGACGGTTGCGTATATCAATCATCAGGGGGGAACAAGGAGTTCCCTGGCGATGGAAGAAGTGACCAAAATAATTCAATGGGCGGAGACTCACTCCTGCCACTTGTCTGCAATCCACATCCCAGGAGTGGACAATTGGGAAGCGGATTTTCTGAGTCGTCAGACATTTCATCCGGGGGAGTGGGAACTCCATCCGGAAATCTTTGCCCACATAACTCAATTATGGGGCATCCCAGACATGGATCTGATGGCGTCTCGCCAGAACTTCAAGGTTCCTTCCTACGGGTCCAGATCCAAGGATCCCAAGGCGGCTCTAGTGGATGCACTAGTAGCACCTTGGACCTTCAACCTAGCTTATGTGTTCCCACCGTTTCCTCTCATTCCCAGGCTGGTAGCCAGGATCAAACAGGAGAGGGTATCGGTGATCTTGATAGCTCCTGCGTGGCCACGCAGGACTTGGTATGCAGACCTGGTGAATATGTCATCGGCTCCACCATGGAAGCTATCTCTGAGACAGGACCTTCTTGTTCAAGGTCCGTTCGAACATCCGAATCTGGCCTCACTCCAACTGACTGCTTGGAGATTGAACGCTTGATTTTATCAAAGCGAGGGTTCTCAGATTCTGTCATTGATACTCTTGTTCAGGCTAGAAAGCCTGTAACTAGAAGAATCTACCATAAAATATGGAAAAGATATATCTGTTGGTGTGAATCTAAAGGATTCCCATGGGACAAGATAAAAATTCCTAGGATTCTATCCTTTCTTCAAGAAGGTTTGGAGAAAGGATTATCTGCAAGTTCTTTGAAGGGACAGATTTCTGCTTTATCTGTTTTACTTCACAAAAAGCTGGCGGCTGTGCCAGACGTTCAAGCTTTTGTTCAGGCTCTGGTTAGAATCAAGCCTGTTTACAAAAATTTGACTCCTCCCTGGAGTCTCAATCTAGTTCTTTCAGTTCTTCAGGGGATTCCGTTTGAACCCCTACATTCCGTTGATATAAAGTTATTATCTTGGAAAGTTTTGTTTTTGGTTGCAATTTCTTCTGCAAGAAGAGTTTCAGAGTTATCTGCTCTGCAGTGTTCTCTCCCTATCTGGTGTTCCATGCAGATAAGGTGGTTTTGCGTACTAAACCTGGTTTTCTTCCGAAAGTTGTTTCTAACAAAAATATTAACCAGGAGATAGTCGTGCCTTCTTTGTGTCCTAATCCAATTTCAAAGAAGGAACGTTTGTTGCACAACTTGGATGTAGTTCGTGCTCTCAAATTTTACTTAGCAGCCACTAAGGATTTCAGACAAACATCTTCTTTGTTTGTTGTTTATTCTGGTAAAAGGAGAGGTCAAAAAGCAACTTCTACCTCTCTCTCTTTCTGGCTTAAAAGCATTATCCGATTGGCTTATGAGACTGCCGGGACGGCAGCCTCCTGAAAGAATCACAGCTCACTCCACTAGGGGCTGTGGCTTCTCACATGGGCCTTCAAGAACGAGGCTTCTGTTGATCAGATATGTAAGGCAGCTACTTGGTCTTCACTGCACACTTTTACCAAATTCTACAAATTTGATACTTTTGCTTCATCTGAGGCTATTTTTGGGAGAAAGGTTTTGCAAGCCGTGGTGCCTTCCATCTAGGCGACCTGATTTGTTCCCTCCCATCATCCGTGTCCTAAAGCTTTGGTATTGGTTCCCACAAGTAAGGATGACGCCGTGGACCGGACACACCTATGTTGGAGAAAACAGAATTTATGCTTACCTGATAAATTACTTTCTCCAACGGTGTGTCCGGTCCACGGCCCGCCCTGGTTTTTAATCAGGTCTGATGATTTATTTTCTCTAACTACAGTCACCTACGGTATCATATGATTTCTCCTATGCATATTCCTCCTTTACGTCGGTCGAATGACTGGGGAAGGCGGAGCCTAGGGGGGATCATGTGACCAGCTTTGCTGGGCTCTTTGCCATTTCCTGTTGGGGAAGAGAATATCCCACAAGGATGACGCCGTGGACCGGACACACCGTTGGAGAAAGTAATTTATCAGGTAAGCATAAATTCTGTTTTGTTGCTAAATACCTGATTCAGTCATTTGCCAACTAGCTGCTAAGGGACTTTCTTGCTTATATACAATCTGCTCCTGCAGGCTTGGATACTACAAGCTTTACCTGCTATTACCCTTTTGCTCTGACCTCTTCCATCCGGTCTCAGGTATATTAATTGTACACTGAAAGCTAACTGCACTGTGCTGAGACGCACACACTCGCACTCTCAGTTTGACTTTTGTTGTGACAAGCTGCTTACCGGGGGAAGCCTGCCTCTCTGGAAATTACCCACAGCATTTCAGGGACCTTACTCTGCACCGGATTGCCTTTCGATAGTGTCAGTGCAGCACCGGAGCTTGGCCACGCCCCCTCACGCATCCGTAACCGGATTGGTTCCACACAAGCCTGCTCTGATCACAGCTCACACAGGAGACTGCTCCAACTGCAGCAGCACAACAGCTCTCCATAGTTGAATGCAAGCACAGCAGCAGGGACAGAGACCAAGTTTATTAAAGGGCAAGCGTTGCTCTGTACAGTTACTGTCAAGCCTGATTGTTTTAAGTACCTTAGGCTCAAACAAAGCAGATATATATATATATATATACACACTTTGTCTTATATCTAAATCTACATCTGCCAAGCAACTACCTATCCTAACACTCAGTTGCAACTTCACAATTTAAGTGTTGCAGGCTTTCTGAATATTATTTCTATAAAAGTCACTAAGTAAAACCTGGGCTATAAAAAAAATAGTTCAGTATTCAAGGCAATACATATTACACATTTCTCTGCAAGGTCTGCAGTTGAGATCCTAATCTCCTTTGTTATTTACATAGCCTGACACCTATCTGAATCATGAAAGTTTAATTTTGACAAGACTGTCTCTTTAATTTGTGCTTTGGAAAGCAGGAAATGCTATAATGTTACAAAGTATTAGAAGGACTCATCCAGCTGGAATGGTCATTTCTGTGTACACACCCTTTCAGAGAGGGTTCTCACTGGTAAGTGTTGTATAGGAAGGCCAAGATATATAGACTACATGCTTTAAAGGGACAGTCTAGTCAAAAAAAAAAAACTTTCATGATTCAGATAGGGCATGTAATTTTAAACAATTTTCCAATTTACTTTTATCACCAATTTTTCTTTGTTCTCTTGATATTCTTAGTTGAAAGCCTAACCTAGGAGGTTCATATGCTAATTTCTTAGACCTTGAAGGCCGCCTCTTAAGAATGCATTTTAACAGGTTTTTCACCACTAAAGGGTGTTAGTTCATGTTTTTCATATAGATAACACTGTGCTTGTGCATGTGAAGTTACCTGGGAGCCATCACTGATTGGCTAAACTGCAAGTCTGTCAAAAGAACTGAAATAAAGGGGCAGTCTGCAGAGGCTTAGATACAAGATAATCAGAGGTAAAAAATATATAAATAGTAACTGTGTTGGTATGCAAAACTAGGGAATGGGTAAACAAGGGATTATCTATCTTTTAAAACAATAACAATTCTGGTGTAGACTGTCCCTTAAACCTTTGATTACAGTGGGAGAAGGAAAAATTAACCTAGCAGTGTATGAGATCTTGAAGGACCCAAACATCTGTTTTTGTCTTTTAAGGGACATGGAAGGGAAAAGCATTCTGGGGATACACCGCTCCCACTCTAGGGAATAAGGTTCAGATGCCTGAATGATACAATTCTGAACTGGTCCATCAGTCTTTATATATGGGGAAGAACCAAGCTCTTGAGCTCGATTTATCATAGTGTTATTGAAAAAATGCCCTGTCATTCCTCTTTTCCATAACGCCTATGTGAAAGTGCACCATGTGGACTTAAATTTATGTGTGGGGGGGGGGGGGGGGGGGAGAAGCCATTTTGTGCCTTTACACAGGCAAAGCAAAAAATAAATGTATCCACTCTAATTAGTATTTTGCACCTTATTTATTATATAAACATATAATTTATATCTTACCTGATACATTAATTTCTTTCATGGTGGCAAGAGTCCACAACCTGTTACATATGGGATATACATTCCTACCAGGAGGAGGTAAAGTTTCCCAAACCCCAAAAAGCCTATAAAACCCTTCCCACCTCACTCATACCTTAGTTTAACGTATAGCCAAGTGGTGAGGTGTTAGAGTAGAAGACAAAATTAGGAGGGATAAAAAAAAAAAAAGAAGCGCTTAAACAAAATATAACCCCAAACGGGTGGGGGCTCGTGGACTCTCGCCACCATGAACAATTAATTTATCAGTCAAGATATAAATTATGTTTTCTTTCATATAGGTGGAGAGAGTCTACAATCTTTTACATATGGTATCTAATACCCAAGCTGTGGAAGTCCATGAGTAACAAAGGAAGGGATTAAAAAAATAGCTTTTTTCTGCTGAGAAATTAAATCCATAACCTCAAACAAATTTATTTTTAGACTCAAAACATAGGTACAATCAAACAGACGACTGCATGGAGGACCTTTCTACCAAAGGGGCGCTTCTGACGAAACAAAATCATAAAATAGTTAAAATTTAGTAAAGGTATTGCAGAGATGACCAAGAGGTCAATTATTATAGTGCGATGCGGACATGATACGATGTTTGCGTATCATGTCCGCTGCACATCGATAAATGCCAACAGCATACGTACGAATCTTGAGAAATTGACCCCCAAGTGGTGGCTTTGCAAATTTGATCAATTGAAGCCTCATTCGTGAAAGCCCAAGATGGTGGCATCGGATCTAGTAGAATGAGCTGTAATTCTCATTGGCAGAGGCTGACCCGCCTCCAAATAAGCTTTGTGAATCAAAAGTTTCAACCAAGAGGCTAATAAATAGCAAATGCCTTCCAGGCCTTTCTTAGGGGCCAGAAAAAAGAACAGACTGTGTGAAATCTTTATTAGCATCAACATAATATTTCAAATGCTCTAACAACGTCCAAAAAATTAAAGATCTTTCAGAAGCATTTTTTGGATCAGGAAACAGGAGGGAACAAAAAATTTCCTTATAAATGTTGTATGAGGAAAACAAATTTAGGTAAAAATTTAAATGAAGCCTGATGGAATATCAGATAAGGCAACTCACAAGAGAGCAGACAATTTAGAAACTCTCCTAGCAGAAGAGAAGGCCAAAAGAAACAACACTTTCCATGAAAGTAGTTAAAATGTCCAATTTATGCATAGGTTCAAAGAGGATCCTGCAAAACGTTTACCACTAGGTTAAGACCCCAAGGAGGAGAAGTGGCCAAATAATAGGTTTAATCCGGATTAAAACCTGAACAAAACAATGAACAAGAATGTTAGCAATCTTTCCTGTGAAATAATACAGAAATTTCAAAGAACTGTCAGATAAACCTTTATCTAAACCATCCTGAAAAAAACGAAGAACTCTAGGAATTCATAAAGAATGCTTGGAAAATTTAAGGTCGATACACCAAAAAATATAAGTTTTCCAAACTTTGTGGTAAATTTTTCCTAGAAACAGGCTTACCAGTCTGAATCAGAGTGTTAATCACAGAGTCTGAGAATCCTCTATGACTCCAAATGAATTGTTCAATTTCCATGCCATTAAGTTTAGAGACTTTAGATCTGGATGAAAGAAGGGACCTTGAGTAAGGAGGTCTGGCCTTAGAGGAAGAGGCCATGTTGGGCAACAGGATATCCAAACCAGATCTGCATATCAAATCCTGTAGGGCCACGCTGGGGCAATTAGGATTACAAATGCCAATTCTAATTTTATCTTGCAAATTATTTTGGGAGAAGGATCAGAGGAGGAAATAGATATGCAGGCCAGAAAGACCAAGAGACTGCTAGAGCATCTATTACCTCTGCCTGAGGATCCCTGGACTTCGCAAGGTACCTGGGAAGTTTGTTTTTTAAACGAGAGGCCATCAGATCTATTTTTGGTAGGCCCAAGATTTTTATAATCAGATAGAACACATCTTGGTGGAGAGACCACTCTCCTTGATGTAGGGACTGACAACTGAGGTAGTCTGCCTCCCTGTTGTCTACAACTGAATTGCAGAGAGTATTTGAGATACTTCTATCATGGCTAGGGAACTGCAAGTTCCCCCTTGATGATTGACATAAGAAACTGCCGTAACATTGTCTATTTGAAAATAGAGACAAGGCTCCCTTTTTAATAGAGGACAATCTTGAAGGACCTTGAGAATTGCACAGAGTTCCAAAATATGGATTGGTAACCTTGCCTCCTGAGGTTTCCAAACTTCTTGTGTTATCAGAGACCCCCCACAAACAGCTCCCCAACTTAAAAGATTTACATCTGTGGTGATCCCAGACCAGATAGGACGAGCAAAAGAAGCCCCCTGAATAATGATTTGATGATTCAACCTTTTAACAATAGAAGATAGACATATTGGGGGTTTGTATAGCACTCACTCTCACTTTCATTGGTAACAATATAAAACATACATGCTTTATTAGATTAAGTTGAAAAAGGGGGATAATCCTCCCTAAGAATTAATTAAACTACCCACAACCTTAGAGGAGTGACTAGCGGTTAATTGCTTTTAAAGTTGTTTTGGTTCTGTTTCCTGGCCGGGAACTGGAAACACCGGCGTCAGGTGGCTAGAGTGACAATGCGGTATTAGACTCTAAAGTTTAAAATAACAAACGCGTTTCGGCTCCGTGAGCCTTTGTCAATGTTTCACTTAGAGATTCTAAAATGAATAAGCCGAGGCTGTAGTGTGAGTGGCTTTTTATTTAAACCTTATACTGCTGCTAGCCAATCCGGTCGGTGCTACGAAACAACGCCTCATTTTCTATCAATGGGCGTTCGGTTATACTTCCACGCACACTACAGCCTCGGCTTATTCATTTTAGAATCTCTAAGTGAAACATTGACAACATTTAAAGTTGTTTTGGTTCTAAGGTTGTGGGTAGTTTAATTCTTAGGGAGGATTATCCCCCTTTTTTAACAATCTAATAAAGCATGTATGTTTTATATTGTTACCAATGAAAGTGAGAGTGAGTGCTATACAAACCCCCAATCTGTCTATCTTCTATTGTTAAAATGTATCTCATTTAAAGGGGTAGCACCGGAATATATATTCTTATCTCACTTATCTATAGTGTAGTGACAGTTTTTCCTTTTTAGTTTCCAATTGATGATTCAACCACCAAGTTAGAGATAGTTTTATGTTGGGATCTAAGAATATCACTTGGGATATTTGAGTATAATCCTTGCATCATTGACGTAGCATACAGAGTTGAAGAAGTCTCATGTGAAATCGAGCAAAAGGGATTCATTCCGAAGCTGCAATCATGAGGCCTAATACTTCCTACAATGAGCGACTGAAGGGGATAAGAGAGACTGGAGGTTCAAACAAGCTGACATTAATTTTGTTTGCTTCTTTTCTGTTAGAGAAAGGGTCATTGAATCTGGAAACCTTAAAGGTGCTTTTGATTGAGGAATCAAGAAACTCTTTGTTAAATTGATACTCCTCCAACAATGTCTTTGAAGAAACAACAATAGTAGTTTTGTATGAAATTCTGCTAAATTAGAAGATTGAGTTAGTACCAAGATATCGTCCAGGTAAGGAAATACTGCATTTCACCGATTTACAAGATGTGATCAAAATAGTGAGTTGACACTACTCGTGAATTAACTAAGGTAGGATAACACTTCTAACTAATTCCTACAAATAAAAACATATATATGTACAAAGAGGATCACATTGGATGACGGGCTGATTAAAATAAAACGAAGCCTGTTTGTATACAGGTCGACACTTTGTGATGTGATAACTTAATACAATGTTTCACCAATTGGAATATGTATCTGATCAAAGTATTATGATGTTTTTCTAACTGGTATATGTGTACATAGTTACATATATTGGTCTGTTAAACACGCCCATTAAGGGCGTGACTTACTAAATGATTTTTGATTGGTGTATTAAATATTTAAATAGCAGGACAGTTATAAGGTGATTTTATGCCTGATGAAACAGCCTTTTTAGGGCTAATAAACGCGTTGCATACTAAAGGGATACTGTGACACCACTTAGTCCACTACTTGTTTTTAATTATATTGTTTTTAATATTTTTAATAAACAAAGTTTTTTTTATATTCAAGTTTTGTGGTATTACCTTATAAATTTTTGTTGTGCCCACTTCAATGTGGTTTGGTCACCAACATACACATTTCTTTTGTCCTGCATCGAGTCCTGACTATTTGGAGAGCTTGGAATTGGTGAGTTGATAGGTCATTTTAAATATATCAGCCTGCTTCTACCAGCACATAGGTGTTCTTGATTGATATGCGAGTACCTATTTGGCATTTTCTACTCCTTAGCCATATTACTTTGGTTGATCTGCACATGTAATGCTTTCCTTACATTTCAGAATACTCTCAACTGGGAAATCCAGAGCGGCTGAGCTGATACGCCCCTAAGTATATCAGTCTGTATCTACAAGCACATAAGGGTGCTCTAAAAAAATGAAAGTACCCATTTGGCGGATTGTGAGTATCACTTCTTTATATCTGTCTGGTGGATCTACACATAAGGCGCCCCTTTGTTCTTTTTATCATTCTACAGAATACCCTGAGCTCTGATTACAGATAAAAGGGCACTTAGAACCTTGGTAAATATTCTTGGAGCCTTGGTAAATATTCTTGGAGCTGTAGCTAGACCAAATGGAAGAGCAACAAACTGATAATGCTTTTCCAGAAACGAAAACCTCAGAAACTGGTAATGTTCTATGTGAATTCGGATGTGAAGATAAGCATCCTATAAATCTATTGTGGACATAAAGTGACATTGTTGAATAAAAGGCAGAATAGTCCTGATAGTTTCCATTTTGAAAGTTTGAATTTCGTACAAATTTGTTTGTTTAGAGTTTTAAGATCCAGAATAGGTCTGAAAGAGTATTTCTTCTTTGGTACAATGAAGAGATTTGAATAAAATCCAGTCCCCTGGGGGGCGGAGCCAAGCCACGCAGGGAGATGGCTGTGTTCTGAATTTGCTCTTAAACCCCCAGGCAGTTCATAGTCTAATTTAGGCATAAAACGAATCACAAAAACCTACATATGGAGAAATAACTTCTCACCACCCCATCCCCTACTACACAGAACAGCTGAGCAGAATTATCTGGCAAATACCCGCTCCCTGAGCTATCGCTAGAACTCACGGCCATTACAAACAGAAGGGAGGAAGCTGGAATGGACGGACACTGGAGTCTCCTCCTGCATCTGACATCCTTGGAACACCCGACCTCAGAGAGAAAGGAGGCTGCTATCTCACGCCGCTGACCGGAACAGGGACTCTGAAACCTGCCCTCCTTATCAGGGTAAGACCTGCACCAAACACCCGCGGCAGCACCGCACCAAAAAAGGACTAGGCCTAATCACGGCTCATCTGAATACACGCTCCCCACAAGCACCAATTTTTAGCGCTCAGGGAAATCTTCCCCGTATCTCACCTCTTCTTAGGGGGCAGCTGAAACTCTATTCTCTGTGAGTCGCTGACATCGGCGACCTTAGCACAGCCAAAAAAACAACAACATGCAGAGGTGACAGCCTCAGGAGCGTGATACCGCTTCAGCAGCTGTAACTTGGAGGGACAGATCACAGAGAGCTACATACTATACCAAACACATCAAAGGGCAAGGTTATTAACAACACCCTTATCAGTCTTGCTTTGTACACCACAGGTCCTGTGCAATTTACCCCTGTAAACAACAGAGAGTCCTAAATCAGCACATACAAAAGAGATTCTTGCAGGGCCTCTTTTCATCTCATAGCCCAGCTGCACAGTCACTCCACAGACCCAGCACTTTCACTTTGTCTTAAAACTGGAGCTCAGAGCTATATCAGAACATTCCCTCCAGACCCAGCTTCACACCTAAGAGGGGAAATTAAGGAATGCCTGGTAAAAAGCAAAACAAGGCTGACAAAATACCCCTATAAGTACTCTTAATAAATATCTGAAACAGGTAGACCACCCTTGCCCCCCTTCCACAGAAAATATGGAAGCTGCCTGGGCAGACAACCCCACACTGACTCAGGACATGGATAACCATACCACCAACAGCAGCACAATCACTAAAGAGGACCTGAGGCATTTGTCTTCAAAAGATGATATCAAAAATGCCGTACAGGAAATGCGGAATCTATTCAATGACCTACAGAAAGATATCACTACATTAGACACCAGGGTCACTCAAGTAGAGGCTAAACAAGACCAGGAGGCCTCCTCTCTAGCAATGCACACTGAAATCAAAAGCAATGCCGAGGCAATTCAACATTATCAGATAAAATCAAGGACCTTGACAACAGGGGCCGTCGAAACAATTTGAGATTCAGGGGAGTCTCTGAGTCTATACATCCTCCAGCTATAGACGGCTATCTACAGAGCCTGTTCCGCTCCCTAAAAGACTCTCCGTCCGCCCCAGACATATTACTAGAAAGAGCACATAGAGCCCTTCGAGCCAAGCCACCCCCCAAAGCACCCCCGAGAGACATCATAGTCAGGTTTTTAAATTATAAGGATAAGGAGGAGATCCTTAGATGTGCCCGACTCAAACACCCTGTTCATCACGCAGGCGAAGAAATCCAAAATCTTTTCAGACCTGTCTCCTACTACCCTTCAGAAGAGGAGGGAATTTGGCCACATTACAGCTAAACTGAGGGCACATAAGATTCAATATAGATGGGGTTTCCCAGTCTCACTTATAGCCACTCATCAGAACAAAACAGCTATATTCAGTCCTGGGTCAGATGTGCAGGCATTCTACGCAAACATCTCCATTACCGATGGGCAACATCAACAGGGACATACTTCTGGGAACATTCCCACAACCTCTTGAACCCAACACTGCGTTGACTGTTAGTCCACCCCTCAGGGTTCTGGAAATCCCAGGACTAACCCCTTTACAGCTGTATCCTTTTTTGCTTTAATAGGTTACGTCTGATAAGTGCAACAGATGCTGCCTTCCTGCTGATCTGGAGTGCCTTATCACCAGCATCATAAGAAACATTCTGAACTTCTCCGTGGGCCCCCCCCCTTGCTGAGCTGGGGGGGGGGGACCTTGGGATTTCTTGTATCCCCTCCTCTTGGAGGACGATGCTGTCTCTTATTCAAAATGTGACCGACATCACCTTCTCTGACAACTCACAGGCTAAGTTTATACTGCATTTCTCAGAGTTAGCGAGGCTCTCTCTTATGGTTTGCCTTGATAACCTTATATTACTAGGATTAATATAGAAGAAAATCTGTTGACCTCAGGGTCGAGTTTGTCAGGGTCTAACAAAACTGACTGTTTCAAGGTTTAGTTGCTAGTTCGTGTGCCATTTTAAACATAAAGTGTAATTGTAATTGTTACTGTTCATCATGTAAGTTATCCTCTCCCTTGCCAAACACCCCTCCCCCTTTCCCCCACACATCACCATATTACCTCATCTAACCCATTCTCCATCCCCCCCCTTCCCATCCTTCATATCCCCTTATGTAATCAATAACTCATTATGCCTTCTAGTTCTACATCTCCCAGGGGAGTGGCCTAGCCACCCTCAGGAGATATAATTAACCTATGTATATGCACTTGCCTTTGGGTTACTACCCCGATTGAGATCCTCTTTCTTTTACCTTTGTTTGATTCACCTTGGTAAATTGTAACCTCTTTTCTCTTATTCTTCTCTCTCACTGCACTCCATACTCCCTCTTCCTACTCTCTTACACCGAGTAATCCCTTTCTCGCTTCCACTCCCCTAACCTCTGCGACCTCACATCATTTAAATTTACTTTTCCCTTACTTCTTCCTACAGTCCCCTTTCCTCCCTTTCCGACCCCTCAGTTTTTTTTTGGTTTTTTTGGGGGTTTTTTTTAGAATGGACCACCGAACCAGCAGATTTGGTTCACATGACCTTACACTGACTACAATCAATGCAAAGGGATTGAACAACCCTGGTAAGAGGTCCATAGCTTTTAGAGCACTTAAACACTTATACAGCCACATTCTTTTTTTCCAAGAGATGCATTTCCGCAAGGGAAAAGAACCAAAATGGTTCAACGCACAATATCCCACAGCCCTCTTTGCCTCCGGCCCCGCTAAGAAAAGCAGAGTTGGGATCCTGATTCACCATTCAATCCCCATTAAGATCACACATGTTGAAAAAGACTCAGAGGGCAGATACATAATCATCATAGGCTCGCTTTACGACCACCCTGTACAGTCCAAACTCTGATCAACATAAATTCATGACCAAATTCTCCAAGCTACTCCTAGACCTCTCGAGGGGCACGTTTTTTCTATCCGGAGACTTTAATATAACTATGGATGCACAGTTAGACACTTCGAATGGGTCGACCAGCACCCTACCAAAAATAATCAAATCAGTAAAAAATACACTATCAAGCTTACAACTACACGACACCTGGCGAACACTACACCCTCTAAGTAAAGACTTTACCTTTTTCTCTTCCCCGAACAATAAATACTCCCGCATAGATTACCTCTTCACGGACTCGAATGGTCTCGACATGGTTACTTCATGTTCTATAGGGCCAATAACCTGGTCGGACCATGCGCCTGTAACATGCACGGTACAGTGGCCAGACCTCCCCCCCACAACATACACCTGGAGACTAGATGAAACCTTACTGAACGACCCTTTAGTAAAAGCAGACATCCAGAGGGCACTGGATGATTATCTGACACATAACAGTCCCTCACAGACATCCCCTATTACGGTATGGGAAGCACACAAATGCATCTTACGAGGAGAATTCCTCAAACACAAAGTTTGGATAAAACACATCCAACTACTACAACTCATAGAAAGCACAGAAGGAAAACATAAAAGAAACCCACTAGACATAGACTCCAAGAAAATACTAGAAAAGGCCAGGGGCGAACTAAATGCACACCTTAGAGAGGCATACCAACGCAAGATCCTGCATGTCAAACAACAATACTTTGAAGGAGGCAACAAGCCCGGCAAACTGTTAGCTAGGGCTGTGCACAGAAAGCAGCTTAAAAAACATATACACAGCATCCGGGAGCCTGACGGAACAATATTGAAAGGCAGCAAACAAATAGCAAATTCCTTTCACTCATACTACCAGTCATTGTATAACATAAATCACCCACCAGACCCAGACGGCTCCCCGGAGGACATATCAGCTAAAAACCTTCAGATAGACCAATACTTGGCAGAGCTAGAGCTCCCACAGCTCAACTCCGATCAAAGAAATAATTTAGATGCGAACATCTTGGCAGAGGAACTGGCGCAAGCTCTCAAGGACTTCCCAAGTGGGAAGAGCCCGGGCCCAGACGGTTTTACCCTTAAATACTATAAATTGTTCAGTGCCTCTCTGGGACCCCTAATGCTCCAGCTTTTTAATAGCCTGACTGAATGTCCCTCGCTGTCTAGCACCATGTTCGAAGCGTACATTACTGTCATCCCTAAACCGGGCAAGCCCCCCACCTCCCCAGCTAACTTTCGCCCCATTTCGCTACTAAATTTGGATATCAAAATCTTAGCAAAAATCTTAGCCAACCGACTTAACAATTTTTACCACACACCTCATATCATCCGACCAAGTGGGCTTTGTGCCCGGCAGAGAAGCGCGAGGCAACACCAATAAGGTGATCCAATTAATGAACTTTGCATGGGTTGAGAGGGTACCTATGGCCCTCTTCTCGACCGACGCGGAGAAGGCCTTCGATCGTGTCGACTGGTCTTTTCTGCGTCAGGGTATGAGGGCGATGGGGTTTGGGGAATCATTCATTAACATAACCTTTGCACTTTATTCGGCCCCAAATGCGCGGATTAGGATTAATGGAACTTTGTCGAATACTTTCTCGATTTCTAATGGGACCCGACAGGGATGCCTCCTATCCCCACTCCTCTTTGCCCTTTCAATAGAAGCGCTCGCGCAAAAGGTCAGACACAACTCCATAATTAGAGGGATTAAGGTTGGCAATACAGAAAATAAACAGGCATTATATGCAGACGATGTTCTCTACACCCTAACAGATATTGATACGTCCGTTCCTGAACTCTTGAGGGAGATTGAGGAATATGGAAAACTTTCCAATTTCCACTTAAATCTAACAAAATCGGAACTCCTTAACATTAATGCCCCCCCTTGAACAAGTCCACTCCTAGCAACCAACTTTAATATCCCTCTGGCCGTCTCCAAACTGAAATATCTGGGTATCTTTCTAACAGCAAACCCAGCAGATTTGTATAAAGACAACTATCTCTCACTGCGCAAAAACATCGTCAACGATATGTCCTCCTGGAGAAATAAATCCTTATCATGGCTGGGGAAAATAGGCCTAATTAAAATGAATATATTGCCACGTATCCTCTATGTTTTACAGACGGTGCCAATCCACCTACCAGCAGAGTTCCTGCCCCACCTCCAAAGGTCCCTAGAGCAATTCATTTGGTCCGGGGTAAAGCCCAGAATTCCCAAGAAAACACTCTACCAAAAGACAGGGGAGGGTTGGGTTTCCCTGACTTAGCGCTATACAGAAGGGCAATTCTACTTCAAAGACTGGTCGAATGGTCTCATAATACAACCCAAAAACAATGGGTCAGGTTAGATGGCCAGATTCTTCACACCAATAATGTAGTAGCCCTTGCATGGATTCATGCATCAAAGCGCCCCAAAAATCTAAATAAATACCACCTAACGTCAGAAACTATACTCGAATGGGATAGAACGATTGCAACCAGCACACATATCTCAACTAGGACCTCCCCAATGATACCAATCATAAAAAACCCAGAGACCCCATACTACGAGTTAAGTAAACGTGTAAATACTCCTCAAAGCTTGAGAGCTGGGGTTCTTTATTACGCACTCTCAGAGGGCAAACTGCGTTCACAACACGATATGCAGGAACAATACTGAGTCATCTTTTCCTCTTGGCTGAGGTACCACCAGCTAAACCACTACCTAACACATCACAAAAGTAAAAGCGATTTCACTAGAGATCTCACCCCTTTTGAAATACTTTGCACAGCAGTAGCGCCCCCTAGGAGACTGATCTCAAAAATATATAAATTACTTCTCACTCCACCAGACTCCCACTTACCAACATTCACTAGGGCTTGGAACAGGGACCTTAACTCCAACATAGCAGACGAAGAATGGCTCAAATTGTTTAGACTGATTAAGCGCTCTTCGGTCTCAGCAACAGTTCAGGAAATACATATCAAATTATTGACTAGATGGTACTACACACCAGCCAGACTTCACCAGATTTACCCATCAGCCATAGACTCTTGCTGGAGAGGGTGCGGGGAACAGGGCACACTTATTCACATATGGTGGGACTGTCCAGGATTGACAGACTATTGGACGTCAGTTCTTGGAGAAATGTCCGCTAAGATAAACACACACATCCCAGTCTCTCCCGAAACAATCCTGTTCCTCCGTCTCCCTGATACCAAAAGCAGACACATCCAGGCCCTTCTCTTGATCATGCTCACAGGTGCCAAGAGACTTATTCCTAGACTGTGGAAGTCAAGGGAGATTCCCACGCTCTCCGACTGGCATACTGCTGTAGAGGAGCTACTAATCTTGGAAAAATTGCACTACCATAAACACAATCAGCTTGTAACTTATGAGATGATGCTGGCCGCCTGGAACCCCTCCTCAGGCTCATCCTAAATACTACATTCCACACGCTCCGGTAATCACTTCTAGTCAGTGTGTTTTTTTTCCCTCCCCCTCTCTGTGCAGTCACTTCTTTTCCCCTCCCCCCTCAGTGTACTCTAACTCTTCTTTTCTACCTGTATCCTCCGTCTACGAAAGATTGTATAATATTTCTCTTCCTTTCTTTCTTCTTTTATATAACCTGCCAAAAACTCTCGCTATAAAACAGCCAGCTCAATATAACAGAGCTCTTCTTATAAATGCTCTTTTTGCATGTTATTGCTAATACATGTGGATCTGCGAATCCCTCCTGTCGTATATCATTCCTCTCCATTAATCTGTGTAAACCCTTGGGATACCCGTGATGGCCCTCTTTCCAGTTACTCAAACTGTACTGGACTTTATCGTTCATCCTCCCAAATGGGACTTACATCCACTCATAGCAGAAAATGAGTACCTTCGTTAAACCTGTTTGTATACCACTTTGTTAATGTATTTGATTGTTCTTTTCTCATCTAATAAAGCTGGTTTGAAAAAAACAAACAAAAAAAAAAACAATTTATGCTTACCTGATAAATTTATTTCTCTTGTAGTGTATCCAGTACACGGATCATCCATTACTTGTGGGATATTCTCCTTCCCAACAGGAAGTTGCAAGAGGATCACCCACAGCAGAGCTGCTATATAGCTCCTCCCCTCACTGCCATATCCAGTCATTCGACCGACACAAGCCGAGAAAGGAGAAACCATAGGGTGCAGTGGTGACTGTAGTTTAATTAAAATTTAGACCTGCCTGAAAAGGACAGGGGGCGGGCCGTGGACTGGATACACTACAATTTATCAGGTAAGTATAAATTATGTTTTCTCTTGTTAAGTGTATCCAGTCCACGGATCATCCATTACTTGTGGGATACCAATACCAAAGCTAAAGTACACGGATGATGGGAGGGACAAGGCAGGAACTTAAACAGAAGGAACCACTGCCTGTAGAACCTTTCCCCCAAAAACAGCCTCCGAAGAAGCAAAAGTATCAAATTTGTAAAATTTGGAAAAAGTATGAAGGGAAGACTAAGTTGCAGCCTTGCAAATCTGTTCAACAGAGGCTTCATTTTTAAAAGCCCAGGTGGAAGCCACAGCTCTAGTAGAATGAGCTGTAATCCTTTCAGGAGGCTGCTGTCCAGCAGTCTCATAGGCTAAACAGATTATACTCCGAAGCCAAAAAGAAAGAGAGGTTGCCGAGGCCTTCTGACCTCTCCTCTGTCCAGAGTAAACAACAAACAGGTTAGATGTTTGGCGAAAATCTTTAATAGCCTGTAAGTAAAACTTCAAGGCACGGACTACGTCTAGATTATGCAAAAAAGACGTTCCTTCTTTGAAGAAGGATTAGGACATAATGATGGAACAACAATCTCTTGATTGATATTCTTGTTAGAAACCACCTTAGGTAAAAACCCAGGTTTTGTACGCA
The DNA here is from genome assembly GCF_027579735.1 of Bombina bombina. NCBI lineage: Eukaryota > Metazoa > Chordata > Amphibia > Anura > Bombinatoridae > Bombina > Bombina bombina. Next base: position 298,019,301 of record NC_069500.1, on the reverse strand, counting down.
GAACAACTTTATCTGAATGAAAGATCAGATAAGGAGAATCACAATGTAAGGCAGATAACTCCGAGACTCTTCGAGCCGAGGAAATAGCCATCAGAAAAAGAACTTTCCATGAAAGAAGTTTGATATCAATAGAATGAAGGGGTTCAAACGGAACCCCTTGAAGAACTTTAAGAACCAAGTTTAAGCTTCATGGAGAAGCAACAGGTTTAAACACAGGCTTAATTCTAACTAAAGCCTGACAAAATGCCTGAACGTCTGGAACTTCTGCCAGACGCTTGTGTAAAAGAATAAACAGAGCAGAAATCTGTCCCTTTAATGAACTAGCTGATAATCCTTTGTCCAAACCCTCTTGGAGGAAGGACAATATCCTAGGAATCCTAACCCTACTCCATGAGTAATTCTTGGATTCACACCAATGAAGATATTTACGCCATATCTTGTGGTAAATTTTCCTGGTGACAGGCTTTCGTGTCTGTATTAAGGTATCAATTACTGACTCGGAGAAGCCACGATTTGATAGGATCAAGCGTTCAATCTCCATAAAGTCAGTCTTAGAGAAAGTAGATTCGGATGATTGAAAGGACCTTGTATTAGAAGGTCTTGTCTCAGAGGTAGAGTCCATGGTGGAAAGGATGACATGTCCACTAGGTCTGCATACCAGGTCCTGCGTGGCCACGCAGGCGCTATCAATATCACCGATGCTCTTTCCTGTTTGATTTTGGCAATCAGACGAGGAAGCAGAGGAAACGGTGGAAACACATAAGCCAGGTTGAAGAACCAAGGCGCTGCTAGAGCATCTATCAGTGCCGCTTCTGGGTCCCTGGACCTGGATCCGTAACAAGGAAGCTTGGCATTCTGGCGAGACGCCATGAGATCCAATTCTGGTTTGCCCCAACGGAGAACCAATTGAGCAAACACCTCCGGATGGAGTTCCCATTCCCCCGGATGAAAAGTCTGACGACTTAGAAAATCCGCCTCCCAGTTCTCTACACCTGGGATATGGATCGCTGACAGGTGGCAAGAGTGAGTCTCTGCCCAGCGAATTATCTTGGAGACTTCTGACATCCCTAGGGAACCCCTGGTTCCCCCTTGATGGTTGATGTAAGCCACAGTCGTGATGTTGTCCGACTGAAATCTGATGAACCTCAGTGTTGCTAGCTGAGGCCAAGCCAGAAGAGCATTGAATATTGCTCTTAACTCCAGAATATTTATTGGGAGGAGTTTCTCCTCCCGAGTCCATGAACCTTGAGCCTTTAGGGAGTTCCAGACTGCACCCCAACCTAGAAGGCTGGCATCTGTTGTTACAATTGTCCAATCTGGTCAGCGAAAGGTCATACCCTTGGACAGATGGGCCCGAGATAACCACCAGAGAAGAGAATCTCTGGTTTCCTGATCCAGATTTAGTAGAGGGGACAAATCTGTGTAATCCCCATTCCACTGACTGAGCATGCATAATTGCAGCGGTCTGAGATGCAGGCGCGCAAATGGCACTATGTCCATCGCCGCTACCATTAAGCCGATTACTTCCATGCACTGAGCTACCGTGGGGCGCGTAATGGAGTGAAGAACACGGCAAGCATTTAGAAGTTTTGATAACCTGGACTCCGTCAGGTAAATTTTCATTTCTACAGAATCTATTAGAGTCCCTAGGAAGGAAACCCTCGTGACAGGAGATAGAGAACTCTTTTCTTTGTTCACTTTCCACCCATGAGTCCTCAGGAATGCCAGAACTATCTCTGTATGAGATTTGGCAATTTGAAAGCTTGACGCCTGTATCAGGATATCGTCCAGGTAAGGAGCCACTGCTATGCCTTGCGGTCTTAGGACCGCCAGAAGTGAGCCCAGAACCTTTGTAAAAATTCTTGGGGCTGTAGCCAACCAGAATAGAAGAGCTACAAATTGGTAATGCCTGTCTAGAAAGGCAAACCTCAAGAACTGATGATGATTCTTGTGAATCGGAATGTGAAGGTAGGCATCCTTTAAGTCCACTGTGGTCATGTACTGACCCTCTTGGATCATGGGTAAAATGGTTCGAATAGTTTCCATCTTGAATGACGGAACTCTGAGGAATTTGTTTAGGATCTTTAAATCCAAAATTGGTCTGAAGGTTCCCTCTTTTTTGGGAACCACAAACAGATTTGAATAAAACCCCTGTCCTTGTTCCGTTCGCGGAACTGGATGGATCACTCCCATTACAAGGAGATCTTGTACGCAGCTTAGGAATGCCTCTTTCTTTATCTGGTTTGCAGATAATCTTGTTTTCCTGGCCTGCTTGGATTGAGCAAAAGTTCCCTCTTGTTTTGAAGCAGAGGAAGCTGATGCTGCACCTGCCTTGAAATTTCGAAAGGCACGAAAATTAGACTGTTTGGCCTTTGATTTGGCCGTGTCCTGAGGAAGTGTATGACCCTTACCTCCAGTAATGTCAGCAATAATTTCTTTCAAACCAGGCCCAAATAAGGTCTGCCCCTTGAAAGGAATGTTGAGTAACTTAGACTTTGAAGTCACATCAGCTGACCAGGATTTGAGCCATAGCGCCCTACGCGCCTGGATGGCGAATCCGGAATTCTTAGCCGTTAGTTTAGTCAAATGAACAATGGCATCAGAAATAAATGAGTTAGCTAGCTTAAGAGTTCTAAGCTTGTCAACAATTTCAGTCAATGGAGCTGTATGGATGGCCTCTTCCAGGGCCTCAAACCAGAATGCCGCCGCAGCAGTGACAGGCGCAATGCATGCAAGGGGCTGTAAAATAAAACCTTGTTGAATAAACATTTTCTTAAGGTAACCCTCTAATTTTTTATCCATTGGATCTGAAAAAGCACAACTGTCCTCAACCGGGATAGTGGTACGCTTTGCTAAAGTAGAAACTGCTCCCTCCACCTTAGGGACAGTCTGCCATAAGTCCCGTGTAGTGGCATCTATTGGAAACATTTTTCTAAATATAGGAGGTGGGGAAAAGGGCACACCGGGCCTATGCCACTCTTTACTAATAATTTCTGTAAGCCTTTTAGGTATTGGAAAAACATCAGTACTCACCGGCACTGCATAGTATTTATCCAGCCTACACAATTACTCTGGCACTGCAATTGTGTCACAGTCATTCAGAGCAGCTAATACCTCCCCAAGCAATACACGGAGGTTCTCAAGCTTAAATTTGAAATTAGTAATCTCTGAATCAGGTCTCCCCGATTCAGAGACGTCACCCACAGACTGAAGCTCTCCGTCCTCAGGTTCTGCATATTGTGACGCAGTATCAGACATGGCTCTTACAGCATCTATGCGCTCTGTATCTGGTCTAACCCCAGAGCTATCGCGCTTGCCCCTCAATTCAGGCAATCTGGATAATAGCTCTGACAGGGTATTATTCATGATTGCAGCCATGTCCTGCAAAGTAATCGCTATGGGCGTCCCTGATGTACTTGGCGCCATATTAGCGTGCGTCCCTTGAGCGGGAGGCGAAGGGTCCGACACGTGGGGAGAGAGTCGGCATAACTTCCCCCTCGACAGACCCCTCTGGTGACAATTCTTTTATAGATAAAGACTGATCTTTACTGTTTAAGGTGAAATCAATACATTTAGTACACATTCTCCTATGGGGCTCCACCATGGCTTTTAAACATAATGAACAAGTATCCTCTGTTTCAGACATGTTTGTACAGACTAGCAATGAGACTAGCAAGCTTGGAAAACACTTTAAACAAGTTAACAAGCAATATAAAAAAACGTTACTGTGCCTTTAAGAGAAACAAATTTTGACAAAATTTGAAATAACAGTGAAAAAAGGCAGTTACACTAACAAAATTTTTACAGTGTATGTAACAAGTCAGCAGAGCATTGCACCCACTTGCAAATGGATGATTAACCCCTTAATAACAAAAACAGAATAATAAATGACAAAAACGTTTTTTTAAACACATTCACAACAACTGCCACAGTCTACTGTGATTGTTACTCTCCTCAAACACGACTTTGAAGCCTTTTGAGCCCTTCAGAGATGTCCTGTATCATGCAGAGGGAAGCTGAATGTCTCTGTCAGTATTTTTATCTGCACAGAAAAGCACTAAAATAGGCCCTTCCCACTCATACTGCAACAGTGGAAAGCCTGTTACTAGGCAAAAATCAAGCCAGCCATGTGGAAAAAAACTAGGCCCCAATAAGTTTTGTCACCAAACATATATAAAAACGATTAACATGCCAGCAAACATTTTATATTACACTTTTATAAGAGTATGTATCTCTGTTAATAAGCCTGATACCAGTCGCTATCACTGCATTTAAGGCTTAACTTACATTAATCCGGTATCAGCAGCATTGTTCTAGCAAATTCCATCCCTAGAAATATGTTAACTGCACATACCTTATTACAGGAAAACCTGCACGCTATTCCCCCTCTGAAGTTACCTCACTCCTCAGAATATGTAAGAACAGCAAAGGATCTTAGTTACTTCTGCTAAGATCATAGAAATCACAGGCAGATTCTTCTTCTAATGCTGCCTGAGATGAAACAGTACACTCCGGTAGCATTTAAAAATAACAAACTTTTGATTGAAGTTAAAAAACTAACTATAATACACCACTCTCCTATTACTACGTCCATCTTTGTTGAGAGTTGCAAGAGAATGACTGGGTATGGCAGTGAGGGGAGGAGCTATATAGCAGCTCTGCTGTGGGTGATCCTCTTGCAACTTCCTGTTGGGAAGGAGAATATCCCACAAGTAATGGATGATCCGTGGACTGGATACACTTAACAAGAGAAAAAAAATCCAGTCCCCTGTTCCTGTAAAAGGAACAATTACTCCCATATTTTCCAGATCTAAGACAGATTGAAGAAAAGCTTGAGCTTTTTTTTTGGATGTTGTGGAATATGGGTTAGAAAAAAAAAATCCTATAGGAGGCCTTATTTTATTTTGGACAGATTGTAACCAAGCTTTCTGAAAACGATTCAGAGCTTTACATTTTCCTTTTTGTCTCGAGGAAGAAAAGCTCCTTTACCTCCAGTAATAGTAGACATAATAGACATAATAGAAGTTAGAATAGTTCAGACCCAAACAATTTCTTTCCTTGGAAAGAAAGAGATAATAATCTAGTATTAAACACAATGTCAGCATTCCAGGATTTAAGCCATAGGGCTCTCCTGGTAAGTATGGCTAGAGTCATGCTTTTGATATTCATTTTCATAATAACAAATACTGCATAAAAAATAAAATGGTTTGCATTTTGAAGTAAATTCAAAAGATTAGAATATTCAGGGTCAGTGGATAACTGATGTGCAAGACTGGTTAACCAGTAAGCAGAAGCAGCGCCACATCAGCAATAGAAATAACCAGTATGGAGAAATGCCCTTCTTAGATAAGATTTAAGTTTTCTGTCTAAAAGGTCTTTAAAAGATGTTCATCTTCTAGAGGAATAATTGTACGTTTAACTAGAATGGAAATGGTCCCATTGTTTTTAGGAACCATTTCCCATAACACTAAATTAGCAGTAGGTAAAGGATATAGCTTTTGAAACCTTGTAGAAGGATTAAGACAGCATTAGGTATAGGGAAAATCTGAAGGAGTTTTGACAAAGCAGGTTATGGCGAAACATGTTAGAGACCAAAGGGTATTGGTGAGGAGTCCTAGGAGCTCCTGCATTTTAGCAGCCTTAGGCTACCTTAATGCAGTTAACTACTGATTTATTAGATATGCGTGTTGCCTCAATAGTTATTATGTTGTAGCAGCTCAGTGAAAAGAATTTCAATTCCATAACTTGAATTTGAACTTTTAACGCTAATATTATTAGTCCACAAAGACTCTGTTATCTTGTGTTGCACTACTTTTATCGGGGATACACTAGTAAGATGCCTAAAATTGGCTCCATTTGAGCGCATTTACTGTCACTCATTTATTGTGTACTCTATAACCATAGTAACTCTTACTGTGGCAGCATTCAGCTGCACTCTTTCAGGCAACTAAGTCTTTAAACATACACTTACGGTTCCACCTATCTCCCTATTACCAGTAAACCACTAGCTTCTATAGATACGCATGATCAAGCTATAATATATAAGTGGTTATTACAGATGGATACGTGTGTGATAATAGCAGATCTAGTACATTTATAAGCGCAATTCACGAAAATTCTGCAACTTGAATTTGCACTTCTAACGCAAATTTTATTAGTCTACAAAGACTTTTGCATGTTGCACTACTTATATCAGAGATACACTAGTAAGACGCTTATAATGTGCTCCATTTGAGCGCATTTATTGTCACTCATCTATTGTGTACTCTGTAACCATATTAACCCTAACTGTGTCAACATTCAGTTGCACTCCTCTAGGGAACTGAGTCTTTAAACATACACCCACGGCTCCACCTATCCCCTCACTACCAGCAAACCACTAGCTTTTATAGATACGCATGACTTAGCTACAATATATAAGTGGCTATTATGGATGTGTATGTGAGAGATAATAGTAGAACCAGTATATTCATAAGCGCAATTCACAGAAATTTTAACCTTAGATCACCAGCATCATACACTGTGTGCTGGAAACAGTTGAGCTATCTACAGTCATTTTGCAAATTATAGTTGGCAACTCACTTTTTCTATACATTTTTACTGCTTAAAGTATCCTAATTTATTTTGTGACTTAATAAAAGTTAAGTTTTATATCATTCAATCCAACATTGCTATACTTGATGCAAGTTGTTCACTCTTATCAGCTTCCAAGCTGCATGATTGTTTTTTAACCCTTGAGTGCTATTAGAGTATCCTTATAAGAGTTGGTCTTTTCACCTCTCTTAAAACCTGTGCGTCATTAAACTCAATACACAGCACCTTCAACTCATCAATCACACATAATTTATTTATTTGGGATTGTAAGGGTTTTCTAATACATGTATTAGTGCCATTAGATTCTTTTCGCTATAACTAAAATCTGAGGGAGATTGACAACAGTTTTATCAACTGAATTTAAAAGATTACAGGGTTTATCATTAGAATGTTTAGATTCCTTAACCCCTAAAGCAGTGCTTTCCAAACTGTGTGTCGGGACACACTAGTGTGTCGGCAGCAGTGTGTAGGTGTGTCCCTGCTTCAGCACAAATTTTTTCAAATTTATTTATTTTTTTGGTTTCTGACTTTCCGCCAGCCTGCTACGCATATCACATGGTTGACACATGATTGATACCTTGTGGGTCACAGATCATCTTAATCAATTGGCGCAGCTCAGTGGGAAATGAAACTATTCCCATTGGTGGCTTTGGCGGCACATTGGCTCCTGACTGCACATGTAGTCTTCTTGATTGGCTCGTGACTGCATGTGTAGTCATTGAGTGGGACAGCAGTGTGTTTGCAGCGCGGGCAGTAGTCAAAATAACTGCCCATGAACTGAGAAAAGTCAAGCGTGCAGCTGCCAAGATGCCACTTGCCACCAGTTTGGCCATATTTCAGAGCTGCAACATCACTGGAGTGCCCAAAAGCACAAGGTGTGCAATACTCAGAGACATGGCCAAGGTAAGAAAGGCTGAAAGACAACCACCACTGAACAAGACACACAAGCTGAAACGTCAAGACTGGGCCAAGAAATATCTCAAGACTGATTTTTCTAAGGTTTTATTGACTGATGAAATGAGAGTGAGTCTTGATGGGCCAGATGGATGGACCCGTGGCTAGATTGGTAAAGGGCAGAGAGCTCCAGTCCGACACCAGCAAGGTGGAGGTGGAGTACTGGTTTGGGCTGGTATCATCAAAGATGAGCTTGTGGGGCCTTTTTTCGGGTTGAGGATGGAGTCAAGCTCAACTCCCAGTCCTACTGCCAGTTTCTGGAAGACACCTTCTTCAAGCAGTGGTACAGGAAGAAGTCTGCATCCTTCAAGAAAAACATGATTTTCATGCAGGACAAGGTCTTAGTACTCCACAGCGTGGCTGGCAAGAAAGGGTATAAAAGAAGAAAATCTAATGACATGGCCTCCTTGTTCACCTGATCTGAACCCCATTGAGAACCTGTGGTCCATCATCAAATGTGAGATTTACAAGGAGGGAAAACAGTACACCTCTCTGAACAGTGTCTGGGAGGCTGTGGTTGCTGCTGCATGCAATGTTGATGGTGAACAGATCAAAACACTGACAGAATCCATGGATGGCAGGCTTTTGAGTGTCCTTGCAAAGAAAGGTGGCTATATTGGTCACTGATTTGTTTTTGTTTTGTTTTTGAATGTCAGAAATGTATATTTGTGAATGTTGAGATGTTATATTGGTTTCACTGGTAAAAATAAATAATTGAAATGGGTATATATTTGTTTTTTGTTAAGTTGCCTAATAATTATGCACAGTAATAGTCACCTGCACACACAGATATCCCCCTAAAATAGCTATAACTAAAAACAAACTAAAAACTACTTCCAAAACTATTCAGCTTTGATATTAATGAGTTTTTTGGGTTCATTGAGAACATGGTTGTTGTTCAATAATAAAATTAATCCTCAAAAATACAATTTGCCTAATAATTCTGCACTCCCTGTAGATATATGGATAGGAAGTGGAAACTTAAAAATACTTGATGATGAAATGAGAGTGTCTTTATTTAATATTCCACCAAATATTCAGAAATTGTGTTCATCCCATCAACCTCATACATCCCATTAAATAGTAAGTAGCTATTGGTGTTATTAAACTTTTTTTTAATTCTTGCACATACTTACTGTTACTTGTAAATTTCATTATTATATAATTTATGTATGTGTCCGTATCTCTTAAAACAAGTTAGTTTAACCTCCTTTTTGCTAGTACAACTGAATAAATTACTGTGTCGCGAAATGATGTAGGTCTAAAAAGTGTGTCACCAACATGAAAGGTTTGGAAAGCTCTGCCCTAAAGTGACTAAGACTTCCTTCAATTGAGAATGAATATGTTCAACTTTAAATAAAAAGGAGGAATTATCAGGTTCTACGTCAGATGAGCGAAACTCACTGTCAGAGGAATCATCATTCGAAGATACTTCAGTATTACATATATTACTTGTAGAAGGTAAAATTTGAACTGACCTTTTTCGCTTATTTGAAGGCGGTAGTGCAGCCAGGGCCTTCATGATAGCTGTAATAATTAATTGTTTTAATTTCTGGAGGTATTAATGTGTTACCAGTTGTGCTATTGAAAATGCAACTCAAGTTGGGTTGTTATATTGCCGCTTTAAGGGGGGGGGGCATAAAAAAAAAATACATATGTTGGGTTCTTATAATGGAACATTACATAAACATTTCTTTAAAACAGCCCGTGACATGTCGTTTTCAAGTGTCCTACCTTAAAGCGGTAATATGGCAACCCTAGACTAAAGAGATCCAATTTAAACTCCTTTTTTGGGTGCACCGATGTGCCAGGTATGAATAAACTGTCGATGTACAAAATTTTAAGCACATTTAAGGTTGATAAATATGAGGATGAGACTGTGTGCGCATTTTTAGGCGCAAAAAAAGGAGAAATTGCTTGATATATCTTGCTCTTTATGATGGAGTAAACTGCAGCCATACTACTTAGGCCAAATATGTAGAAACAGAAACAGCAGGAAGGAGAAGTGCATATGTAGGAAGAAGAAGTGCGATGAATAGTTTTGTGAAGAAGACAATTTCCTGAATAGGTAAAAGGGAAACCAAGAAAAAAAAATACTATTTGACTCACAACACTGGTTTCTCATCTCTTTTTCTATAGAAAATCTAATAATTTGGTCTGGCAGACTACAGACAACACTATAAATACCATAATAATGATTATATGATGATTTCTAGTTTGTTTTAACAACTTAATAATTAGTGTTTTATATATGGCTAAATTTAAGGGGATAAATGTATTGTTTATGTTCATATTATATTCTATACAGATAAACCCAGTAGCTACACAGAGAAGTTCATAATGCTGTAATGTCAAATGGGTTAAATAGCATAGAATTTATCTCAGCTATCGTCAATGTAAGCCATACAAACTCACTTCTGTTCACTTTATAAATGTGTCACATTTTCAAGAGGCCATCATCACAGCTGCTGGAGCCCATGACAGACTATGTGGGTGAGTGATGAATTGCTCTAGACTGAAAGACACAAACCTGAAACAATACAGGTGTCCTGCAGGACCAAGCTGCTTAAAAGATAAATATCACGGCCAATTGTTAAAGCAGTGATTAACAGCCACGTCTGCTCTCTACATTTTTTTTTGCTTGTTCCGAAGTGTGTGTTATATATATATTACTGAAATAGTTTTGCGAGTAAGACTACATACATTTAGGAGTATAATAAATCACATATTAAAATGTCAGTTCTTAGAGAAGGACAGGGACAGAGGTCTCATTTAAAGAGTTAGACTTAGCCTACCCAACTGTACACATGATCTCTTTCTCATGTCACATTTTCTATTCAGGATTTCAAAGTGCGCGTTTTAAACAAACATTCACAGTCTAACAACACTCAAGTTTAAATGCAAATAAGCAAAAACCCTATTGATAGAGATGCATTCTATTATGTCTCAATTTAATAAAATAAATTATACAATTCCAGTTTTTCACAATTAACTGCAATAGAGTGTAGTAGTACAATAAGGTACCAGTGTGTTATTTTGCAGCTAATTTGTATGATAGCTCAGCCTGCTTATGCTTGGCACACTGATAGGTTATAGTGAGGCCTACAGCTGCGATGTTCCATCACTCCTCTACCTTTCCCAGTGTGCAATACAAATGGTGCCCACTCACCTGACTCATCTATATAATTGAAATATTTAGGTTATATTACATTTATTTTTGATGCATGAAGAGTTGTTTTATTCCCTTTTCCTTATTTACTTAATTTATTAATACAGTGACTTTGTTTTCAGTATTTATTAATTTAGCCCTAACCAGTTTCTACTAATTAATTGTTAGTGTAAACAAACCATTTTTTTCCTACTTTTGCACTTTATCAAAACTAACACATTGAGTTTATATTAAATAAACACATTTAAACATTGAAATCACGTATTCAAATATTCACTAAATATTTATTAATTTTGTGTCAATTTATTCTGTCATTGTCATGGTTATCCGTATACAGTATAACACACACACAAAATGCTTTTATATCCAAATATATACCTTTTTATGAAGTGCATGAAATTCACTGTACCGCTTTTCAACAAAATGTCTTCTTCCATTCACTAAGACTTCTATTCTAAATACCTACAATAATGAAGAAAACAAGAGTTAACTCAATCATAGAATTTAAGTGATAGCGTTTTGTTTACATTTATTTAAGTGATGTCGAAGAAAAATAAAAAATGATTAACGCATTAGTATTCTTGATTAAACACAACTGAATTTTTTTTTCCAGTAACTCTTAAAAATAGATCACAAATATCACACTGATAACATTTGCAAAAATTAAAAAGTGCAAAACAATATTAAAAGACTCAAAAAGGTTAAAAAAAAAAGAAGCACTTTGACTTGAATACGGAATTCCAGTTATCACATTGCCTTGGGACCATCTTTGTGCCACATAACTCTCAATAGTGTCTCTCAGCACATTAACCCACTTACTTGAGTAAAATACTAAAATGAGTAAAAACCTACAGTAGGAAATTGACTATTAAAAGCAGATAAACATAATTTGTGTTAAAGGCACATGATACTGACATGTTGAAGCACTTGATAGTGATGCAGCCTAGCTGTAAAAGGCGGACTAGAAAATTTCACCTGAACATCTCTATGTAAAAAAAGGAAAATCCCATTGTAAAGGGTCTTTAAGCAGCCTATCAGGATGCTAGTCCTGGGACTTGCAAGGGGGGGTTCATCTGGCATGAGCAGGCACAGTCATGTTATGTTCCTCCTAGGTTTTAGGAAGTTTACAATGAAATCTCATAAGATCACAATAAAGTGTGACATTAGCACTTGATAAAGCTGATTGGCAGTTGTTTTCTCCAACATACAGCCGACAGTAGCTACAACAAATCTGTTCACAGAGCACTGTTGTGAGCTGAAGAAATTTTGAGGTAAAATATTTTTCTTTTTTTACATAGAAATGTTCAGCACTTTACAGTTACACCCCATCACTTTCAAGTGATTTAGCATATGGGTATTCTGTCTCCCCATTTCTGAAAAAAAAATTATATATATATAATGGTATTTTTCTTTCCAAAGGAAATGTTGGGTTAAATTGTTCCAATATAAGTTGATCTAACATATTTTTCCCAAAAGCATTAAACCTTGGACTATTTTTAGACTTTCAAGATCAAATGTCTACCTAAAAGAATGGCAGTATTAATTAGGTTTTGAAGCTTATTCTCTGTAGAATACAAAAAGATTATATGCATTTTAGCAAAATTTAGTTTCTTTTGGACATAATTTTATTTTTTTGTTTTTTTTAAAGTTTTTATTGAAAAAATAACAGATTTTACAAAACGTAGATAAGAATATTTCCATAGCATAACAATGAGGTACAGCAGTAAAAGTGCTTTTGGAATAAAGGTCCATACATCATACATAAAAGTGCAACAAGTTCAGTACATAGGTGCTTCTATATTACAGTCTCTGGGATATTACATGAGTTACAACATATATTAAATAGCGTTATCCTCAAAAGGGTACTGGCAACTGGCTAAGATGGTGTCTAAGGGCAAAGCCTGATGTTTGGTATAGTGGATATTAGTGGGTTCTAAGTTTGTGTCGCTCTTTGTGCTGGTTCCATAAAGATAGTTTAAGTTCGTGTGTGACTAATGAGCCTGATTGGAGGTGGTGGTACCTGGTCCTCCCACTCTTTCTCAGTCAGGATATTGGAGGATTTTCAATGTCTTGGGATTAGGGTTTTAGCGTTGTTTAGCATGAGGATCAACAGGTCCCTAGCATTACTGTCTTGCAGTTTGGACAGGAGTAGAAATAGGATCGTTTGGTAGCTGTTTGCCTATTCCGTCTGACATGCGCTCCAGTACCGCTTTTGGACATATTTGTTTAACCAAAGAGAAACCTTAGACCAAAATGTTTGCATTTTTGGGCATTGCCAGAAGCAATGTATCAAGTCTGCTTTAGGATATTTACATCTGGAACAATACAATCCATTGGTATGATTCCATTTAGATACAAATATTTTCTTTTTAATCATGTAAAGACTACAGGTAACCTTAAAGGGACACTATACCCAAACATTTTCTTTCATGATTAAGGTAGAGAATATAATTTTAAACAACATTCCAATTTACTTCTATTACCTAATTTGCTTCATTCTTTAGATATACTTTAATAAAGAAATAGCAATGCACACGGTGAACCAATCACAGGAGGCATCTATGTGCAGCTACCAAACAGCAGCTACTAAGCATATCTAGATATGCTTTTCAGCAAAGAATATCAAGAGAATGAAGCAAATTAGATAATAGAAGTAAATTAGAAAGTTGTTTTTAATTGTATGCTCTTTCTAAATCATGAAATAAAAAATTTGGGTTTCATGTCCCTTTAACCCCTTAACCCCTTAATGACCACAGCACTTTTCCATTTTCTGTCCGTTTGGGACCAAGGCTATTTTTACATTTTTGCGGTGTTTGTGTTTAGCTGTAATTTTCCTCTTACTCATTTACTGTACCCACACATATTATATACCGTTTTTCTCGCCATTAAATGGACTTTCAAAATATACCATTATTTTCATCATATCTTATAATTTACTATAAAAAATATTATAAAATATGAGGAAAAAATGGAAAAAAACATAATTTATGTAAGAACTTACCTGATAAATTCATTTCTTTCATATTAACAAGAGTCCATGAGCTAGTGACGTATGGGATATACATTCCTACCAGGAGGGGCAAAGTTTCCCAAACCTTAAAATGCCTATAAATACACCCCTCACCACACCCACAAATCAGTTTAACGAATAGCCAAGAAGTGGGGTGATAAGAAAAAAAGTGCGAAGCATATAAAATAAGGAATTGGAATAATTGTGCTTTATACAAAAAAATCATAACCACCACAAAAAAGGGTGGGCCTCATGGACTCTTGTTAATATGAAAGAAATGAATTTATCAGGTAAGTTCTTACATAAATTATGTTTTCTTTCATGTAATTAACAAGAGTCCATGAGCTAGTGACGTATGGGATAATGACTACCCAAGATGTGGATCTTTCCACACAAGAGTCACTAGAGAGGGAGGGATAAAATAAAGACAGCCAATTCCTGCTGAAAATAATCCACACCCAAAATAAAGTTTAACAAAAAACATAAGCAGAAGATTCAAACTGAAACCGCTGCCTGAAGAACTTTTCTACCAAAAACTGCTTCAGAAGAAGAAAATACATCAAAATGGTAGAATTTAGTAAAAGTATGCAAAGAAGACCAAGTTGCTGCTTTGCAGATCTGGTCAACCGAAGCTTCATTCCTAAACGCCCAGGAAGTAGAAACTGACCTAGTAGAATGAGCTGTAATTCTTTGAGGCGGAATTTTACCCGACTCAACATAGGCAAGATGAATTAAAGATTTCAACCAAGATGCCAAAGAAATGGCAGAAGCTTTCTGGCCTTTCCTAGAACCGGAAAAGATAACAAATAGACTAGAAGTCTTACGGAAAGATTTCGTAGCTTCAACATAATATTTCAAAGCTCTAACAACATCCAAAGAATGCAATGATTTCTCCTTAGAATTCTTAGGATTAGGACATAATGAAGGAACCACAATTTCTCTACTAATGTTGTTGGAATTCACAACTTTAGGTAAAAATTCAAAAGAAGTTCGCAACACCGCCTTATCCTGATGAAAAATCAGAAAAGGAGACTCACACGAAAGAGCAGATAATTCAGAAACTCTTCTAGCAGAAGAGATGGCCAAAAGGAACAAAACTTTCCAAGAAAGTAATTTAATGTCCAATGAATGCATAGGTTCAAACGGAGGAGCTTGAAGAGCTCCCAAAACCAAATTCAAACTCCATGGAGGAGAAATTGACTTAATGACAGGTTTTATACGAACCAAAGCTTGTACAAAACAATGAATATCAGGAAGAATAGCAATCTTTCTGTGAAAAAGAACAGAAAGAGCGGAGATTTGTCCTTTCAAAGAACTCGCGGACAAACCCTTATCTAAACCATCCTGAAGAAACTGTAAAATTCTCGGTATTCTAAAAGAATGCCAAGAAAAATGATGAGAAAGACACCAAGAAATATAAGTCTTCCAGACTCTATAATATATCTCTCGAGATACAGATTTACGAGCCTGTAACATAGTATTAATCACGGAGTCAGAGAAACCTCTATGACCAAGAATCAAGCGTTCAATTTCCATACCTTTAAATTTAAGGATTTCAGATCCGGATGGAAAAAAGGACCTTGAGACAGAAGGTCTGGTCTTAACGGAAGAGTCCATGGTTGGCAAGGTGCCATCCGGACAAGATCCGCATACCAAAACCTGTGAGGCCATGCCGGAGCTATTAGCAGAACAAACGAGCATTCCCTCAGAATCTTGGAGATTACTCTTGGAAGAAGAACTAGAGGCGGAAAGATATAGGCAGGATGATACTTCCAAGGAAGTGATAATGCATCCACTGCTTCCGCCTGAGGATCCCGGGATCTGGACAGATACCTGGGAAGTTTCTTGTTTAGATGAGAGGCCATCAGATCTATCTCTGGGAACCCCCACATGTGAACAATCTGAAGAAATACCTCTGGGTGAAGAGACCATTCGCCCGGATGCAACGTTTGGCGACTGAGATAATCCGCTTCCCAATTGTCTACACCTGGGATATGAACCGCAGAGATTAGACAGGAGCTGGATTCCGCCCAAACCAAAATTCGAGATACTTCTTTCATAGCCAGAGGACTGTGAGTCCCTCCTTGATGATTGATGTATGCCACAGTTGTGACATTGTCTGTCTGAAAACAAATGAACGATTCTCTCTTCAGAAGAGGCCAAAACTGAAGAGCTCTGAAAACTGCACGGAGTTCCAAGATATTGATCGGTAATCTCACCTCCTGAGATTCCCAAACTCCTTGTGCCGTCAGAGAACCCCACACAGCTCCCCAACCTGTGAGACTTGCATCTGTTGAAATTACAGTCCAGGTCGGAAGAACAAAAGAAGCCCCCTGAATTAAACGATGGTGATCTGTCCACCACGTTAGAGAGTGTCGTACAATCGGTTTTAAAGATATTAATTTATATATCTTCGTGTAATCCCTGCACCATTGGTTCAGCATACAGAGCTGAAGAGGTCGCATGTGAAAACGAGCAAAGGGGATCGCGTCCGATGCAGCAGTCATAAGACCTAGAATTTCCATGCATAATCCCAAATATGAAACTGACTGTCTGGAAATAAGGAAAGTTGAACATTCTGAGTCAAGGCAAATAAATGTTTGAATACATATATTTAGAACTTTATAAATAAAGTGCCCAACCATAGCTTAGAGTGTCACAGAAAATAAGACTTACTTACCCCAGGACACTCATCTACATGTTTGTAGAAAGCCAAACCAGTACTGAAACGAGAATCAGTAGAGGAAATGGTAAATGTAAGAGTATATCGTCGATCTGAAAAGGGAGGTAAGAGATGAATCTCTACGACCGATAACAGAGAACCTTATGAAATAGACCCCGTAGAAGGAGATCACTGCATTCAATAGGCAATACTCTCCTCACATCCCTCTGACATTCACTGCACGCTGAGAGGAAAACCGGGCTCCAACTTGCTGCGGAGCGCATATCAACGTAGAATCTAGCACAAACTTACTTCACCACCTCCCTTGGAGGCAAAGTTTGTAAAACTGATTTGTGGGTGTGGTGAGGGGTGTATTTATAGGCATTTTAAGGTTTGGGAAACTTTGCCCCTCCTGGTAGGAATGTATATCCCATACGTCACTAGCTCATGGACTCTTGTTAATTACATGAAAGAAAACACACTTTTTCTAACTTTGACCCCCAAAATCTGTTACACATCTACAACCACCAAAAAACACCCATGCTAAATAGTTTCTAAATTTTGTCCTGAGTTTAGAAATACCCAATGTTTACATGTTCTTTGCTTTTTTTGCAAGTTATAGGGCCATAAATACAAGTAGCACTTTGCCATTTCCAAACCACTTTTTTTCAAAATTAGCGCTAGTTACATTGGGACACTAATATCTTTCAGGAATCTCTGAATATCCATTGACATGTATATATTTTTTTTTAGAAGACATCCCAAAGTATTGATCTAGGCCCATTTTGGTATATTTCATGCCACCATTTCACCGCCGAATGCGATCAAATAAAAAATTTTTTTTACTTTTTCACAAATTTTTTCACAAACTTTAGGTTTCTCACTGAAATTATTTACAAACAACTCATGAAATTATGGAATAAATGGTTGTAAATGCTTCTCTGGGATCCCCTTTGTTCATAAATAGCAGACATATATGGCTTTGGCTTTGCTTTTTGGTAATTAGAAGGCTGTTAAATGCCACTGCGCACCACACGTGTATTATGCCCAGCAGTGAATGGGTTAATTAGGGAGCATGTAGGGAGCTTCTAGGGTTAATTTTAGCTCTAGTGTAGTGTAGTAGACAACCCCAAGTATTGATCTAGGCCCATTTTGGTATATTTCATGCCACCATTTCACCGCCAAAAGCAATCAAATAAAAAAAAAATTGTTCACTTTTTCAAACTTTAGGTTTTTCACTAAAATTATTTACAAACAGCTTGTGCAATTATGGCACAAATGGTTTTAAATGCTTCTCTGGGATCCCCTTTGTTCAGAAATAGCAGACATATATGGCTTTGGCGTTGCTTTTTGGTAATTATAAGGCCGCTAAATGCTGCTGCGCATCACATGTGTATTATGGCCAGCAGTGAAGGGGTTAATTAGGTAGTTTGTAGGGAGCTTGCAGGGTTAATTTTAGCTTTAGTGTAGAGATCAGACTCCCACCTGACACATCCCACCCCCTGATCCCTCCCAAACAGCACTCTTCCCTCCCCCACCCCACAATTGTCCCCGCCATCTTAAGTACTGGCAGAAAGTCTGCCAGTACTAAAATAAAAGGTATAAAAAAAATAATAATTTTTTAAGCATATTTACATATGCTGCTATGTAGGGTCCCCCCTTAGCCCCCAACCTCCCTGATCCCCCCAAAATAGCTCCCTAACCCTCCCCCTCTGCCTTATTGGGGCCATCTTGGGTACTGGCAGCTGCCTGCCAGTACCCAGTTTGCAAATAAAAATGTTTATTTTTTATTTTTTATTATTTGTTTCTGTAGTGTAGCTTCCCCCCCACAGTCCAATACCCCACCAGCCAAACCGATCACCAAAATAAACATATTAACCCCTTTGATCCCCACTTCTAACAAAAAAACTTTCTGTAGCGTAGTGGTTCCCACCCGCTCCCTCCCCGTGCACGCGCCCGCCCGGCCTCCCCGTGCACGTGCGCGCGTCCCCCCGGTCGTCCCCGCCCCCGATCCCGCCCCCCTCCGCATCATAAAGGCCATCGATGGCCGCCACCCACCTCCCACACCGGCTCCGTTAATGTCCGGTGCAGAGAGGGCCACAGAGTGGCTCTCTCTGCACCGGATGGCTACAAATGATATCGAGGCATCACTGCAATAACCGGAAAGCAGCTGGAAGCGAGCAGGATCGCTTCCAGCTGCTTTCCACACCGAGGACGTGCAGGGTACGTCCTCAGGCGTTAACTGACTTTTTTTTGAGGACGTACCCTGCACGTCCTCGGTCATTAAGGGGTTAATGACCGGACCATTTTTCAATTTTCTTACCCTTAATGACAATGGCTATTTTTACATTTCTGCAGTGTTTGCGTTTAGCTGTAATTTTCCTCTTACTCGTTTACTGTACACACACATATTATATACAGTTTTTCTCGTCATTAAATGAACTTTCTAAAGATACCATTATTTTCATCATATCTTATAATTTACTAAAAAAAAAAATGATAAAATATGAGGAAAAAATGGAAAAAAAAAACACACTTTTTCTAACTTTGACCCCCCAAAATCTGTTACACATCTACAATCACCAAAAAACACCCATGCTAAATAGTTTATAAATTTTGTCCTGAGTTTAGAAATACCCAATGTTTACATGTTCTTTGCTTTTTTAGCAATTTTTCAAAATTAGCGCTAGTTACTTTGGAACCCTGATATCTGTCAGGAATACCTGAATATCCTTTGACATGTATATATTTTGTTTTAGAAGACATCCCAAAGTATTGATCTAGGCCCATTTTGGTATATTTCATGCCACCATTTCACCGCCAAATGCGATAAAAAAAAAAAAAAAGTTCACTTTTTCACAAATTTTGTCACAAACTTTAGGTTTCCCACTGAAATTATTTACAAACAGCTTCTGCAATTATGGCACAAATGGTTGTAAATGCTTCTCTGGGATCCCCTTTTTCAGAAATAACAGACTTATATGGCTTTGTGGTTGCTTTTTGGTAATTAGAAGGCCGCTAAATGCCGCTGCGCACCACACATGTTTTATGCCCAGGAGTGAAGGGGTTAATTAGGGAGCTTGTAGGGAGCTTGTAGGGTTAATTTTAGCTTTAGTGTAGTGTAGTAGACAACCCCAAGTATTGATCTAGGCCCATTTTGGTATATTTTATGCCACCATTTCACCGCCAAATGCGAGCAAATAAAAAAAAAAAAAAACTTTAAATATTTCACAATTTTAGGTTTCTCACTGAAATTATTTACAAACAGCTTGTGCTATTATGGCAGAAATTGTTGTAAAAGCTTCCCTGGGATCCCCTTTGTTCAGAAATAGCAGACTTATATGGCTTTGGCGTTGCTTTTTGGTAATTAGAAGGCCGCTAAATGCTGCTGCGCACCACACGTGAATTATGCCCAGCAGTGAAGGGGTTAAATTAGGTAGCTTGTAGGGCGCTTGCAGGGTTAATTTTAGAGATCAGCCTCCCACCTGACACATCCCACCCCCTGATCCCTCCCAAACAGCTCTCTTCCCTCCCCCACCCCACAATTGTTACCGCCATCTTAAGTACTGGCAGAAAGTCTGCCAGTACTAAATAAAAGTTTTTTGTTTTTTTTTAAATAAAAATTATAAAATATTTTAGTTGTGATGGACCCCTGCCTTAGCACCAACCTCCCTGATCCCCCCCTCAAGCTCTCTAACCCTCTCCCCTACCTAATTACCGCCATCTTGGGTACTGGCAGCTGTCTGCCAGTACCCAGTTTGGCCCCACAAACCAAACTATTTTAATTTTATTTATAACTTTTATTTGTATTTTTAATTATTTCTGTAGTGTAGCAGCCCCCCCACAATACCCCCACCCCCTCCCAGATCCTTTTATATGTAAAAAAAAAAATTAACTTTTTTTCCCCTTCCTTCCTTCATTGGTGTCAGTGTGGCTAATGCGCACCCGTGCAAGTGTGCGCGCATCGTGCACGCGTGCGCGCATCGTGCACGTGTGCGCACACGCTCCCTCCTCCCACCGGACAAAGGCACCATCGGCACCATCACTACCGGTGCAGAGAGGGCCACAGAGTGGCTCTCTCTGCATCAGAGGCTTGTAAAGGGGTATTGCAGGATGCCTCCATATCGAGGCATCACTGTAATACCCTCAGAGCTGCTGGAAGCGATTGTGATCACTTCCAGCACTCTGTTAGAAAACCGACGTACCAGGTACGTCTATTGTCATTAACAGTTAGTTTTGCATGACGTACCTGGTACGTCAGTTGTCATTAAGGGGTTAAGTTAAATTAATCCTGCGTTATTCACCTGACCTTTCCTTTAAATGTGCTATGGCTTAGAGGGTGTTTGGATCCTCCTACTCATATTTCCTGCAATTCTCATTTCTGTATGACATAGCCACAAATTCCAGAAGTAGTTATACTTATTTGCTAATTGGCAGTTGTCAAAAGTTTTTTTTCTTAGAGACTGGATATGAGCTTGTTTTAAATCTAGTCACTCCCTCCTCCGTCCAATGTGTCTCCTGGAGATATGCTATGTCAACATGTTGCGTCTGGAGGTACCTTAATAACAAGCTTCTTTTAGTCTGTGAATTCAGACCCTTGATATTTAGGGTGTCTTGGGACCAAGGAGTTGAGAGAGAGGGGGGGGGAGGGATGAGAAAAAAAAAAAAAAACGTTTCGCCTAGAGCGGTCTTTCAGATCTGCAAGTTTTGCTTTTTTGCTTCAAGAGATGAGACTTGATCAGCCAGGCTCTGAGTGTGGCTGAGGTCCTCTTGCTTTCTTTCTATTATATCAGTATGCTCATTAATAGAGGAAATGTCGCTCCGCAAATCTTCAAAAGACCTCTCTAGCTTATCAAAGCGTCTTGTGAGAGTCTGGTTTTGGTTTTCAAACATGCGTTGTATGGATTCCAGAGGCATGGTGGGGGCCTCACCCTGGCTTCTTCCAGGAGTAGCCGAGTTTGAATGCCTACCTTCCAGGCAGTCTTCAGATAAATCTGGTGGGAAGGGCTGTTCATCATCAGACCTATTATTATCCTGGTCCCTGTGAGGTTGAAAATGGTCAATCACAGTCTTTTTAGCCCCAAAGGTGCCTTTCTGTTTTTTCCTGGCTTGCCGCTACATATTAGTGAATATGCGTTTACAACAGAAATGCTCAGTCTCTGAAAGAGGGCCCTGGACAATATAGTTACCCTATCTCCACTAAGGGACAGCCACAATACAGTGCAGGACTTAATTTTGAAAGTTTGCCCCCTGTTTACTTCGCTCCATGGACCAAAGCTCCATTACTTTAAATAGGAGACATTTCGCAACTTGCAGGGGACTGCCTCTTTTTTTCAATAATTCCACCACGGCAGCCCCTGTGAGGGTCAGAGTGAAAAGCCACGTCTGAACTTGTGAGGTTTAAAACATCGGGCCCCAAGTACTTTTGCCCAGTCTTTTTTTTTTTATATTATGTATTTGTCGATTATACAATTCTACTGTATTTAATAGTCATTTAAACTGAGTGTTTAGAATCCTGCTAACACAAGAGATATGTCTTAAAGTACTTTCAAATCCTTATACAACTGAAGAAAGACATGTTGGCCAAACATGGCGGAATGACAGCAACATGCTCTAGTAGTCTTTCACAACAACAATCTTCAAGCACTTTAACAGGTCAGATTTAAAGGATTTCCCTATCAGCGTGTGTGAATTAAGGACTAAAATACCGACAAGACAAACTACACAAATTCTTCACTGTCTGGCCTGTTAAAGGTACCCGAGCACTGAGGCTAACAACCACTTGTCCTTCGAGCAAAATTTTTTTTTTAATATTTTGTTTAAAACACACAATAATATTGTTTGGTCTACTATAGGTAGTGATGTGCTAGACTGATCCCCACAACCATAGGCCCCAATGTAACACTTGACCGCTATAAGGTAAACAGTGTCCATCCAGCTGCTGAATCTGAAAACTTTTATATATTAATTTTAAACAAAAATATAGATATTGGCAAATTTAAATTCTACCACATATTGAGAAAGTGCAGGACACTCCATGCTTACAATGTGAGGAAATGTGTTCATTACCACCGATAAGCCAAAATAAAGAACTATGCACTTAAAAAGTAAGCCAATTTCCATGAACTATCTTTTTTTTGTTTCCTTTGTAACAATGCTATCGTCTTGCAGATAATTTTAAACATACATGTCTGAATTTATTAAACTCAGTACTTATACAAGTAGCATAATATACAAAGTATCATCTGACAGTGTGTCTGTACAGTAGTAGCAACATTTACTTTTTTGTAACAACTGCTTTAAAGTGATGTCAAATCCAAGTGTATAGGTTCACTAAAAATAAACATTAGTTTCAGTCATCACTTACGGCAGGAGGCGCCGAGTTAGAGAAATACTTGCCGCACAGATAGGGTGAGTTTAACAGCGTTTTTTTTGTAAATGATGACTGAAACTAATGTTAATTTTTAGTGATGGTAAATCTTAGCGTTTCACTGCCAAAGTGAAAGCAAAGCAAGCCAGATAATTCAATATTAAAGGGACATTAATCACAAATTGTAAGCTGCTGTAACTTTATATCTGATAAGAATTTTGTAATGAAAACTGCAGCTTTTTTTGTCAAACTAGCATATTATGTTATGCTTTTTCCTTTTGAAGTATTTCCCTGTTCCCTAGAACAAAAGAACCATTGCTAATTTGCAGTTAAAGTGAAGGTAAACTTTGATGAATGAAAGCCCATTTTTACAAAACACTAAAAAAACAGGGGCACTTTCATTCATCAAAGTTTAGAAAGCAGCCGTTTTGTTAAAAAACATAACTTTGTTCTTCTCACAACCAGAGCAGCTTCCCCCACACGGAAATCCTCTCTTCACAAGTCATCAATGACTAATCCGGCTTCCTCCAATCATGGCATGGCCTCAGGCATTGACTCCCCTGGGGGGAAAGCCATGATTGGAGGAAGCCGGATTAGTCATTGATGACGTGTGAAGAGAGGATCTCTGGGTGGGGGAAGCTGCTCTGGCTGTGAGAAGAAGAAAGGTAAGTTTTTAATCAAAACGGCTGGTTTCTAAATTTTGATGAATGAAAGTGCCCCTGTTTTAATAGTATTTTTAAAAAACAGGCTTTCATTCATCAAAGTTTACCTTCACTTTAAAGGAACATGATACTCAAATGTTGCAGCACAGCTGTAAAAAGCAGACTAGAAAAGATATTTTACTTCAAAATGTGAAACAAACAAATACGGCGCTAAATGAGTCTGAGGGGGTAACGATCAAGCTTTCCTTATTAATCAGTAGCCTATATAAAGCTGTTGTAGGTGTGTACAGGCACAAATTTGCTAATGAGATACTGAATGTAGAATGTTTAAACAAGTACACAAACTCTAATAAAATATATATATATATATATATATATATATATATATCTTTAGCTCACAACGGAGGGGTATATATCAATACCAATGTCCTTATTGAAGTCCAAACCACTTGATAATTAATTGGACAGTCACAAAATAGCCCAAAGCAGTGTTATCAAAGTAAAAATAAACAAATAAATATGGAATTAAATTCAGAGTTAGATTTAGCTAATTAAAGTGTATATGAAGAGGAAGTCAGTATACAACATAGTGACCTTAAACGTAAATTGATGTTTAATCCCATACATTCCCAGGGGGAATATATACGGGTGTTTAATGAGCTTGTTACTAGGGATTTTAATGTGGCTTTTGATAAAAAAATCTGAATGTTATGTACATAAATTTAATGATAACATTTCAGTGCAAGAGAGGGTGGCCCTAAAAGACTTGATGAATGACACCAATGTGGTCATCAGGCAAGCGGACAAGGGGGGGTATCGTTGTCCAGAACAGACATGATTATGTTGCTGAGGCAGAAAGATTATTGAATGATAGGCTAACCTATTATAAATTACAAAGTGATCCCACTAGTGAATACAATAGAGTACTGAGAAATATTTTAATAAGAGCAAAAGGAAACGAAATTTTAACTAATGATGAATTTGGATATATCTATAACTCATGCCCAAAAATTCCCACGTTTTATCACATCCCGAAAATCCATAAGGACCCAGTAAAACCTCCTGGAAGGCCCATTGTATCCGGGATTGATTCAGTTGGAAGCAATCTATCGGTATATGTGGACTGGTACCTGCAACCTATGGTTAAAACTATAAAATCTTACATTAAGGATACTGCGGATATTATCCAAAAATTAGAGGGATTAGAGTGGGAACCTGATCTTATGTGGATGACATGTGATGTTTCCGCCCTCTACACTAATATCCCACATGATTTAGGGGTTTTAGCCTTCAGGGATATGTGTAGAGGGTGGAATATGCCAGAAATACATATGGATTTTCTGACGGAGGCCATTTATTTTGTACTACAATATAATTATTTTCAATTTGAGGGAACGTTTTATAAACAAATACAAGGAACGGCCATGGGCACTACCATGGCCCCTTCATACGCCAACATTTATATGGCCTACTATGAAAACCAGCATATTTGGAATAATAATCCATTTAAGGATAAAGTGTATAAGTACTTTAGGTATATAGATGACATTTTGATAGTGTGGCGAGGGTCTGAAGAGGCGGCCAATGGATTCCTTGACTATATGAATACAAATTAACATAATCTTACTTTTACAGGTGTTAATAACAGGGAATCTATTGACTTCCTTGATATTACTCTTTTTGTTCAAGAGAATAAGGTGGTCACTAAGAATTACAGAAAGCCATCAGACAGAAATGGTTTCCTGAATGCCAACAGTGGGCACCTTAAGAGTTGGAAGGATAATATCCCATACGGACAGTTCAGACGTCTCAGACAGAACTGTACGTATGAGGATGATTAAGGAGGCCACAATCTTAGAGATCAAATTACTAACAAAAGGGTACAGTTCTGAATTAATTATGGGGGTAAAAGAAAAGTGCCGTACTTTCCCTAGAGATGGGGGCACCGGCAGAATCAATAGGAACCAGGAGTACCAAAGTAATAGTGTTAAGTTTATTACTACATACAATGAGGGAGCAAGAACAACGAAAAAGATTCTTAAGAAACACTGGGAAATTCTTATGGGTGATCCCATTCTGAAGGACCAGATAGGTAATCATCCTCAAATCATTCTTAAAAAGAATAGGAATCTAAAGAGCCTAATAGCCCCCTCAAAATTAAAATGTAATAATAAAATAAGTTCAAACACCCGGAATACAAACACCCTATCAAATTGGTTATCTATACCGACAGGAACTTATAAATGTAAAAGGAAGGGATGTATGATGTGTGACCATATAATTAAGGGCAATGAAGTCACTAATTATGACAAAAGCAAAACGTTCAAATTAGAGTGTAGGGCAAATTGTCAGTCCACTTACGTAGTATACCAATTAATATGTAAATGTGGACTAATATATGTAGGTCGCACAAAAAGAAGTATTAAGAGGAGGTGGTATGAACATGTAGAAAATATAAAAAATGGATATGATAAACATAGTGTTTCTAGTCATTTTGACATTTTTCATAATAGGGATTGTAATGACCTACATATAAGAGTTTTAGAACAGATTAATCCAGGGCCATGTGCGAATAGAATGTTTTTACTACTTAGGAAATGTGAGACTAAGTGGATTCACCGTCTTGATTGTTTGGAACCCAAAGGTCTCAATATTGATATTGACCTTCAGGCCTTCATGGATCATTAATATAGTGTAGTTAGAATTCTTTGCATTACATCCATGGTCATTCCACTAGATGTATCCCTAGTTAATAAGTAATAAAAAATCGTAATAAGGAAGTTTGAGGGGTTTTTTTGTCAGTATGTAGTGTCTTAATTATTAAATCAAATTCTATTTATTGTTTTTTTTTAATATGAAGTATTAAGAAGAGTCTTAAGATTTATCCAAATTTTTAATAATGGTGTGTTTTTAATAGAAATTAATTATCTAGTTTATCTATAACACCTCCGTATGATTAAATTAATTCTATGGACATATATATATATATATATATATATATATATTAAATTTATATTTTTAAATTTATATTTATAAATTTGAAATTATTTTTAGTGTCCAATGTTATTTATGTGGAAAAACCATTAATTAGATGATGAAGTATGTATCTAAATTTTTGCAAAGATGTATTTATTCTGTTAGGTATTGAAATTATTTATATTATGTATATCAAACATTTATCCTGAATTGCTGTAACTATGTATTTATTTTATCAGTTGGGTATACTATGTGTCCAATTTGTCCGTCTTTTATAAGCATTTAGGCATTTGCCATTCTATTAGAGCACTTATGGTGCCTGGACACATCTGATGTAATTAAGTCAGAGGAAGTTAAGTGTTATAAAGCAGTCTGCAAATGGAGTGTATAGTACTCCAGTTGAACAACTCCGTTGAAAAAGTCTGCCCGTGAGCAGAGGAAACGCGTTGGGTAAAGGGACTGCTATATGCAATTGAAAATCCGTTACCGCTCTGTGAGACAAGGAGAAGTGTGACTCCAGGTGCTGCTGGTCGGCGTTCAGGTGATCCTTTCCGGTAACTACTACAGGCGGTCTTCTCATCAGCCAGTGGGCTAAGTGCTAGTTTTTATCTTTTATCTTGTAAGTGTGCCATTTTACGTGGAGCTGTGTGTAATGAATAAAACAATCCTGTGAATCGCGGATTCGCTGTGTTCTTTTTTTCTCTTACTTCAAAATGTCCTAAGTATTAACACCCCACTGTAAAGAGACTTTAACCCCTTAACGAGCAACGACGTACAGGGTATGTCCTACAAAAAACGGTCGGTAACGACCAAGGACGTATCCTGTACGTCGTCAGGGGTTTCAAGGTATTGCCGTGATGCCATCGATATTGAAGCATCACTGCAATACCTTTTTTCACACACCAATGCAATGCAACTCTGTGGCCCTCACTGCATTGGCCAGCAATGGTGCCGATCGTTGGTGGGTGGGAGCCATTGCAGGGAGGCAGGGAGGTGGCCCCTTGCTGGCAAACTTCTGTCCAGCAGTGGGAAATCCCGATTGGGTGCGAGCGGGAGTGCGTGTGGGGGGCGGGGGCATGTGCACGATCTGGACGTTTTAAGTGGTGGGAGAGGAGGGGGAATAAGGTTTCGAAAGGGAAATGGGAGGGGGGAAGGGTATTGAGGGGGGCAGCTACACTACAGAAAAAGTGGGGTTTATTTAAAAAAAATAAAAACAATTTGATTGCAAAGTGGGTACTGACAAACAGCTACCAGTAACCAACATTGTGGCAAATAGTGGGGGGAGGGTTAGAGAGCTCTTTGGGGGGGGCTCAGGGCGGTTGGGTGGTAAGGGGGGATCCTACACTGCAGAAAATATATAATTAAAAAAACCTTTGTAATTGTATTTTATACTGGCAGACTTTCTGCCAGTACTAAAGATGGCAGTGTGAGGTGGGGGAGGGAAGAGAGCTGTTTGAGAGTGGTCAGGGAGGGATCAAGGGGTGGGATGTGTCGGGTGGGAGGCTGATCTCTAAACTAAAGCTAAAATTAACCCTACAAGCTACCTAATTAACCTCCCCATCACTGCTGGGCACAATACAATACAATTCTAATTACCAAAAAGCAATGCCAAAGCCATATATGCCTGCTATTTCTCAACAAAGGGAATCCCAGAGAAGCATTTACAACCATTTGTGCCATAATTGCACAAGCTGTTTGTAAATAATTTCAGTGAAAAACCTAAAGTTAGTGAAAAAGTGAACATTTTTTTTTTTATTTGATAGCATTTGGCGGTGAAATGGTGGCATGAAATATATCAAAATGAGCCTAGATCAATACTTTGGGTTGTCCAATACACTAAAATTAAAATTAACCCTACAAGCTCCCTAATTAACCCCTTCACTGCTGGGAATAATACAAGTGTGGTGGACAGCGGAATTTAGCGGCCTAATTACCAAAAAGTAATGCCAAAGTCATAAATGTCTGCTATTACTGAACAAAGGTGATCCGGGAGAAGCATTTACAACCATTTGTGCCATAATTGAACAAGTTGTTTGTAAAAAAATTCAGTGAGAAACCTAAAGCTTGTGGAAAAGTTAGTAAATCGCATTTGGTGGTGAAATGGTGGCATGAAATATACCAAAATGTGACTAGATCAATATTTTGGGTTGTCTACTAAAAAATATATATATATACATGTTACGGGTTATTCAGGGATTCCTAACAGATATCAGTGCTACAATGTAATCAAAAAACAAGAGTCTGGACTAAGTCTAACCCTCTTAGCCTCTCTAAATAAGACTGATATCTCCCTACTCAGTCCAATAAAGAATACAAAAACTTGGGTGTAAGAGAGGCGCTGTATGAACAGCTGAGAGAACCAACAATAGCTAAAAAAGTTTAAATAAAAATATCTCAATATGTATAATACAGTGTATCGTAAAATTAGATATATATCAATATGTATAATAAACAAACATAGAAAGGGATGATATAAGCTAGTTTAATAAAAAACAATAATAAATAACAATAGTAAGTTGTGGCCACAACTAAATAAAATGATGAAGAAAAATTAGCAGCATAGATTTACAATTCACAAATCAAAACGCTATTAATTAACTATGACGGTTCAGCAATGTAATATCACTTAGATAAGGTGCAATACTAAGCCTCCTGTAAGTAAATAAAACTGAAATAGTTGGCTTGTAATTTCTCCGATAATGTCCGTATGTGATTTAAAACTGGTGAGTTAGGGTATCCTTTGTGAATGAAATAGTCCCATTGAAAGTGTGTAGGCAAATTCCTATTGCGTGTACTGAGTTGAGCTTCGTGAGTTGAAGTGAGTGAGAGACAGGGCAATCAGCTGTTTTGCCGTACTGTGTTAAAGTGCAAGTGATAGATAGTTCTTTGTTAAGTGAACTGGTAGATACGTGAATTTCTTTGAATTAACTTCTTTGCAAAAAAGTGACAAATTTTCTTATTTAAGAATATTTTATCAATGTGATATTTATAAAATGTTCAATGTGAATCTTCAGCTGTATGACAGGCTTATTAGCTGCGCTCCCCGGCCAGCGTATGTGTGTAAATGCGTGGCGGAAGTACTCACAGCTGCTTCACTGTCTTGTAACAGCACTGAATCCTTTCTAGTTGCCGTTCGGCTGTTCCGTTGAAAGAATGGACAATGGTCTCCTTGATCTTCCTGGATCCTCCTGGATCTTTCCTGGGTACTATCGATAGATGATGGGTGACAATGGAAAGTGTAAACAGACTCCACAGCTTCCTATTGATAGGAAGCTGTGGAGTCTGTTTACACTTTCCATTGTCACCCATCATCTATCGATAGTACCCAGGAAAGATCCAGGAGGATCCAGGAAGATCAAGGAGACCATTGTCCATTCTTTCAACGGAACAGCCGAACGGCAACTAGAAAGGATTCAGTGCTGTTACAAGACAGTGAAGCAGCTGTGAGTACTTCCGCCACGCATTTACACACATACGCTGGCCGGGGAGCGCAGCTAATAAGCCTGTCATACAGCTGAAGATTCACATTGAACATTTTATAAATATCACATTGATAAAATATTCTTAAATAAGAAAATTTGTCACTTTTTTGCAAAGAAGTTAATTCAAAGAAATTCACGTATCTACCAGTTCACTTAACAAAGAACTATCTATCACTTGCACTTTAACACAGTACGGCAAAACAGCTGATTGCCCTGTCTCTCACTCACTTCAACTCACGAAGCTCAACTCAGTACACGCAATAGGAATTTGCCTACACACTTTCAATGGGACTATTTCATTCACAAAGGATACCCTAACTCACCAGTTTTAAATCACATACGGACATTATCGGAGAAATTACAAGCCAACTATTTCAGTTTTATTTACTTACAGGAGGCTTAGTATTGCACCTTATCTAAGTGATATTACATCGCTGAACCATCATAGTTAATTAATAGCGTTTTGATTTGTGAATTGTAAATCTATGCTGCTAATTTTTCTTCATCATTTTATTTAGTTGTGGCCACAACTTACTATTGTTATTTATTATTGTTTTTTATTAAACTAGCTTATATCATCCCTTTCTATGTTTGTTTATTATACATATTGATATATATCTAATTTTACGATACACTGTATTATACATATTGAGATATTTTTATTTAAACTTTTTTAGCTATTGTTGGTTCTCTCAGCTGTTCATACAGCGCCTCTCTTACACCCAAGTTTTTGTAGTGCTACAATGTAACTTATGCAAATTTTGGAAAAAAAAAAAAGGTTTTTAAAATAGCAAAGTGCTACTTGAACTTGTTGCCCTATAACTTGCAAAAAAAGCAAACATGTAAACATTGGGTATTTCTAAACTCAGAATAAAATGTAGAAACTATTTAGCAAAATTGGTGATAAAAGTAAATTGGAAAGTTGTTTAAAATGACATGCCCTATTTGAATCATGAAAGTTTTTTTTGGACTTGACTGTCTCTTTAAATAGGGCATGTCATTTTAAACATCTTTCCAATTTACTTTTATCACCAATTTTGCTTTGTTCTCTTGGTATTCTTAGTTGAAAGCTAAACCTAGGAGGTTCATATGCTAATTTTAGTCCTTGAAGACTGCCTCTAATCTGAATGCATTTTGACCACTAGAGGGCATTAGTTCATGTGTTTCATATAGATAACATTGAGCTCATGCACGTGAAGTTACC
This sequence comes from Bombina bombina, assembly GCF_027579735.1. Taxonomy (NCBI): domain Eukaryota; kingdom Metazoa; phylum Chordata; class Amphibia; order Anura; family Bombinatoridae; genus Bombina; species Bombina bombina. The sequence goes on along the minus strand of NC_069500.1, from coordinate 297,988,218 downwards.
CTGGAGATAGCACTGATTGGCTAAAATGCAAGTCTGTCAAAATAACTAAAATAAGGGGGCAGTTTGCAGAGGCATAGATACAAGGTAATCACAGAGGTAAAAATTGTATTTCTATAGCATTGTTGGTTAGCATTGTATAGCATTGTTGGTTATGCAAAACTGGGGAATAGGTCCTTTAAGGAGTTAAATGGACACACAACCCAATTATTTTTCTGTTATGATTCGAATAGAGCATGCAATTTTAAGCAACTTTCTTATTTACTCCTATTATCAATTTTTCTTCATTCTCTTGCTATCTCTATTTGAAAAAGCAAGAATGTAAGCATAAGAGCTAGCCCATTTTTGGTTCACCACCTGGGTAGCGTTTGCTGATTGGTGGCTAAATATATCATGAAAGAAAACATTTGGGGGGGTTTTAAGCAGCCAGGGTGATAATCCCGGGACTTGCAAGGGAGTGTGCATCTAGCATCTGCATGCACAGTCATGTTATTTTCCTATTCAGTTTAATAAAGTTTACTATGAAATCTGATGAGGTTTAAGCAAAGTATGACCTCAGCACTGCTGATGTTGATTGGCTATTGTTTTTTCAACTTGGAGCAGGACAGCAGTCGAAGTATAACTGTTCACAGAGCACTTGCTCTGGTGAGCTGAAGAATTTGTGAGGTAAAATATCTTCACTGTACATTTGAGATACATTTCTACAGGGAGTGCAGAATTATTAGGCAAGTTGTATTTTTGAGGATTAATTTTATTATTGAACAACAACCATGTTCTCAATGAACCCAAAAAACTCATTAATATCAAAGCTGAATAGTTTTGGAAGTAGTTTTTAGTTTGTTTTTAGTTATAGCTATTTTAGGGGGATATCTGTGTGTGCAGGTGACTATTACTGTGCATAATTATTAGGCAACTTAACAAAAAACAAATATATACCCATTTCAATTATTTATTTTTACCAGTGAAACCAATATAACATCTCAACATTCACAAATATACATTTCTGACATTCAAAAACAAAACAAAAACAAATCAGTGACCAATATAGCCACCTTTCTTTGCAAGGACACTCAAAAGCCTGCCATCCATGGATTCTGTCAGTGTTTTGATCTGTTCACCATCAACATTGCGTGCAGCAGCAACCACAGCCTCCCAGACACTGTTCAGAGAGGTGTACTGTTTTCCCTCCTTGTAAATCTCACATTTGATGATGGACCACAGGTTCTCAATGGGGTTCAGATCAGGTGAACAAGGAGGCCATGTCATTAGATTTTCTTCTTTTATACCCTTTCTTGCCAGCCACGCTGTGGAGTACTTGGACGCGTGTGATGGAGCATTGTCCTGCATGAAAATCATGTTTTTCTTGAAGGATGCAGACTTCTTCCTGTACCACTGCTTGAAGAAGGTGTCTTCCAGAAACTGGCAGTAGGACTGGGAGTTGAGCTTGACTCCATCCTCAACCCGAAAAGGCCCCACAAGCTCATCTTTGATGATACCAGCCCAAACCAGTACTCCACCTCCACCTTGCTGGCGTCTGAGTCGGGGTGGAGCTCTCTGCCCTTTACCAATCCAGCCACGGGCCCATCCATCTGGCCCATCAAGACTCACTCTCATTTCATCAGTCCATAAAACCTTAGAAAAATCAGTCTTGAGATATTTCTTGGCCCAGTCTTGACGTTTCAGCTTGTGTGTCTTGTTCAGTGGTGGTCGTCTTTCAGCCTTTCTTACCTTGGCCATGTCTCTGAGTATTGCACACCTTGTGCTTTTGGGCACTCCAGTGATGTTGCAGCTCTGAAATATGGCCAAACTGGTGGCAAGTGGCATCTTGGCAGCTGCACGCTTGACTTTTCTCAGTTCATGGGCAGTTATTTTGCGCCTTGGTTTTTCCACACGCCTCTTGCGACCCTGTTGACTATTTTGAATGAAACGCTTGATTGTTCGATGATCACGCTTCAGAAGCTTTGCAATTTTAAGAGTGCTGCATCCCTCTGCAAGATATCTCACTATTTTTGACTTTTCTGAGCCTGTCAAGTCCTTCTTTTGACCCATTTTGCCAAAGGAAAGGAAGTTGCCTAATAATTATGCACACCTGATATAGGGTGTTGATGTCATTAGACCACACCCCTTCTTATTACAGAGATGCACATCACCTAATATGCTTAATTGGTAGTAGGCTTTCGAGCCTATACAGCTTGGAGTAAGACAACATGCATAAAGAGGATGATGTGGTCAAAATACTCATTTGCCTAATAATTCTGCACTCCCTGTATATGGATCCATATAAATTCATTTTTGGGTTTTAAGCTTTATATTATGCTGTATTTAATAATTTTATATAATGATGTATGAATAACGGTCACACTTAAGCCTAGTTTACATATTTCTGTTTATTATTATAAATTAGAGATGCTCCAGGTACACATGCCCTTATTCATGCCTAGATTTAAAGGGACACTGAACTCACATTTTTTTTCTTTCGTAATTCAGATAGAGCATGCAATTTTAAGCAACTTTCTAATTTCTCCTATTATCAATTTTTCTTCGTTCTCTTGCTATTTTTATTTGAAAAAGAAGGCATCTAAGCTTTTTTTTTTAGCTCAGAACTCTGGACAGCACTTTTTTATTGGTTGACTAATTTATCCACCAATCAGCAAGGACAACCCAGGTTGTTCACCAAAAATGGGCCGGCATCTAAACTTACATTCTTGCATTTCAAATAAAGATACCAAGAGAATGAAGAAAATTTGATAATAGGAGTAAATTAGAAAGTTGCTTAAAATGTCAAGCTCTATCTGAATCACGAAAGAAAAAATTTGGGTTCAGTGTCCCTATAATACTTAAGTTAAATAACTTCTTCATACTAACTATTAAAATGTAGGGCCGTCTATTAAGATTTAAAAAACAATTTAAGGAAATAAAACATTTGGTCTTGACGAAGGTAATGGATGCGTGAAATATTGCTGTTATTTGTATTGAGCAATAAGAAGTAAAGTTTGAAACATAGAAAATCCCTTGCCGCTGGAATCCTGCAAGACCTGGTCTGGATGATTGTTAGGTCATAACTCTTGTTTCCCAGTACAATAAAGAAATCTTATCTTCCAAGATGAAACAGAAGACATTAAAAACAAATATTGATGACTATCCTATGCAATAAATAGGATACATCCAGATAAGTCCAACACACTATCTATTAAAAATAACTGCTGCCAAAATTGAATGTAGGTAAGAAGTAAACTAGATATAGCATAATCTGTCTATACAAATGTTTTCAAAGCTCCGTTACAAAGGACATGGTATTTCTACAAACATTACAGCAAACAATGTTTTTTTTTGTCAATTACCTCAGAGTCTTCTACAGTCCTTCATCAAATCCTGACTTCACTATTCCAGTATTTGTCTTGTAAAAAAATTATACCCTTGTAGACATTATAAACTCCCTTAAAGAGACAGTCTACTCCTGAATTGTTATTGTTTGAAAAGATAGATAATCCCTTTTGGCTAGATTACGAGTTCTGCGGTAAGAGCTGCTTGGTACTAACTTGCAAGTTGCAAGAATTACAGGTTTACAAAAACCCGGCGTTAGCAGGCAAAAAGTGAGCAAACAGCAAAATTGAGCTCCATACCGCACTCCAATACCAGCGCTGCGGTAAGCTGTTTTTACGTCCTCGTGCACGATTTCCCCATAGACATCAATGGGGAGAGCCGGCTGAAAAAAAGTCTAACACCTGCAATAAAGGAGCGTAAAGCTCCGTATCGCAGCCCCATTGATTCCTATGGGGAAAGAAAATTTATGTTTACACCTAACACCCTAACATAAACCCAGAGTCTAAACACCCCTAATTTTACACTTATTAACCCCTAATCTGCCGCCCCCGACATCGCCGACACCTACATTATACTTATTAACCCCTAATCTGCTGCCCCAACATCGCCGACACCTACATAATGTTATTATCCCCTAATCTACCGCCCACAATGTCGCCGCAACCTACCTACACTTATTAACCCCTAATCTGCCGCCCCCAACGTCGCCGTCACTATACTAAATTTATTAACCCCTAAACCTAACCCTAACCCCCACTAACTTTAATGTAATTAAAATAAATCTAAATAAAACCTAGTATTAATACCTAAATAATTCCTTTTTAAAACTAAATACTTACCTGTAAAATAAACCCTAAGCTAGCTACAATATAACTAATAGTTACATTGTATCTAGCTTAGGTTTTATTTTTATTTCACAGGCATATTTGTATTTATTTTAACTAGGTAGAATAGTTACTAAATAGTCATTAACTATTTACTAACTACCTAGCTAAAATAAACACAAATTTACCTGTAAAATAAAACCTAACCTGTCTTACACTAACACCTAACCTTACACTACAATTAAATCAGTTATCTATCTATCTATTCTATCTATTGGGTTCTTGTAAAGCGCGGCTATTCACCCGTAAGGGTCTCAAGGCGCTGAGGGTTGCAGTTCAGTCGAAGAGCCAGGTCTTGAGGTCCTTTCTGAACTTAGTTAGGGCGGTAGCTTGTCTAAGGTGCAGCGGGAGGGTGTTCCAAGTCTTGGCAGCCAGCTGAGAGAAGGATCTGCCTCCCGCTGTGGTTTTCCTGATGCGGGGGATGACAGCGAGGGCTTGGTCGGCCGATCAAAGTTGTCTGGCAGGGGTGTAGAAGGTAACGCGGTGGTTTAAGTATTCAGGACCGATGTTGTGGAGAGCCTTGAATGCGTGGGTGAGTAGCTTAAAGGTTATTCTTTTGTTGATGGGGAGCTAGTGCAGGTCCCGCAGGTATTTGGTGGTGTGGCATTGACGAGGGATGTCAAGGATTAGTCTGGCCGAGGAATTCTGGATGCGCTGTAGTCTCTTTTGGAGCTTGATGGTGGTGCCGGCGTAGAGTGCGTTACCATAGTCCAGTCAGCTGCTGACGAGGGCGTGAGTGACAGTCTTCCTGATCTCGGTTGGGATCCATTTGAAGATCTTTCGCAATTAACTAAATTAACACAATTAACTAAATTACAAAAAACAAACACTAAATTACACAAAATAAAAAAAGAAATTATCAGATATTTAAACTAATTACACCTAATCTAATAGCCCTATCAAAATAAAAAAAAGCCCCTCCCAAAATAAAAAACCCCTATCCTAAACTAAACTACCAATAGCCCTTAAAAAGGGTCTTTTGCGGGGCATTGCCCCAAAGAAATCAGCTCTTTTACCTGTAAAGAAAAATACAAACAACCCCAACAGTAAAACCCACCACCCACAAAACCAACCCCCCAAATAAAATCCTAACTAAAAAACCTAAGCTACCCATTGCCCTGAAAAGGGCATTTGGATGGGCATTGCCCTTAAAAGGGCATTTAGCTCTTTTTCCGACCAAAACCCTAATCTAAAAATAAAACCCACCCAATAAACTCTTAAAAAAGCCTAACACTAACCCCAGAAGATCCACTTACAGTTATTGAAGACCTGACATCCATCCTCAATGAAGCCGGCAGAAGTCCTCAACGAAGCGGAAGAAGTCTCCATCCAACCGGGCAGAAGTGAAAAAACATTTTTTTTTTTTTTTTTTTAAATCTTTTTATTTACATTTAGCCACTACAAACAACGGGGAAAAAAAAGAAAAAACATAATTTATGTAAGAACTTACCTGATAAATTCATTTCTTTCATATTAGCAAGAGTCCATGAGCTAGTGACGTATGGGATATACATTCCTACCAGGAGGGGCAAAGTTTCCCAAACCTTAAAATGCCTATAAATACACCCCTCACCACACCCACAATTCAGTTTTACAAACTTTGCCTCCCGTGGAGGTGGTGAAGTAAGTTTGTGCACCACACCCACAATTCAGTTTAACGAATAGCCAAGAAGTGGGGTGATAAGAAAGGAGCGAAAGCATCAAAAAATAAGGAATTGGAATAATTGTGCTTTATACAAAAAAATCATAACCACCACAAAAAAAGGGTGGGCCTCATGGACTCTTGCTAATATGAAAGAAATGAATTTATCAGGTAAGTTCTTACATAAATTATGTTTTCTTTCATGTAATTAGCAAGAGTCCATGAGCTAGTGACGTATGGGATAGCAGATACCCAAGATGTGGAACTTCCACGCAAGAGTCACTAGAGAGGGAGGGATAAAATAAAGACAGCCAATTCCGCTGAAAAAAATAATCCACAACCCAAATCAAAAGTTTTAATCTTTATAATGAAAAAAACTGAAATTATAAGCAGACGAATCAAACAGAAACAGCTGCCTGAAGTACTTTTCTACCAAAAACTGCTTCAGAAGAAGAAAACACATCAAAATTGTAGAATTTAGTAAAAGTATGCAAAGAAGACCAAGTTGCTGCTTTGCAAATCTGATCAACAGAAGCTTCATTCCTAAAAGCCCAGGAAGTAGAAACTGACCTAGTAGAATGAGCCGTAATCCTTTGAGGCGGGGACTTACCCGACCCCACATAAGCATGATGAATCAAAGACTTTAACCAAGATGCCAAAGAAATGGCAGAAGCCTTCTGACCTTTCCTGGAACCAGAAAAGATAACAAATAAACTAGAAGTCTTTCTAAAATCTTTAGTAGCTTCAACATAATATTTTAAAGCTCTTACTACATCCAAAGAATGTAACAATCTCTCCTTAGAATTCTTAGGATTAGGACACAATGAAGGAACAACAATTTCTCTACTAATGTTGTTAGAATTCACAACCTTAGGTAAAAATTGAAATGAAGTCCGCAACACTGCCTTATCCTGATGAAAAATCAGAAAAGGAGGTTCACAAGAAAGAGCAGATAACTCAGAAACTCTTCTAGCAGAAGAGATAGCCAAAAGGAACAATACTTTCCAAGAAAGTGATTTAATGTCCAAAGAATGCATAGGCTCAAACGGAGGAAACATAGAAACATAGATATTGACGGCAGATAAGAGCCATAGGCCCAGCAAGTCTGCCCCACCTTACCTAACAGTATAAACTTATCTAGTTCGTAGGATAGCCCTATGCTTGTCCCATGCATTTTTAAAGTCCCCCACAGTGTTTGTTGCTACTACCTCTTGAGGAAGTTTATTCCATAAATCAATCACTCTTTCTGTAAAGAAGTGCTTCCTCAAATTACTCCTGAATCTACTACCCTTTAGCTTGAGCTCATGACCCCTTGTTCTTGAATTTTCCATTTTATGTAAAATACCCACAGCCTCAGTTTTACTAAACCCTTTAATGTACTTGAAAGTTGCTATCATATCACCTCTTTCCCTTCTCTCCTCTAAGCTATACATATTTAGGTCATTGAGCCTATCCTGGTAAGTTTTATTTTTTAGACCATGTACCATTTTGGTAGCCCTCCTTTGCACAGATTCAAGTTTGTTAATATCCTTCTGAAGATATGGCCTCCAGAACTGCACACAATACTCAAGATGAGGCCTAACTAATGATCTATAAAGTGGCATAAGAACCTTACTATTTCTGCTGCAAATACCTCTACCAATACATCCAAGCATTCTGCTAGCCTTACTCGCTGCCTTACTACATTGTTTACTAAGTTTTAAATCATCTGAAATAATAATTCCCAAGTCCTGTTCCTCGTCTGTAACAGTCAGTAAAGTGTCATTGAGTCTGTAATTAACATTTGGATTTTTCTTCCCTAAATGCATTATTTTACACTTTGCTGTGTTAAACTTTAGATCCCAGTCGTTTGTCCAATCCTCCAATTGTTGTATATCACTTCTCATTTTGTCTACCCCCCCTGGAACATCCACTCTGTTGCAAATTTTTGTATCATCTGCAAAGAGACATACTTTCCCCTGTAGCCCTTTGCTGATATCGCAGATAAATATGTTAAACAAAACAGGCCCCAGAACTGACCCCTGAGGAACACCACTAGTAACAGCCCCCTCTGCTGAATGAACTCCATTTACTAAGACACTTTGTTTTCTGTCCTTAAGCCAGCATTCCACCCAGTTCACAATTTTTGAATCTAGACCAAGGAGATATAGTTTGTGAATAAGTTTATTGTGTGGGACGGTGTCAAATGCTTTGCTGAAATCTAGATATGCTACATCAACTGCTCCTCCCTTGTCTAATACTTTTGTTACATAATCAAAGAAGTCAATTAGATTAGTCTGACATGATCTCCCTGAAGTAAAACCATGCTGATTTTGGTCCTCTAAATTGTTTGTCTTTATGTAAGTCATAATTCTTTCCTTTAAGAGGCTTTCCATTAATTTCCCTACTACTGAAGTTAAACTAACTGGCCTGTAGTTGCCAGATTCTTCTCTACTGCCCTTTTTATGAAGAGGTATTACATTTGCTATTCTCCAATCATCTGGGACAGCTCCTGTTAATAGTGACTGATTAAACAGATCAGTTAATGGGACAGTTAGCACTGAACGAAGTTCTTTTAAAACCCTTGGATGAATATTATCAGGACCCACTGCCTTTGTAACATTTATTTTTGATAATGCTAACAAAACCTCATCCTCTGTAAAAAGATTACTGTTAAGCTTGTTTCTATTTTGCATAGCATCCCTTAATGTAGACATTGTATCTTCACAATCTTTAGTGAAAACAGAACAGAAGTAATCATTGAGACAGTCTGCAATCTGCTTATCTCCTTCTATTATTCTACCATCAACTGATTTCAATTTTACTATTCCTACCTTATTTTTTCTTCTTTCACTGATATATCTAAAGAATGTTTTGTCCCCATGTTTTACTGACTGTGCTATCTTCTCTTCTGCATCAGCTTTAACCTTCCTAATTAACTGCTTAGTCTTTTTTTGTTGGAGTCTCCATATTTTCATATCATCATCTGCTTGTGTGTGTCTGTAATTTTTATAAGCTATCTTTTTTGTCTTTACAGCATGTGCTACTTCTTTGGAAAACCAAATTGGTTTCCGCTTTCTTTTACTTTTACAGACATGTCTAATACAGTGTGCGGTTGCATCTAAAATGGCACCTTTCACAAATTCCCACTGTTCTTGAACCCCTGTAATAAGATTTTTCCCCTTTAAATAGTTTTTTAGGTATTCTCCCATTAATGAAAAATCTGCCGTCCTAAAGTCTAAAACTTTTGTTTTAGTCTGGGTGTACAGTTCCTGAACATGAATACTAAACCAAACAGATTGATGATCACTGGATCCTAAGTTCTCACCTACAGACACATCTGAAACTGTATCACTGTTTGTAAGTATTAGATCTAATATAGCTTCCTTACGAGTTGGTTCCTTGACTAATTGTTCAAGTGATTCCCCTAGCAGAGATTCAAGAATATACCTGCTTCTAGCCGATCTAGCAGAAGGAATCTTCCAGTCTATATCTGGCAAATTAAAGTCCCCCAGTACTATAACCTTCCCCTTCATGGTCATTTTGGTTATTTCATCTAATAACAGATTGTCCAGTTTTTCATCCTGCAATGGAGGCCTATATACAACCCCTATTCTAAAAACATTTTTATCTCCAATTTCCAAAGTCACCCAAATACTTTCCACCTCATCATTTGTTCCTACAATTTCAGTAACCTTTATATTTTCATTTACATATAAAGCAACTCCTCCACCTTTCTTTCCTACTCTGTTCTTTTTAAATAACCTGTATCCAGGTATGACTATGTCCCAGTCATGCAAATCATTGTACCATGTTTCTGTTATAGCTACTAAATCCAAGTTGTCCCTAGTCATTATTGAAATGAGTTCAGGTAATTTATTTCCTAAGCTGCGAGCATTTGTGCTCATGGCACGAAGAATTTTTCTACTAGAATTTCTAGAATTGTTACTTGGACTAACAGTTTTGGCATGCTGTGGGGGGCAGGTGGATATATTAATGCTACCCCCCTTTATTAGTTTAAATGATTTCTAATAAAGTATTTGAACTCCTCTCCCAGATACTCTGTTCCTTTAGCATCCAAATGCAAGCCATCTCTCCTAAATAACCTAGTATCTTTCCAAACAGAGCTATAATGGCCAATAAAACCAAATCCTCGTTCCCTGCACCACTTATCTAACCAAGAATTAAATGTTGTTATCCGCTCCATCTTTCCTGCTTCCTGGTCATACACAGGTAAAATAGCAGAAAATGATAGAGTTGATGCCACAGTCTCTAAATGATTACCTAGGTCACAAAACTCTTTCTGAACAGCAGCAACATGATTACTAGCCAGATCATTTGTTCCTAAATGAACAATCACATCCAACTCACTTCCCTTTCCTGCTGCCTTAACAATTCTCAAAATACGATTCCTATCCCTGTGAGCAGTAGCTCCTGGAAGACATCTAACCTCCCTTGTTTCTCCTTTACTTTCACCTAAATACACATTCCTCAAAATAGAGTCACCCACTAACAGTCTTTTTCTCAAAAACACATCTGCAGTTCTTTCCTGTGTTATGTTACCTGGAGAATCAGGTGCCAATAGATTTAAATTACCTGTTACAGCTTCAGAGGGCTCAGAAACAGCAATCTCCTCATCACAAGTGTATTCGGCAAGAGCAGCATAGGAGTTTTGCAATGGCAGAGGTTGTGGGCAATGCTTCTGGTCTACTGTTCTAATTCTTCCAGAGCCTACAGTGATCCATCTGCCTCTCCTTGCTGATCTCTGGGGTAGAGGGGCTTCTTTCTGAGGCAGCTTTGTAGAGGTAACAGGTATGTTACTTACCTTAGCTTGAAGTTTAGCTATTTCCTCCCTTAACAGGGAAAACTGCTTACAAACAGGACAGCCCCTAAATCTCCAAAAAGTAGAACGATTAAAAAGTGCAAAACACCCATTGCACTGTATCTGAGACATTTTAAACTATGCAACACTTTAACAATAAGAAAAATATAAGTATTATTTTCTACTGAATAAGCCTGAATAACCCTGAATAACTCCTGAAATAACTCAAATATCCTTATGTATTTAATCCTTTTGTAGTTTGATCTCTTTGCTAAGAAGCAGAGCTTCTTTGCTAAGAAGAGGAGCCTGCAAAGCTTTCAAAACCAAATTAAGACTCCAGGGAGGAGAGATTGACTTAATGACAGGTTTGATACGGACCAAAGCCTGTACAAAACACTGAATATCAGGAAGATTAGCAATCTTTCTATGAAAAAGAACAGAAAGAGCAGAGATTTGTCCTTTCAAAGAACTTGCAGACAAACCCTTATCCAAACCATCCTGAAGAAATTGTAAAATTCTAGGAATTCTAAAAGAATGCCAAGAGAACTTATGAGAAGAACACCAAGAAATGTAAGACTTCCAAACTCGATAATAAATGTTTCTAGATACAGATTTACGAGCCTGTAACATAGTATTAATCACTGAGTCAGAAAAACCTCTATGACTAAGTATTAGGCGTTCAATCTCCATACCTTCAAATTTAATGATTTGAGATCCTGATGTAAAAATGGACCTTGAGATAGAAGGTCTGGTCTTAATGGAAGTGTCCAAGGTTGGCAACTGGCCATCCGAACGAGATCCGCAAACCAAAACCTGTGCGGCCATGCTGGAGCCACCAGCAGTACAAATGAGCGCTCCATTAGAATTTTGGAAATTACTTTTGGAAGAAGAACCAGAGGCGGAAAGATATAAGCAGGATGATAATTCCAAGGAAGCGACAACGCATCCACTGCTTCCGCCTGAGGATCCCGGGATCTGGACAGATACCTGGGAAGTTTCTTGTTTAGATGAGAGGCCATCAGATCTATTTCTGGAAGACCCCAGATTTGAACAATCTGAAGAAAAACCTCTGGATGAAGAGACCATTCGCCCGGATGTAATGTCTGGCGACTGAGATAATCCGCTTCCCAATTGTCTACACCTGGGATATGAACCGCAGAAATTAGACAGGAGCTGGATTCCGCCCATACAAGTATCCGAGATACTTCTTTCATTGCTTGAGGACTGTGAGTCCCACCTTGATGATTGACATATGCCACGGTTGTGACATTGTCTGTTTGAAAACAAATAAACGATTTTCTCTTCAGAAGAGGCCAGAACTGAAGAGCTCTGAAAATCGCACGGAGTTCCAAAATGTTGATTGGTAATCTCGCCTCCTGAGATTCCCAAACCCCCTGCGCTGTCAGAGATCCCATACAGCTCCCCAACCTGTTAGACTCGCATCTGTTGAGATCACAGTCCAGGTTGGACGAACAAAAGAGGCCCATTGAAATAAACGATGTTGATCCATCCACCAAGTTAGAGATGATCGAACATTGGGATTTAAGGATATTAATTGTGATATCCTTGTATAATCCCTGCACCACTGGTTCAGCATACAAAGCTGGAGTGGTCTCATGTGAAAACGAGCAAAAGGGATCGTGTCCGATGCAGCAGTCATGAGACTTAGAATTTCCATGCATAATGCTACCGAAGGGAACAATTGAGGCTGAAGGTTTTGACAGGCTGAAACCAATTTCAGACGTCTCTTTTCTGTCAGAGACAAAGTCATGGACACTGAATCTATTTGGAAACCTAAAAAGGTTACTCTTGTCTGAGGAATCAAGGAACTCTTTGGTAAATTGATCCTCCAACCATGTCTTCGAAGAAACAACACAAGTTGATTCGTATGAGATTCTGCAGAATGTAAAGACTGAGCAAGTACCAAGATATCGTCCAAATAAGGAAATACCGCAATACCCTGTTCTCTGATTACAGAGAGAAGGGCACCGAGAACCTTCGAAAAGATCCTTGGCGCTGTTGCTAGGCCAAACGGAAGAGCAATAAACTGGTAATGCTTGTCTAGAAAAGAGAATCTCAGAAACTGATAGTGATCTGGATGAATTGGAATATGAAGATATGCATCCTGTAAGTCTATTGTAGACATATAATGCCCTTGCTGAACAAAAGGCAGAATAGTTCTTATAGTCACCATTTTGAATGTTGGTATCCTTACATAACGATTCAATATTTTTAGGTCCAGAACTGGTCTGAAAGAATTCTCTTTCTTTGGTACAATGAATAGATTTGAATAAAACCCCAGACCCTGTTCCAGAACTGGAACTGGTATAATTACCCCAGCTAACTCTAGGTCTGAAACACATTTCAGAAACGCCTGAGCCTTCACTGGATTTACTGGAATGCGTGAGAGAAAAAATCTTCTCACAGGCGGTCTTACCTTGAAACCTATTCTGTATCCTTGTGAAACAATGTTCTGAAACAATGTTCTGAATCCAAAGATTGTGAATCGAATTGATCCAAATATCTTTGAAAAATCGTAACCTGCCCCCTACCAGATGCGCTGGAATGAGGGCCGCACCTTCATGCGGATTTAGGAGCTGGTTTTGACTTTCTAGAAGGCTTGGATTTATTCCAGACTGGATTAGGTTTCCAACCGGAAACTGTTCCTTTAGGGGAAGGGTCGGGCTTCTGCTCCTTACTCTGACGAAAGGAACGAAAACGATTAGCAGCCCTATATTTACCTTTAGATTTTTTGCCCTGAGGCAAAAAGGCTCCCTTCCCTCCAGTAACAGTTGAAATTATTGAATCCAACTGAGAACCAAACAACTTATTTCCTTGGAAAGAGAGAGAAAGCAAAGTTGACTTAGAAGTCATATCTACATTCCAAGATTTAAGCCATAAAGCTCTTATAGCTAAAATAGCTAAAGACATATACCGGACATCAACTCTAATGATATCAAAAATGGCATCACAGATAAAGTTATTAGCATGTTGAAGAAGTTTAACAATGCTATAAGCATTATGGTCTGTCACTTGTTGCGCTAAAGCCTCCAACCAAAAAGTTGAAGCTGCAGCAACATCAGCTAAAGAGATAGCAGGTCTAAGTAGATTACCTGAACATAAATAAGCTTTTCTTAAAAAAGATTCAATTTTCCTATCTAAAGGATCTTTAAACGAAGTGCTATCGGCCGTAGGAATAGCAGTACGTTTGGCAAGAGTAGAGATAGCCCCATCGACTTTAGGGATTTATCCCAAAACTCCAATCTATCAGATGGCACAGGGTACAATTTCTTAAACCTTGGAGAAGGAGTAAATGAAGTACCCAGACTTCCGGAATTAACACATGAGGTTTATAAACCGAATTTAAACGTTTAGCAGTTTTAGTATCAAGAGGACTGGATTCCTCCATATCTAATGCAATCAAAACTTCTTTAAGTAATGAACGAATAAACTCCATTTTAAATAAATATGAAGATTTATCAGTATCAATATCTGGGGAAGAATCCTCTGAACCAGAAAAATCCTCATCAGAAACAGATAAGTCAGAATGATGGCGGTCACCTAAAAATTCATCTGAAATGTGAGAAGTTTTAAAAGACCTTTTACATTTACTGGAAGGAGGAATAACAGACAGAGCCTTCCTAATAGAATTAGAAACAAATTCTTTAACATTAACAGGAACATCCTGAACAATAGATGTTGAAGGAACAACAACAGGTAAAGGATTATTACTAATGGAGACACAATCTGCATTGGAAAGTTTATCATGACAACTTTCACAAACTACAGCTGGAGGAATAGTTACCACAAGTTTACAACATATACACTTAACTTTGGTAGAAACAGCATCAGGCAGCGTCTGTCCACTAGTGGATTGAGATCCAGGGTCAGGATGAGACATCTTGAAATATGTAATAGAAAAAACAACATATAAAGCAAAATTATCAAATTCCTTAAATGACAGTTTCAGGAATGGGAAAGAATGCAAAAATAATAAGCTTCTAGGAACCAGAAGCAATGAAAGAGAGGTGTTTAAATAATGTGAGTAAAAAAGACGCCCACATTATTGGCGCCAAATACAACGCCCATATTTTTGGCGCAAAAAATGACGCCACATCCTCTGACGTCGAAAACGACGCCCACATTTTTTGGCGCAAAAAAAAGTCTAAATACGCATGCGTTAAAGAAAACGCTAGACAGAATACAACTTCCGGTGTCAATTACGGCGCCGGAAGTGAAAAAAAAGGTTAGCGCCAAAAAAGTTTGCGCCAAAAAATGACGTAATAAAAAGAAAAATTTTCTGCCCCCGCGAGCCTAACAGCACGCAGGAAAAAATGGTCAAATGAAATTTTCAAGGTAAGAAAAAATAATTTAAATGCATTATCCCAATAATGAAACCGACAGTCTGTATTGAAAAGGAATAATGATTATCCTGAATCAAGGCAAATATAAGTTTATAGACATATATTTAGAACTTTACAAAAAAAGTGCCCAACCATAGCTTAGAGTGTCACAAAAAAAATAAGACTTACTTACCCCAGGACACTCATCTACATATAGTAGATAGCCAAACCAGTACTGAAACGAGAATCAGTAGAGGTAATGGTATATAAGAGTATATCGTCGATCTGAAAAGGGAGGTAGGAGAAGAAATCTCTACGACCGATAACAGAGAACCTATGAAATAGATCCCCTAGAGGTAGACCATTGTATTCAAATAGGCAATACTCTCTTCACATCCCTCTGACATTCGCTGCACTCTGAGAGGAAAACCGGGCTTCAACCTGTTGCGAAGCGCATATCAACGTAGAATCTAGCACAAACTTACTTCACCACCTCCACGGGAGGCAAAGTTTGTAAAACTGAATTGTGGGTGTGGTGAGGGGTGTATTTATAGGCATTTTAAGGTTTGGGAAACTTTGCCCCTCCTGGTAGGAATGTATATCCCATACGTCACTAGCTCATGGACTCTTGCTAATTACATGAAAGAAACATAATCTCAACATAAACAATGTCATACAGGACAAATAATATATCAGCAATGATACAAAAACATATTAAAGAAACATTCTCCCCAATGTGTATGTCCTTGTCCTGCTTTTCTGACAATAATCAAATTAAAGAGGCTAATTTTTTAAAATATACAAAAACCAAAACGCCTCTAAAATAATACAAAAGGGAGAAGAGGGAAAAAAAAAAAAAAGGAAAAGGAAAAAGCCCCCCCCCCCCCCCCACAGGATCCTAATATGATACTCTATATCCTCCAACTATGGAACCTTCACCTAACAATCAATATCACTACTATTTCTAATCCATGTATCTGGAAATACCTGGAGTATAACCAACTCAGCAAAGCTTACTGAGGCTACAAAGGGCGATAAAATTTGTCTCTGCACAGCCAACGGATATGATTTAATAACCGGGGCCCAGCCTATCAAGAACTTTCTAATTCTCTTTTCAAATAGCTGCCGTAGATGGAAAGATTCAAAAATAATCTGAGCTTGGATGTCCCTCAAAACTAACGATAAACAAGGAGGGGTCTTAGCTATCCATTTTTTAAAAATATTATACCTCACTGTTAAGATAATTGTATTAAGGGTGCGTAAACTAACACAGCCTCATCATCTGAAAAAAGTAACACAATATCTACCAGAGAAAAGGAGATAGTACTTTCAAAGACTCTATTATACCAGAATTGCACCTTTTGCCATAGTTGAGAAATTTTAGGACAAGCCCATAACATATGGAGGAGATCCGCCCGAGTATACGAGCAATGTTCACACTTGAAAACTTTATCAGGGAAATATTTAGTTAATAGAGCTGGAGAGGTATAAAAATGATTTAATAATTTGAAATGAGATTCTTTCCAACTTACTGGCACCGAATATTTAGCTACTGTCACGAGGCTATTAGATATTTTCTCACAATCTATAGAAGGGATATAAGGCCACCAGAATTTGATTAATTTATCCTCCTCCAATATACCTTGTTTAGTCAACATAATATCATAAATTAAAGAAATTGATGTGTCTCCTCCGGTAAATTTTCTAATACAGATCTTGACCTCGGACCAGTCACCTCTACTAATCGCATGCCAATTTTGGGCACTAATAAAATGACGGATTTGGAAGAAGGCAAATCGGTTCGACCTGGGTAGAAAGAATTGTTCCCTTATAGTTTCCCAGGGAAGTATCTGCAAGTCGTTAACTAACTGATACAAATATTCGAGCCCCCTGTCCTGCCACTCCTGAAAACACTTTTGGTCTATACCAGGTAAAAACAGCGGACTCCCCCTAATAGGCAAGAAATCCGAAAAAGAAGGGACAATTTTAAGAAGCTTACAGGACTTTTGCCAAATCACCACTATTGTTCTGACTGAGATAAAGGAAGATATCTTGAAAGGTAATAAATGCAGAGGACAATGTAGGAGGGCTTTTAAGGACCACGGTTTAACCATATATGATTCAAGCTCGTATGTAGAGACCAGATTGGTCTGAGCAATCCAATCAACTGCAATTTTAATCAGGGAAGCCCAGTTGTATAATCTGATATTTGGTAGGGCCAGGCCTACATCCGCATATTTCTGAGACAGCCTATTTATCGAAATACAGATTCTTCAAGTCCTTATTTAAAATTATAAGGGGTAAATTTTGAAGGTAGTAAAGAATTTTAGGGAAAATTATAGTTTTAATTAAATTGATAGAGGCTGTAAGTGAAAGAGGAAAAGCAGTCCAGAGCTTAAGATCATCTTGGATTTTTTGAAAAAGCAACCTAAAATTTGCCTGGTACCAGAGTTTTGGATTTCTATTGATCTCTAATCCAAGATATTTGATTGAGTTAACTTTATGGAATATTGTGTTGGGGTGATCTACCTCCTTCTGCCCTAGCCACATCACGTCGCTCTTCTCCATATTAATTTTATAACCCGCAAATGTACTGAAAATATTTATCGTATGAACCACTTTCGGGATTGTTATTGCCGTTTTATTCAAAAATAGTAAGATGTCATCAGCATAAAGCAATATTTTCACATTTTGACTACCCAACGGAATCCCAGGCAGGATCTCTCGCAATTTAATTGCCAGTGGTTCCAAGATGATGTTAAAAAGCAAAGGGGAGAGGGGGCAACCCTGTCTTGTACCTCTTTGCAATAATATCCTAGGAGATGCCTTACCATTCACCAAAAGATATGAGACCGGGTTCTGGTATAATCTTTGAATAAAATTTAAAAAGTTGTCCGTAAAGCCAAATTTAATTAATGTAGAAAAAAAGATGTCTCCAGGAGATGCAGTCAAACGCCTTGACCGCATCTAAGTTGAGGACCGCTATATCCTTAAGATCATTTTTCTCTGTCAGCTGTTCTGAATTCCAGATAAAGTCAACTAAAGCTGTTAACTTTCTTATATATATATATATATATATATATATATATATATATATATATATATATATATATAAAATGTATGCTTACCTGATAAATTTATTTCTCTTGTGGTGTATCCAGTCCACGGATTCATCCATTACTTGTGGGATATTCTCCTTCCCAACAGGAAGCTGCAAGAGGATCAACCACAGCAGAGCTCTCTATATAGCTCCTCCCCTAACTGCCACCACCAGTCATTCGACCGAAGACAAGCAAGAGAAAGGAGAAACTATAGGGTGCAGTGGTGACTGTAGTTTAAAAATAAAAAACACCGGCCTTAAAATGACAGGGCGGGCCGTGGACTGGATACACCACAAGAGAAATACATTTATCAGGTAAGCATAAATTTAGTTTTCTCTTGTAAGGTGTATCCAGTCCACGGATTCATCCATTACTTGTGGGATACCAATACCAAAGCTATAGGACACGGATGAAGGGAGGGACAAGGCAGGTGCTTAAACGGAAGACACCACTGACTGTAAGACCTTTCTCCCAAAAATAGCCTCCGAAGAAGCAAAAGTATCAAATTTGTAGAATTTAGAAAAGTATGAAGCGAAGACCAAGTCGCCGCCTTACAAATCTGTTCAGAAGCCTCATTTTTAAAAGCCCATGTGGAAGCAACCGCTCTAGTGGAATGAGCTGTAATTCTTTCAGGAGGCTGCTGGCCAGCAGTCTCATAAGCTAAGCGGATTATACTTCTTAACCAAAAAGAAAGAAGTTGCTGAAGCCTTTTGGCCTCTCCTCTGTCCAGAGTAGACAACAAACAATGCAGATGTTTGACGAAAATCCTTAGTAGCTTGTAAATAAAACTTTAAAGCACAAACCACGTCAAGATTGTGTAAAAGACGTTCCTTCTTTGAAGAAGGATTAGGACACAGTGACAGAACAACAATCTCCTGATTGATATTCTTATTAGATACCACCTTAGGAAGAAACCCAGGTTTGGTACGCAAAACTATCTTATCTGCATGGAAGATCAGATAAGGGGAATCACACTGTAAGGCAGATAACTCTGAAACTCTTCGAGCCGAAGAGATAGCTACCAAAAACAGAACTTTCCAAGATAAAAGCTTGATATCTATGGAATGCAGAGGTTCAAACGGAACCCCTTCAAGAACTTTAAGAACTAAATTTAAACTCCATGGCGGAGCAACAGGTTTAAACACAGGCTTGAATCTAACTAAAGCCTGACAAAACGCCTGAACGTCTGGAACATCCAGCAGACGCTTGTGCAAAAGAATAGACAGTGCAGAAATCTGTCCCTATAAGGAACTAGCTGACAATCCCTTCTCCAATCCTTCTTGGAGAAAAGATAATATCCTAGGAATCCTGACTTTACTCCATGAGTAACCCTTGGATTCACACCAATGAAGATATTTACACCATATCTTATGATAGATTTTCCTGGTGACAGGCTTTCGAGCCTGAATTAAGGTATCAATGACCGACTCGGAGAAACCACGTCTTGATAAAATCAAGCGTTCAATCTCCAATCAGTCAGATGCAGAGAAATTAGATTTGGATGGTTGAAAGGACCCTGAAGTAGAAGGTCCTGCCTCAGCGGCAGAGTCCATGGTGGAAGGGATGACATGTCCACCAGATCTGCATACCAAGTCCTGCGTGGTCACGCAGGTGCTATCAAAATCACCAAAGCTCTCTCCTGCTTGATCTTGGCAATCAGACGAGGGAGCAGAGGAAATGGTGGAAACACATAAGCCAGGTTGAAGGACAAAGTCGCTGCTAGAGCATCTATCAGCGCTGCCTTGGGATCCCTGGACCTGGATCCGTAACAAGGAAGCTTGGATTTCTGACGAGACGCCATGAGATCCAGTTCTGGTTTGCCCCAAAGTTGAATCAACTGTGCAAACACCTCCGGATGGAGCTCCCACTCCCCCGGATGAAAAGTCTGCTGACTTAGAAAATCCGCCTCCCAGTTCTCTACTCCTGGGATATGGATAGCTGATAGATGGCAAGAGTGAACCTCTGCCCATAGAATTATTTTTGAAACCTCCAACATTGCTAGGGAAACTCCTTGTTCCCCCTTGATGGTTGATGTAGGCTACAGTCAAGATATTGTCCGACTGAAATCTGATGAACCTGACCGCAGCAAGCTGAGGCCAAGCCTGAAGAGCATTGAATATCGCTCTTAGTTCCAGAATGTTTATCGGAAGGAGTGCCGCCTCCTGAGTCCACAAGCCCTGAGCCTTCAGGGAGTTCCAGACTGCACCCCAGCCCAAAAGGCTGGCATCTGTTGTTACTATTGTCCAATCTGGCCTGCGGAAGGTCATACCCTTGGACAGATGGACCCGAGATAGCCACCAGAGAAGAGAATCCCTGGTCTCTTGATCCAGATTTAGTAGAGGGGACAAATCTGTGTAATCCCCATTCCACTGACTGAGCATGCAGAGTTGCAGTGGTCTGAGATGTAGGCGGGCAAACGGCACAATGTCCATTGCCGCTACCATTAAGCCGATTACTTCCATACACTGAGCCACTGAAGGGCGAGAAGTAGAATAAAGAACACGGCAGGAATTTAGAAGTTTTGACAACCTGGCCTCTGTCAGGTAAATCTTCATTTCTACAGAATCTATCAGAGTTCCTAGGAAGGAAACTCTTGTGAGAGGGGATAGAGAACTCTTTTCTTTGTTCACTTTCCACCCATGAGACCTCAGGAATGCCAGGACAATGTCCGTATGGGACCTGACGATTTGAAAATTTGACGCCTGTATCAGAATGTCATCTAGGTAAGGGGCTACTGCCATACCCCGCGGCCTTAGGACCGCTAGGAGTGACCGTAGAACCTTCGTAAAGATTCTTGGTGCGGTAGCTAACCCAAAGGGAAGAGCCACAAACTGGTAATGCCTGTCTAGGAAGGCGAACCTGAGAAACCAATGATCTCTGTGTATCGGAATGTGAAGATAAGCATCCTTTAAGTCCACAGTAGTCATATATTGACCCTCCTGGATCATAGGTAGGATGGTTCGAATAGTCTCCATCTTGAAGGATGGAACCCTGAGAAATTTGTTTAGGATCTTGAGATCTAAGATTGGTCTGAAGGTTCCCTCTTTTTTGGGAACTACAAATAGATTTGAATAGAAGCCTTGCCCCTGTTCCTCCTTTGGAACTGGGTGGATCACTCCCATAACTAGGAGGTCTTGAACACAATGTAAGAATGCCTCTCTCTTTATCTGGTTTGCAGATAATTGTGAGAGATGAAATCTTCCTTTTGGGGAAGAAGCTTTGAAGTCCAGAAGATATCCCTGGGACACAATTTCCAACGCCCAGGGATCCTGGACATCTCTTGCCCAAGCCTGCGCGAAGAGAGAAAGTCTGCCCCCTACTAGATCCGTTTCCGGATCGGGGGCTGATCTTTCATGCTGTCTTAGAGGCAGCAGCAGGTTTTTTGACTTGCTTTCCTTTGTTCCAAGCCTGGTTAGGTCTCCAGACCGGCTTGGACTGGGCAAAATTTCCCTCTTGTTTTGTATTAGAGGAAGTTGAAGCTGCGGCACTCTTGAAGTTTCGAAAGGAACGAAAATTAGTCTGTTTGGTCCTTAATTTGTTGGACCTATCCTGAGGAAGGGCGTGACCTTTTCCTCCAGTAATATCAGAAATGATCTCCTTCAGTCCAGGCCCGAATAGGGTATGCCCCTTGAAGGGAATGTTGAGAAGCTTAGACTTTGAAGTAACGTCAGCTGACCAGGATTTAAGCCATAGCGCCCTACGCGCCTGAATAGCAAAACCTGAGTTCTTAGCCGTTAGCTTGGTTAACTGAACAACGGCGTCCAATGGGGTTTCTACCTGTAGAGCCTCTTTTAGAGACTCAAACCAGAAGGCCGCAGCAGCAGTGACAGGGGCAATGCATGCAAGGGGCTGGAGAATAAAACCTTGTTGAATAAAAATTTTCTTAAGGTAACCCTCTAATTTTTTGTCCATTGGATCTAGAAAAGCACAACTGTCCTCGACAGGGATAGTCGTACGCTTCGCTAGGGTAGAGACTGCTCCCTCCACCTTATGGACCATTTCCTATAGATGTCGCTACACGGGACTTGTGGCAAACATCTTTTTAAAAACAGGAGGGGGAGAGAACGGTACACCTGGTCTATCCCATTCCTTCGTAATAATTTCTGAAAACCTCTTAGGTATTGGAAAAACATCAGTGTAAACAGGCACTGCATAGTATTTATCCAATTTACACAATTTCTCTGGGACTACAATGGCGTCACAGTCATCCAGAGTTGCTAAAACCTCCCTGAGCAACACGCAGAGGTGTTCAAGCTTAAATTTAAATGTAGACATATCAGAATCAGGTTGAAGTGTCTTCCCTGAGTCAGGAAAATCACCCACAGATAGAAGCTCTCCTGCTTCGGCTTCTGCACATTGTGAGGGTATATCAGACATAGCTACTAAAGCGTCAGAGAGCTTTGTATTTGTTCTAGCCCCAGAGCTGTCTCACTTTCCTTGTAACCCTGGCAGTTTGGACAATACCTCTGTAAGGGTATGATTCATAACTGCCGCCATGTCTTGTAAAGTATACGCAATGGGCGCGCTAGATGTACTTGGCGTCCCTTGAGCGGGAGTTATAGGTTCTGACACGTGGGGAGAGTTAGACGGCATAACTTCCCCCTTGTCAATTTCCTCTGGTGATAAATCTTTTAAAGCCAGAATATGGTCTTTATAACTTATAGTAAGATCAGTGCATTTGGTACACATTCTAAGAGGGGGTTCCACAATGGCTTCTAAACATAATGAACAAGGAGTTTCCTCTATGTCAGACATGTTTAACAGACTAGTAATGAGACCAGCAAGCTTGGAAAACACTTTAATTAATGTGAAAAAGCAGAATATAAAAAAACGGTATTCTTTAAGGGAAAAAAACAAACTGCAAAACAGTGAAAAAAAGCAGTTAACTCTACGAAATTTTTACAGTGTGTATAATAGACTAAAATAGCATTGCACCCACTTGCAAATGGATGATTAACCCCTCAGGTTCAAAAACGAAGCAGAAAAACGGTAAAACCGTTATAACAGTCACAAGTAAACTGCCACAGCTCTACTGTGTCTCCTACCTTCCCATAAAACGACTTTTGTAGGCACAAAAACCCTTTACAGAGGTCAAATATGTCAGGGGACTCCTTCAGGGAAGCTGGATGTCTCAGAATGTAAAAACTACTGCGCAATTAGAGCGTGAAAATAAGCCCCTCCCACCATGCACTCAAAGTGAAAGGGCCATAAATAACCACTCCTAGGAGAAATCTAGTCAGCCATGTGGAAAACTAGGCCCCAAATAAAGATTTATCATCCTTAGCAAAAAAAACGTTCTTTATATATCATGCAAACGTTTTACATACTAAGCCATAAGAGCAAGTAACATGAATATTACCCTCTACTGAAAGCATCATGCCAGTTGTTTGTTAAATCACTGCAATCAGGCTTACCTTAAATATATCAGGCACTGTCAGCATTTTCTAGACCTTATCATCTCTCTAGAAAAAAATATACTTAACATACCTCAGAGAAGTTAATTCTGCAGGCCGTTCCCCCAGCTGAAGTTTTCCCATACTCTTCAGTTATGTGTGAGAACAGCAGTGGACCTTAGTTACAACCTGCTAAGATCATCAAAAACCTCAGGCAAAACTCTTCTTCTAATTTCTGCCTGAGGTAAAAACAGTACAACGCCGGTACCGTTTAAAAATAACAAACTTTTGATTGAAGATAAACTACACTAATTCACCACATCTCTCTTGATACTTCCTTTCTTGTCGAGAGCTGCAAGAGAATGACTGGGGGTGGCAGTTAGGGGAGGAGTTATATAGACAGCTCTGCTGTGGGTGATCCTCTTGCAGCTTCCTGTTGGGAAGGAGAATATCCCACAAGTAATGGATGAATCCGTGGACTGGATACACCTTACAAGAGAAAATTCTATTGGCTGATGCAATCAGCCAATAGAATGCAGGCTCAATCCTATTGGCTAATTGGATCAGCCAATAGGATTGAATCTCAATCCTATTGGCTGATTGCATCAGCCAATAGGATTTTTTCACCTTTAATTCCGATTGGCTGATAGAATTCTATCAGCCAATCGGAATTCAAGGGACGCCATCTTGGATGATGTCATTTAAAGGTACCTTCATTGTTCAAGAAGACGTCGATTGAAGAGGATGCTCCGCGCCGTATGTCTTGAAGATGGACCCGCTCCGCGCCGGATGGATGAAGATAGAAGATGTCGTCTGGATGAAAACTTCTGCCTGGTTAAATGAAGACTTCTGCCGCTTCGTTGAGGACTTCTGCCGGCTTCATTGAGGATGGATGTCGGGTCGCAAAAAACTGTAAGTGGATCTTCAGGGGTTAGTGTTAGGCTTTTTTAAGGGTTTATTGGGTGGGTTTTATTTTTAGATTAGGGTTTTGAGCAGAAAAAGACCTAATGCCTTTTTAAGGGCAATACCCATCCAAATGCCCTATTCAGGGCAATGGGTAGTTTAGGTTTTTTAGTTAGGATTTTATTTGGGGGGTTGGTTGTGTGGGTGGTGGGTTTTACTGTTGGGGGGTTATTTGTATTTTTTTAGTTTAGGATAGGTTTTTTTTATTATGGGGGGGCTTTTTTATTTTGCTAGGGCTATTAGATTAGGTGTAATTAGTTTAACTATCTGATAATTTTTTATTTTGTGTAATTTAGGGTTTAGTTTTTTTTGTAATTTAGTTAATTGCATTTAATTTATGTAATTTATTTAATTGTAGTGTAAGGTTAGGTGTTAGTGTAAGACAGGTTAGGTTTTATTTTACAGGTAAATTTGTATTTATTTTAGCTAGGTAGTTAGTAAATAGTTAATAACTAGTAACTATTCTACCTAGTTAAAATAAATACAAACTCGCCTGTGAAATAAAAATAAAACCTAAGATAGAGACAATGTAACTATTAGTTATATTGTAGCTAGCTTAGGGTATATTTTACAGGTAAGTATTTAGGTATTTAGTTTTAAATAGGAATTATTTAGTTATTTATAGTAGCTTTTATTTAGATTTATTTTAATAACATTAAAGTTAGTGGGTGTTAGGGTTAGACTTAGGGTTAGGTTTAGGGGTTAATAAATTTAGTATAGTAGTGGTGGCAGCGTCGTTGGGGCGGCAGATTAGGGGTTAATACTATTTAACTAGTATTTGCGATGCAGGAGTACGGCAGTTTAGGGGTTAATATGTTTATTATAGTGGCGGTGATGTCCGGAGTGGCAGATTAGGGGTTAATAATTTTATTTTAGTGTTTGCGATGCGGAAGGGTCTTGGTTTAGGGGTTAATAGGTAGTTTATGGGTGTTAGTGTACTTTTTAGCACTTTAGTTATGAGTTTTATGTTACAGCTTTGTAGTGTAAAACTCATAACTACTGACTTTCAGTTTACGTTATGGATCTTGAAGTTTTAGACTGTACCGCTAACTTTTTGGCCTCCCAGGCAGACTTGTAATACCGGCGCAAAGGAAGCCCCATTGAAAAAGGACTTTTGGAAAGCTGCGGCAGTTATGTTGCGTTACGGCCCAAAAAATGTGCGGTGCCCCTAAACCTGCAAGACTCGTAATACCAATGGTAGTGAAAAAAAGAGCCTTAACGATGCTTTTTCACTCATAACACAAAACTCGTAATCTAGCCGTTTATTACCTATTCCCCTGTTTTGCATACCCAACACGGTTATATTAATATATTTTTTCCTCTGTGATTGCCTTGTATCTAAGCCTCTGAAGACTGCCCCCTTATTTCAGTTCTTTTGACAGACTTGCATTTTAGCCATTCAGTGCCAACTCATAAATAACTCCACAATAGTGATCACAATTTTACTATTTTGCACAAATGAACTAGTGCTGGCTAGCTGGGAAAAAACTGTCAAAATGCATTGAGATAAGAGGAGGTCTTCAAGGGCTTAGAAATTAGCATATGTGCCTACCTAGGTTTAGCTTTCAACAAATAATATCAAGAGAACAAAGCAAATATGATACAAAATAATTTGGAAAGTTGTTTAAAATTGCATACCCAATTGGAATCATTTAAGTTTAATTTTTACTAGACTCTCCCTTTAATATGTTGGGCTTCTGTCATGTTATTCCTTTTTGCTATACTTGTTAATTATGAAAATGTTTTTTTTTATTATTATTTTATTGATTTTTATGTTCATCCAAGATGTAGTCACTAGTTATTTAAGTGAAATCATACTGCGAGTTGCATTATTGCTTCTCCATTAAAGGGACAGTCAAGTCCAAAACAAACTTTCATGATTCAAATAGGGCATGTAATTTTAAACAACTTTACAATTTACTTTTACCACCAACTTTGCTTTGTTCTCTTGGTATCCTTAGTTGAAAGCTAAACCTAGGAAGTTCATATGCTAATTTCATAGACCTCAATGCATTTTAACAGTTTTTCACCACTAGAGGGTGTTAGTTCATGTGTTTCATATAGATAATGTTGAGCTCATGCACGTGAATTTACTGAGAAGTGAGCCCTGATTGGCCAAAATGCAAGTCTGTCAAAAGAACTGAAATAAGGAGGCAGTCTGCAGAGGCTTAGATACAAGGTAATTATAGAGGTAAAATGTGTATTATTATAACTGGGTTGGTTATGCAAAACTGGGGAATAAGTAATTAAGGGAGTATCTATCTTTTAAAACAAAAATTCTGGTGTGGACTGTCCCTTTAACACTACGGAAACAGTCAGTGATTCTTTTTAATGGGCAGCTTTCTGGATCTGTGTTGCCTATAAGGCACTCTTAAGAGGTACTTCTATAAAGAGAGATGGCTTCAAGGGGGAGCAAAGTTAATGTGCATTCAATACTCCTTCAGCTGGGAAACATTTCTCTCATACAAGTACATATAAAATGCATATATTTTCCTAACTTAAAGCTATAATGACCTTGCTGTAGAGTATCATAGAAATCTGGATGTCTACCCTTGTTGTTACTAATGAGTCTTATATTTGCTATGAGTGTAACAAATATAGAGTCTAAAAAAAAATATCTATAGAAATTTTGAGATATACAATATATTATATTGTGGCCAAAACATATAAGTTCATCTGCCACCTGTCAAGAGAAAACCCCTGAGGGTAGTCTTATTCTAATAATCTTCAATATGCAGTGAATTCAAAATCAGTTATACAATGCACCTGTACATACAGTATATAAATAACATTTATTCATGAATTTATTTTTTACACCAAGCAGAAAAATTACATTGTTTGAAGATCCGTGGATTTAAAGATTTCTAAATGCCTTTTCTTTCTTGCTCTTTCAATTTCAGGTCAATTTTTTATATACTTCTGTATCTCAACAATTAATAAAAAAACATTCACTCTATCATTTCTATGTTTTTAATTAATGGTCAAAATAACAAAATAAAAAGAACCAAAGTCTGAAAAAACTAAGAAAACATATAAATCTCTGTCACCTTAAACGCTGAATCAGCATTTCTTTCCTCTGTTACTCAATAGAACATATATGATATAGAAAAAAAGAGCTGTTCCAAGAGATTTGGTATTGATTTCCCCCTCCAAAACAAAGACTCTTTCCTGGTTACATTATCTATCATAATCAAACCATTTGTTTCTTTGTTTTAAGAATAGGAACAATAACTCTAAAAAAAATAAGATGATTTGCAAAAGCTAACATGGTTTGATTTATGTATTTAACAGGTCTTTCGGTAAAAGGGAACAGATGCAGTTCCTATGAAATTTTTAAACTTGCCTCAACAGAAAACTAATTTAAATGCAAATACATCCTTTATTGTAGTTTTTATAATTAATGAAATAATTAATTATAAATACTAATAATGCTAACACTAATATTAATATAAAGGAAGTTGAGTGTGGGTGATATTTTCTATTTGTAAATGTAATAACTGGTAGTACCAAGAGAAATACAGAGTTAAAGGGATATTAAACATTCTGTTTCATTGTTGTAATAAAAATCACTAAGCAGTGGGTTTTACATAATATAAAACATTGTAATAGGTATAATTCATCATTTTAAAAGGATTTACCTTTTATTTTTATTTTTAACTTAATTTGTGCAGTGTCCATTAGTTTCAGCTAGAGTAACTAGTAGATAGTTTACTATACAGATAATGCTAGAGAGACTATGGGGCCGAATTATCAAGCTCTGAATGGAGCTTGATGCCCCCGTTTCCACGCGAGCCTTCAGTCTCGCCGGAAACAGCAGTTATGAAGCAGAGGTCAGACCACTGCTCCATAACTTGTCCGCCTGCTCTGAGGCCGTGGACAGAAATCAACCCGAATACTATCGGGGTTGATTGACACCCCCTGCTAGCAGCCGATTGGCTGCGAATCTGCAGGGGGCAGCATTGCACAAGCAGTTCTGTTGAACCGCTTGTGCAATGATAAATACGCTGTAGGCATTTATCGATGTGCGGCGGACATGATACGCTACATCGTATCATGTCCGCTGGCACTATGATAAATTGGCCCTCGTGTCTGCTTTAATCATGCCCAGAAGAGGCAGAATGCAATTTAAGATCTAAAAATGTCAGCTGTCTTCTTGAGGGCAGTGGCTACAATAAGAAATTGCTCATTTTGCAAGTAAACAAGAAGTTGTTTCCTGTTTTTTTGTTACACAATCTGTTTCTTTTCATGTTGACTTTAACATATTTGTTTTTTAATAACTGGGCACTGTTTCATATCTCTTTAAAGTAACATAAAACCCCAAATTTGTCTTTCATGATTTAGATAGAACATACAATTTCTGACAAATTCTGTAATAGCTGCTTATGACTCTAGATCAGCGATAAAAAAGGGGTGACTCCTTTGACAAGATCTGGAAAGATTTAATCCTCTATTAGGGAACGAACCTTACAATTCAATTTGAACAAATTAGCAATATATATATATATTTTCTCTCTTTCGTTGGCTCTCTTTCACGCTCACATATTTGACATATAATCATGTATGGAATAATTACTAAGAATGCCAGATAAATTCAGGAGAGAGGGGGGAGGGAATTTGGGATTTGATTAAGAGGGGTATCTAGCTAGGTATGGTAAATTGTTCTTTGTGATATATTACTGCTTATTAGGCCTATATTTGTCCTATTATCTTTTGATTGATATCCTCAATGTCATATCTTATTATATTATCACTTGTTTTTTTTTCTTTTCTATTTGTTTGATGCAACAAATACCCTAGTTAAGTTATTTAGATGGAGCAAAGGGAATCGACAAGGCCATTATCTACCCGTTTCAACTGCCACCCGCGAAAGACAAGGAAACGTTTCTCTACTTTATGCTGCACAGAGCGTCTCTTCATTTTATTATGGAGACATCATGTTCAGAATTGCAGATGCTGGAGGTCAGTTTTCGAAAATATTGTTCCAGCTCAAATATTAAGCAAGAAAAAAAGGTTAGCGCGCAAGCGCAACCCAATGCGCAAAAAAAACTTACTTATAGTACAGCTAACGCTTGAGCAGGAGCGTTAAATAGAGCTCCACTTCTAATCTGACCCAAAGTCGGTTACTCCAGATATGCAGTAAGCATATATTTAAGATACCTTATGCTTTCTAATTTCTTATAATCTACAAACTCATTCCTGTGGAAACACAATTTGTACAGCAAGGTCCATTAGTGTATCTTTAATTGGTATTTATTTAGTAAGCACTTCTTATTTTATCATTTTGCAGTTACTATTTTATTTGTCCAAAAGTGACTCCTAGACCTGCCCCAAGACCTCCATCGTTCTAAACTTCCAAGAGTGGACTAATTCATAGTAGTTAAATTAGCATTCCAACTCCAACATTTTCTTTATCTCACTGTAACGGTTTCATGGCTTACTTTATTAATGAAGCATATTGTAGCTCCTTGTGTTATCTTTTATGTTGTGAAACCTTCAGTATAATTATATTATTGCTATTCAGTTCCAACACATTTAAAGTATTTTCTTTTGTTAGAGCAAACTGTTTTGTAACTATTTATATGAACGAAGCACATATTTTCTTTTTGTTTCATGAAACTTCTAGTATAATTGTTCATTTAAAAATCCAGGTATATTACAATTATATTACTGTTATTCATACTACATTCTCATGCTAACTAATGTTCTCTTAATTATAACTTAATTAAAAAATCCAGGTATATTACAATTCTAGTATCGTTGGTATTAATATAATGTTCTTATATGCTAACTGATGTCTTAATATAAGCTTGAGTATCGTAATGTACTACACTTTGATGTATATTTGTAATATACCTTAATTTAAACAAAAACTAAAAATTGGCTCAACCTAGTAGCACTCACCAACAAAGACATCCCAAAAGCAATAAAAGACAAGTGCAAAAAGAAAATAAACTCTCTCCCAGCAAACCATGCTGAAAATTCTAGAATTAAATATAAAATGCTATTATAATTTTTTTCTTGAAACAAATTCCTTTCTTTTACTATGTGTCTAATGATTGTATGACGAGGTTAAATAAACACCTGAAATTGTGTGCCACACAAATGCATAGACTGTAAGAACGAACCCACCAAACAAAATACAACAAAAATCTGGTATTCGTTGTAAAAGCCAAGATTGGTTCTGGCGGTGCATTCGAGGACAGCAAAGTTCCCTACAGCGGGAGGAGAGTCTGCTGGACGACTCAGAGGTTCCAGGATGTTATTTCTGCACAGTGTTTGTACACTTGTGATTGTTTTGTATATATACTTAATTCCTTATTATCTTGAATAGACCCTCTACCCTATGAGGCGCCTTCTCGCATTTGTTGTTTTAGAACAAATGCTGCTCTTCTGTTCCCTACCAATAACTTCGCAATTGCTGCCAGCCCAGTATTCCCGAGCTTAATCTGAGGCTGCGGCCTCTCCTAAACCCCCCAGCTGAGTATCTACAGGTCTCAGTCATAGCACAGTACCACAAGTACATTTTAAACATGGAAATGGATGCCAATATTATAATATAAATTCTGTAATAGTTGCCCTTTTAGAAACTCACCATGCAGCCTTTATGAGGAGAATGAAGAATGTATTTAATCACCCCTCTTGATTTCTTTGCCGAGGTTCACTTGTCACCACTCCAGCATGATGGAGTGGTGACAGTGTTTTGTGGCCCCAACATCTTCTTCATGTCCCATCGGTGTATAGTGTCCACTTTAGAGAAAAGGGGGTTGACATCAAAGGAACTGGCAACTTTTACTGTGGTGGCCTGTGAGCTTTGAGGAGAGGAGAATGAGTCCAATCTCACTGGGATCGATATTATGGGCTATTCTGGGCCTGAACTATGTCCAGGAACTATTAATCTGGCAAGCGTTAACATGGGAGTCATGGCTGGCGATTGCCCTCAACTGTCTGGAGCTTCATCTGCAGGGTCCAGGTTCTTTTTAGTGTCTCCCCAGACATGTTCCCACATCAATGGATATCCCCTGGTGTCTTATCTCAGCGATCATAGTGATGTTGGTGCAACATCGATTACAATGTTCCCCTAGCCCTCTGGATTTGAACGTTTTTGTCTCTTTACAGTCAAGAGAGGGTTAATTGTCACACTATCTGGTTACCATTTATATGTATTCCTTTATAAACATCCAATGATATGTTTGGTCTCACAGACCCAAACTACGATGGATGACGATCTATAGATCTGAAATACCTAGTAACCAAACCTTTTGCTTATCATTTGGGGGCTCAACTAGCAAAATACTTACATCTTTATTTTCAGAGACATACTTTTAGAATGTAGCTTGGGATTTGCACCGTGACATTTCCTTATTTCTGCCTCCCCCAGCTCTGTGGTAACTCTAAAGTTTATGCTTTTAAGGTCTACCTGTATTTCAATTTGTTATATTTTTCACACATGCTATGTTGAGTAGTTTGCCTATGTTGCTTATCATAGCTTATATTTATATGCATTGCTGGGATGTTATTTTCAGATTTCATAAGCGTTTGCATTTAACAATTTTTAATACCAGTTGATGCTTATACTTAAATAGGGCGAGGGGAGAGTGACAGAGAAAAATGGAAGAAAAAACACTCTGGTCTCCATTGTGCACCGGGGGAATTGCCGTGAAGGGCTTTCTAGTTTAATATGATTTTAAAGCTAACATTTGGACTTGTTCTGCATCCTTTTTCTTAAAGTATTAACCAACAAAGATCCATTTACACCAAGATCCTTATCTTTGTATATTTAGTTTTATGTGGCTTAGCAATATATATTTGTCCCAGTATTCATCTTTTCACTTCTTTGGCGTCATAGTTTTCTAACAGCTTAGTAGGTGGTCGAAAAGTGGCCACTATTTACCTTTTTGCGGAACTATTATTTTCTTTTTAATATTTCATTGTTTTTAGGGGATTTAAAAAAATTTATATGAGGAATTGTTTCTCCTCTGTTTTGTTTTAGAGAATTACAGGTATCTTACGGTTTGTTATGTTAGTTAAAGTGAAGGTAAACTTTGGTGAATGAAAGCCCGTTTTTTAATAATACTATTAAAAACAGGGGCACTTTCATTCATCAAAGTTTACAAAGCAGCCGTTTTGATTAAAAACTTACCTTTTTTTCTTTTCACAGCAAGAGCAGCTTCCCCCTCCTGGAAATCCTCTCTTCACACATCAGCAATGACTAATCTGGCTTCCTCCAATCACGGCTTTCCCCCCAGGGTAGTCATTGCCTGAGGCCATGCTGTGAGTGGAGGAAGCCGGATTAGTCATTGCCGACGTGTGAACAGAGGATTTCCAGGAGGGGGAAGCTGCTCTGGCTGTGAAAAGAAAAAAAGGTAAGTTTTTAATCAAAACAGATGCTTTGTAAACTTTGATGAATGAAAGTGCCCCTGTTTTTAATAGTATTTTTAAAAAACGGGCTTTCGTTCACCAAAGTTTACCTTCACTTTAAGTTTGCCACTGAAAGTGATAATTGTACCTCTATAATTGTATGTTTATTTGCTCTTGTGACTTTATCTGTGTATGATTACACACACCCAATTGTCATTTGCCTGTAACTATTTGTATCTTTACCTCAAGAAAAAGAATTAAAGAAAAAAAGTTTCTTCACTGAGGACACCAAGTGGCTGTGAAAAGCGTACACTAACACAAGCCTGTAATCAGCCCTGACTGAGCAAACCTATGTAGGAATTAGGAACTTCAATTAACTCCATTTGGGAGGCCCTTATTCTGTGGTAAGAGAGGAGAGAAGGAGGATGAACATAGCTTTGTCTATTTCTGAGGGCCAGGATGGAGTTCAGTATGTCAAGTCACCTTTAGGATGAGTTAAATGACCACTAACTACAGTAGAATGGTATAATTAACAAGTGCAAAGTAAAAAGACAATGCAATAGCACTAATTTAGAATTTCAAATAAGCAGTACATTTTTTTTCTGACATTTTTTTTGCCCCCATTTGCTGGCCCCTTTTATCATGTGACAGCATGCACAGAATAATCTGGTGCCTCAGAAAGTGTGTATATAAAAAGAATGTGCAAAATTTGACAATACAAGTAAATTGGAAAGTCTCTTAAAACTTAACGCTCTATCCAAGTCATGAAAGTTTAATTTTGACTTTAGAGCCCATTTAAGGCAAGTATATAGATCCTAGATTCTCCAAGTAAAACAAAAGGAAGAATTTTTGTGTAAAAATAGGTGAGATATTATAGAAGATCTATAGGAGTTGATTTATTGTTGCTATTTTAGTGTGATTATGTTGAGTTTGATTGGGAGTGGAAGCAATTGTGCACTGGCAACATGAGCAAAGTTAAGATTTATCTAATATCTATATTGTATAGTTAGATATTTTACTCGTAAATCGCACTTAGGTTCAAAATGGTGCAAAAAAACACATACCAGATTGTGCTGAAGGAAGGTTAATTGTAAATGTTAAATCATATAATTTAAAATAAAAAAAAGATAATTTTGTCAATTTTGTTATACCTAAAATTATTTTCTCATTAGTAAAACAGTAACATAATCACACAATAATTCCATTACTGAAACTTAAATGCACGCCCATATTCTTTACCTTTTGACTGCTATAACGTTATTATTCTCTGACCTTCTGATTTGGATAAGCTATATTGTATACTACTGCTTCACTTCCATATCCCTTTGCTCGTCTACCCTGCTGAACTCTCTTAACTGCATTCTGGGGAGGGATCAACAATAATAAAGCAATCATAAAGACTTAATAAATATTCTAGAACCTAAAACAAATAACAAATATTAATACACAATGTCAATATGTACAATAATAGAATATAAATCAAAAAAGTGAATATCCATGAAACAGAAAAATAATTTGTATGCTTACCTGATAATTTCATTTCTTTCATGATGGTGAGAGTCCACAAATCATCACTTGTGGGAATTCCCCTCCTGATCATTATGAGGTGGTAGAACATACCCCAAAAACAACAGAGCTTTAAATCCCTGCACTATCTGTGATTCTCAGTCACACATATAACCAAGTAAACAATGAAAAGAGAAAATGCAGGAAAAGAGCTGGGCAAAAGAAGTGCAATACAAGTACTAGCTGAACAAAAAGAAAGGGCAGAGCACATAGACCCTCACCATCATGAAAGCAATGTATTTATCAGATAAACATACATTTTGTTTTCTTTCATCAAATGTTTTTTCCCTGTTTTGTTTGCCATGTGCTGCTGGCAGCCATTTTACTCACCTCTCTTGCTGACTATGGTGCATTGTGGGGGATGCTGCTCATTTCCTGCACTTCCTTTTATGGCCAGACTGGTGTGCATCATCTGTGTGAGACTTATTATTTAAAGGACCTCTGTTCAGTATGCTTTGCCTTTAAGTTGTCTCAGACCTGTTTGTGAGAGTTCCTGTGTATTACCTGGCTGTCTGACATCCTTCCTGGTTCCTGATCCCTGGCTTGTTCCTGACTATGCTGTTTTCCTTGTTCCTGATTCCGGCCCGTCTGACTATTCACTTTGGCTCCTGACTCGGCTCGTCTGACTACCAGCTCTGGTTTTGACTCCTGGCTTGTTATTTGTCTTGTGGACTTTTTATTATTATTTTTTTTTATTAATAAAGGTGTGATTATTTTTGCACTTAAAGGATTACTTTCTGTTATAATTTTTAAGCCAAACAACTAACATATTAAAGTTAATAAACATTAATTAAAACCTACTGACCTATTTTTTCTCCAAAACGAAGTTTCATAACGTTATAAAAGTTATATCTTTTATTCCCCGATGATGTCACGTTATCCTGCCCACTATTTTCAGCACTGCGTGTTCAAAATACTTAAACCAATGAAATTGTGTTTATAGCGCCATTTTGAAACCTAGGTATTGTAAACGGATTGGTACAGAGCAAAGAATACCCACGGAGTGGGTTTGGAAAACAATTAAATTTGCAGACAAGATTTCTGATATACGGTAGAGATATGTTAATGAAATGCTATTGATAAAAAGCGTATTTGGGGTAGTTAGTTAGTAACAGGCATAGAAAATATTTACTTACAGTGGCCCTTTAACGTCTCAGTCTGATTCCTGGCACCCTGACAGGGGGTCTGAAAAATCCTCTTTTTTAATAAAAATTCCAGAGGCAATATTATGTTACATAAAGCTAGCACTAATATAATGTTATATAATTCTGCAATATGTGCAGAATTATATAACATTTTCTAGGTTTACTGGCCCTTTAAGGCTTTAAGCCAAGCAGCTAAATTCACATTCATGGCTTTCTGATTTTGCAAAAGACAGAAAAATTAACAAAAAAGAGAATTCAGTCTGAAATCTTTTGTAGCTCCCCTATAATATTTGAGAGCTCTCACAACACACAAATTGTGAATAGGAAGCTCCTTAGAGTTCTTAGGAGCTAGAGAAAAGTTTTGTGATTAATATCTGTAGATACTACCTTAGGAAGAAAGGAATAGCTAATGTGAAGGACAGCCTTATACTGATTTCCTCCCCTATTGATCTTATGAGGAGATCAAGAATAGTGAGCTTGTATGTAACATTTTTTGGCGCTGTTAACTACATTCTCTGTTTTACTTAACATAGCAATAACACAGCACATACAGGATTAAATAAAATTTGTAACCCAAATGTAAAACTAAGCTCTGATGATTAGAGTATCCTACCAACTCCAACAGTCCTGAGAGTCTTCCTCACACACTGAAACAGGCGTGCTGAAAAGCTTGATAAATTGTGTAACCCTTAGCGCACCTGAGCTAAAGCCTAAGAACCCGAAGGGGACAAGGATATACTTAGTGCAGGTGAAAATAAACTTTGTATAGTTCCTAAATGGAATGGGCTAAATGTAAAGCAACAGTGCCCTTAAACATACAACATTTTAAAAAAGTGCTACAATGTGAGGAGATAGAGTGAGTGGAACTCTATATACAGGAATAGATAAGCAAAAAGACCAAAGTCTTTAAAAAAGCTTTAATAAAGTAATAGAAAACAGAACCAATGATTGGTCACTTTCAAGGTTCAAAGAACAGTAAAGTCCAGGAACAGGCTAAGGGTAAGGTACTGAGAGATCAGTCCAGAAAGGAGAAACCTAGGGTGCAGGCAAGGTTTAAATGAACATGCAGGCACAGGATACTAGTGGGTACTGTTTGTTGAGGCTGCCACAGGATACAAGGATTAAGGTAAGCTTTCACTGGTATAGCACGCACAGGAGACTTGGCAGGCACTGAATACCAAGCAGATACTGTTGGTGAGGTTGCCACAGGACACCAGGTAGGGTACAGCAGGATTAAGGTAAGCTGTGCCTGGTATAACAAACACAGGAGACTCAGCAGGCACAGGATACCCAGCCGGTACTGTTGGTGGGGCTGCCACGTGATAACAGGTAGGTCCAACAGGATTGAGGCAAGCCACAAGTCACAAGTAAAGCAAGCTCTGGAGACACAGCAGACACAAACAAGTTAAGAATTCACAGAGTACAGGAACAAGGTAGGTATACACAGAGCACAGGAACATGTTACAGCTCACAATAACTCAGCTCAGAGTGATGGGCTGAGTTGCTTTATAAAGGAACTCCCACATCTGTAATTAAGTTGTGGTCCCTGAGCAAAGCCAGGCCATGCACGCCTAGGGAGAGCCAGCTGACACTGCTGAAGACAGACCTCTGTGTTCCTCCATGTGGAACGCTGAGACTGGAGCAGTTACTCAGGTAAGAACCTTACATAACTGCTAATATTAGATAAATGGTGTAGAAATGTATGTCAAACAACAAACAAACAATCTACCTCCTGTGGCCATTATAAATAGTGAATGTAATTGCGAAAATATCGGGTCTGCAATCTGAGTATCATGTACTGCAAGTCTTCATGTATCATGCCCAAATCCTATACCCATAACAGATCTTGCACTGTGGGATACCTGAACTCAACACCTCAAAGAATTACCGTGGCAGGGTTCACTCACTATTTGTTGATGGCTAGTTTTACATGTGAATAGTACAATATATAATGTTTGGGAGTGGCAATTTTATTTTACACAAATATATGTCCCCAGAGTATGTGAAGCATGTGCACATGTTCATACTAATAGCAGGTGGGTTATGAAGGTGCATAGTACTTGCCTATCAGCACCTTCGTCAACTGTGCGTACCTCAGCTGCAGCAACTTGCTTCCAGTAGACAAACTGGCCATACTAGCCAGTGTAAACACAAGGATCTTAAATAAAAAAAAAAGCATCTAAAACCCAGGGGATTGGTGGATATGTCCACATTTCACCTGGATGGCCTGTGACATTTCTCACTTAGAAAAGTTCTGTCACTGCCTGGTTAATAACTCCTTCTCTACCCCTATGAACAGCAGCTTACTGCAAGTAGGAACTGGGACCTAGATCAGTTAAAGGGACACTCAGGTTTTATTACATTTTCATGATTCAGATACAGCATGTAATTTTAAACAACTTTCCAATTTACTTCCATTAAAAAAAACATAATTTATGTAAGAACTTACCTGATAAATTCATTTCTTTCATATTGGCATGAGTCCATGAGCTAGAGACGTATGGGATATACAATCCTACCAGGAGGGGCAAAGTTTCCCAAACCTCAAAATGCCTATAAATACACCCCTCACCACACCCACAATTCAGTTTAACGAATAGCCAAGAAGTGGGGTGATAAGAAAAAAGTGCGAAAGCATATAAAATAAGGAATTGGAAAAATTGTGCTTTATACAAAAAAATCATAACCACCACAAAAAGGGCGGGCCTCATGGACTCTTGCTAATATGAAAGAAATGAATTTATCAGGTAAGTTCTTACATAAATTATGTTTTCTTTCATGTAATTAGCAAGAGTCCATGAGCTAGTGACGTATGGGATAATGATTACCCAAGATGTGGATCTTTCCACGCAAGAGTCACTAGAGAGGGAGGGATAAAATAAAGACAGCCAATTCCTGCTGAAAATAATCCACACCCAAAATAAAGTTTAATAAAAAACATAAACAGAAGATTCAAACTGAAACCGCTGCCTGAAGTACTTTTCTACCAAAAACTGCTTCAGAAGAAGAAAATACATCAAAATGGTAGAATTTAGTAAAAGTATGCAAAGAGGACCAAGTTGCTGCTTTGCAAATCTGATCAATTGAAGCTTCATTCCTAAACGCCCAGGAAGTAGAAACTGACCTAGTAGAATGAGCTGTAATCCTTTGAGGCGGAGTTTTACCCGACTCAACATAGGCATGATGAATTAAAGATTTCAACCAAGATGCCAAAGAAATGGCAGAAGCTTTCTGGCCTTTTCTAGAACCGGAAAAGATAACAAATAGACTAGAAGTCTTTCGGAAAGACTTAGTAGATTTTTTGCGCCAAAAAAGTCCGCGCCAAGAATGACGCAATAAAATGAAGCATTTTCAGCCCCCGCGAGCCTAACAGCCCACAGGGAAAAAAAAAAAAAAAAAGTCAAATTTTTAAGGTAAGAAAAAATGATTAATTCAAATGCATTATCCCAAATATGAAACTGACTGTCTGAAAATAAGGAATGTTGAACATCCTTAGTCAAGGCAAATAAATGTTTGAATACATATATTTAGAACTTTATAAATAAAGTGCCCAACCATAGCTTAGTGTGTCACAGAAAATAAGACTTACTTACCCCAGGACACTCATCTACATGTTTGTAGAAAGCCAAACCAGTACTGAAACGAAAATCAGCAGAGGTAATGGTATATAAATAAGAGTATATCGTCGATCTGAAAAGGGAGGTAAGAGATGAATCTCTACGACCGATAACAGAGAACCTATGAAATAGACCCCGTAGAAGGAGATCACTGCATTCAAAATAGGCAATACTCTCCTCACATCCCTCTGACATTCACTGCACGCTGAGAGGAAAACCGGGCTCCAACCTGCTGCGGAGCGCATATCAACGTAGAATCTAGCACAAACTTACTTCACCACCTCCATAGGAGGCAAAGTTTGTAAAACTGAATTGTGGGTGTGGTGAGGGGTGTATTTATAGGCATTTTGAGGTTTGGGAAACTTTGCCCCTCCTGGTAGGAATGTATATCCCATACGTCACTAGCTCATGGACTCTTGCTAATTACATGAAAGAAAATTGTGCACAGTCTTATATTTACATTCTTGAGTCACCAGCTCCTACTGAGCATGTGCAAGAACTCAGACTATACGTATATGCATTTGTGATTGGCTGATTGCTATCACATGGTACATAACTTTGAAATGTGTTAGAAAAGAATCTACTACTCATTTGAAATTCAGAGTAAATGCTATTGTATTGTCTTGTTATCTTGCATTTGTTGATTATGCAAATCTACTGTGTTTACTGGTCCTTTAAAGTACCCCTTTCAATGATGAGTAGATCTGCACTTACACCTTATTCCTCAACAAGGAGGCAAAAGAAAATGACTGAGGATCATGGGAAGTGGGAGGGATTTAAAGCTCTGACGTGTTGGGGTATTTTTTGTCTCCTCCTTGGGGTCGGGAAGGGAATTCCCACACATGATGACCCGTGGACTCCCCATTTGATGAAAGAATAAATTTCAGAGGACCCCGAAGTCAAAACAATATATACAGTGTGTGTATATATATAGATAGATATATATCTTTAATGTTGTATTTAAACTAGTTTATGGATTTATAAACATAGGGAGACACTATCTATAATGGAATATTTAGAAAATAGATCATTGTGCTGATTTTGGTCATTTAAATATATATTTTCATACAGGCAGCTTTGTCTGGCTATTCAATATTCTTACAGGCCTCTAATACTGATATAAATGTGTAAACCTTTGAACTATCATGAAATATCATGTACTATGAACAACAGCCATAGCCCATATAGTAATTATGTTAAATCTTCAAAAGATACTTTCATTCTAGGGGCCTGATGATCTAAGTTCTTTGCTCAGGCGAGATGATCTAAGAAGTCATTACAGTGAGGTCCCTGAATTTTTAAAAAAAAAAAAAACTCACGTTTTCTTGAGAAATGTTTATATTACTTTGCAGTGTTATGTATGTGAAGGCAAAACTCCTAATTTACAATATAAACGCCAAAAAAAAATCACAAAGTTTGTGTGCGATTTCTCTCCATGCCGGAAAGTTTTTGTTCATCAGCCCTTGGAAACAAGACACATTGTTCTTATGATACATACATGATACATACTAACTACCTGTAGCCAGATATCTCTATACTACAGATGCTATGTAGATTGTAAAGTATATAGGATTTATTAGATCATGTTCCTCATCTCTGTACGAGGATATACTAACTATCCATGAAAACAAAACAAAGTGTTATAAAATATGGTAATAATACTAGCAATAATAATAACAACAACATTCTATAAAAAGCATCACAAATCAGGAAATCATTCTCTGGAAATCCAATAGCCGACTAATAAATATTTTACTTTTGATATATCTAGAATTTCACTCTTCCCTTGCTTATAAAAGAATATTAGTAACTTCCTAATTTAAATTCTACATAAACTAATATGCTGCTAAAAAGGTGGAACTGAGACTTTATTTGCAGATCTGTGCAAGACTATCTGGGAGAACTACATCTGTGCTGACAAAATACAGCATAACAAATTAATCTCCCTTTTCTATTTCTAAAATAACTTCCATCCTGCAATGTTTGTTTGTTTTTTAACTTAGTTCTTCCTTTTATCTTAATTAATACAAGGTTTTCACCACCACTGTCTTGTTATGAACAAGGGGAGATTTTGTACATAGAAATTACAAATCATTTCTATCCATTCTGTTGTGCTGCTGTCCCAACTCAAGACACCTATTTACATGAAATCACTTTGAGCATCTCCAAGCTGACAAAATGCAGATGCCACTGCACATCAGGCCTGCACTTGACTTTTTGTACAGACAGTCTAAAACAGTTTTCTTGATCTCTTTCAACATGAAGTCTTGTCAATATATAGATTGTCTTGCTTTCTAATTCAGTAAAAAATCTAGTTTTCCATTAGTCTCTGCCTCTGTAATTTTCAATACAGCTTTACTAAATGTAATTAT
This sequence comes from Bombina bombina, assembly GCF_027579735.1. Taxonomy (NCBI): domain Eukaryota; kingdom Metazoa; phylum Chordata; class Amphibia; order Anura; family Bombinatoridae; genus Bombina; species Bombina bombina. The sequence goes on along the minus strand of NC_069500.1, from coordinate 297,946,712 downwards.
TAAGGGCAGATTGAAAAATGCAATTACTCAGTTACTGGTTTTAGCTTCAATAGATTTAATAAACAAAAAGAAGCTTAAATGTCACAATGAGCACATTAAAAAAGAAAATCTATGTGATGATAAAAAAATTATTAAAAGGGGACATTAAACACTTTGATATGGTAATATAAAAATGTTAACTGTATATATTAAAGCAAAAATTTAGCAATCTATTTATTTTGTCCCCTTTTCATGTAATTACATTCTGAAATTATGAGCTTTTCAGTTCCTGTTATAAATGAAAGTGCATAACACTGTAATATTCCACACAGCCTTTGGCTACACTAGTGACCTATTTAAACTTCCACTAATTCACCACAGCAGAGAAAGAGATCTAAGTTACAACATGGCAGCGCCCAGTGCTTTATAGACAGTACAAAATTTACACTTATTTTGTCAATATTTAAACAACTAATAAAACTTAAAAAAAATACATCTACATGTTATTCTCAGACTAGTCTTTTATTTGAATGCATCATTATATCTAGCATTTATTTAGTGTTTAATGTCCCTTTAATGCAGTTATTTATATAGTATGTGGTCAAAAATTAGTTGTCAGAATTTGCATCAATAATCTGGGCATTGCGTTAAATATATAGAGTCCTAAGTGTTTATTTCAAAATAAATAAATAAATAAATAGTCCACCATATACCCAATGTTTTCTTATTATAGACTATTCTGACAGTCAGGTTTAAATTTTGTTACAAATAAAACATGTAAAAACATCATCGCCTATATTACGAGTTTGTCGTTAGCCTTAAAAAGCAGTGTTAAGGGGTCCTAACGCTGCTTTTTAACGCCCACTGGTATTACGAGTCAGGCAGGTACAGGTGTACCGCTCACTTTTCTTCCGCGACTCGAGGCTTCCGCAAATCCCCTTACGTCAATTGCGTATGCTATATTTTTAATGGGATTTGCCTAACGCTGGTATTACGAGTCTTGGAGAAAGTGAGCGGTAGAGCCTCTACCTCCAAGACTCCTATCGCATTTAAAAGTCAGTAGTTAAGAGTTTTATGGGCTAACGCCGGAACATAAAGCTCTTAACTAAAGTGCTAAAAAGTACACTAACATCCATAAACTACCTATTAACCCCTAAACCGAGGTCCCCCCCCCACATTGCAAATACTAAAATAAAAAATTTTAACCCATAATCTGCCGACCAGACATCGCCGCCACCTACATTATACCTAGGAACCCCTAATCTGCTGCCCCTAACATCACCGACACCTACATTATATTTATTAACCCCTAATCTGCAGGCCCCAACGTCGCCGCCACCTACCATTATTAACCCCTAATCTGCCGACCGGACATCGCCGCCACTTTAATAAATGTATTAACCCCTAAACCGCCGCACTCCCGCCTCGCAAACACTAGTTAAATTTTATTATCCCCTAATCTGCCTGCCCTAACATCGCCGACACCTACTTACATTTATTAACCCCTAATCTGCAACCCCCAATGTCGCCGCTACTATATTAAAAGGTATTAACCCCTAAACCTAAGTCTAAGTCTAACCCCCCCTAACTTAAAATATAATTTAAATTAAACAAAATAAATTTAAAATAAAGAAACAAATTAATCCTATTTAAAACTAAATACTTACCGATAAAATAAACCCTAAGATAGCTACAATATAACTAATAGTTACATTGTAGCTAGCTTAGGATTTATATTTATCTCACAGGCAACTTTGTATTTATTTTAACTAGATACAATAGTTATTAAATAGTTATTAACTATTTAATAACTACCTAGCTAAAATAAGTACAAAATTTCCTGTAAAATAAATCCTAACCTAAGTTACAATTACACCTAAGAATGTGAGGTCAATTCTATTGGCTGATCCAATCAGCCAATCAGATTGAACTTCAACCAATCGGATTTTTCCTACCTTAATTCCGATTGGCTGATAGAATCCTATCAGCCAATCGGAATTCGAGGGACGCCATCTTGGATGACGTCATTTAAAGGAACAGTCATTCGTCGAGTAGTCGTCGTGCTGGAAGGATGCTCCGCGCCGGATGTCTTCAAGATGGAGTCGCTCCTCGTCGGATGGAAGAAGATAGAAGATGCCGCTTGGATGAAGCCTTGTGCCGGTCCGGATGTCCTCTTCTGCCCGAATAGGATGAAGACTTCTGCCGGTCTGGATGTCCTCTTCTGCCCCATCAGATGAAGACTTCTGGCCGGATCGGATGACCACTTGTGCCCGGCTGGGTGAAGACGGCTCAAGGTAGGGTGATCTTCAATGGGGTAGTGTTAGGTTTTTTTTTTAAGGGGGTATTGAGTGGGTTATAGAGTAGGGGTGTGTGGGTGGTGGGTTGTAATGTTGGTGGTATTGTATTTTATTTTTACAGGTAAAAGAGCAGATTACTTTGGGGCAATTGGGGTAATTTGTAATTTAGTATAGGGTAGGGCATTTTATTATTTTGGGGGGCTTTTTTATTTTAGTAGGGGGATTAGATTAGGTGTAATTAGTTTAAACTTCTTGTAAAAAAAAATTTATGTAATTTAGTGTGTTTTTTTTTGTAATTTAGTTTATTGAATTTAATTTTATTTAATTTTAGGTAGTTTAGGAAATTTATTTAATGATAGTGTAGTGTTAGGTGTAATTGTAACTTAGGTTAGTATTTATTTTACAGGTAATTTTGTACTTTATTTAGCTAGGCAGTTATTAAATAGTTAATAACTATTTAATAACTATTGTACCTAGTTAAAATAAATACAAAGTTGCCTGTAAAATAAATATAAATCCTAAACTAGCTACAATGTAACTATTAGTTATATTGTAGCTATCTTAGGGTTTATTTTATAGGTAAGGATTTAGTTTTAAATAGGAATAATTTATTTAATTGTAGTTCTTTTATTTAGATTTATTTAAATTACGGGGGTTAGGTTTAGACTTAGGTTTAGGGGTTAATAACTTTATTATAGTGGTGTTGGCGGCGGCGGCAGATTGGGGGTTAATTTAATATAGTTGCGGCGACGTGGGGGGGGGCAGATTAGGGGCAGCAGATTAGGGGTTTATAAGTATAATGTAGGTGGCGGCGGTGTCCGGAGCGGCAGATAAGGGGTTAATAGTATAATGCAGGTGGCGACTATGTCGGGGATGGCAGATTAGGGGTTAATAAGTGTAAGATTAGGGGGTGTTTAGACTCTGGGTTCATGTTAGGGTGTTAGGTGACATGCTCGTGCACGATTTCCCCATAGGAAACAATGGGGCTGCGTTAGGAGCTGAACGCTGCTTTTTTGCAGGTGCTAGTTTTTTTTTAGCCAGCTCAGCCCTATTGTTTCCTATGGGGAAATCGTGCACGAGCATGTTTTGCCAGCTTACCGCTCCCGTAAGCAACGCTGGTATCGAGGAGAGATGTGGAGCTAAATTTTGCTCAACGCTCACTTTTCTGAGGCTAACGCCGGCTTAAAGAAAACTCGTAATACCAGCATTGTTTAAAGGGAGCGGTAAGAAAAAAAAGCTCGTTAGCACCGCACAGCCTTACCGACAAAACTCGTGATCTAGGTGCATATTTTTAAGTTTTCTATAATCAGGTACCATAAAACAAAAATAGACACACATAAGTAACAAACATTGAAAAGAAGACATAAAGTAAAGTCCTGCTACAGGGAGTGCAGAATTATTAGGCAAATGAGTATTTTGACCACATCATCCTCTTTATGCATGTTGTCTTACTCCAAGCTGTATAGGCTCGAAAGCCTACTACCAATTAAGCATATTAGGTGATGTGCATCTCTGTAATGAGAAGAGGTGTGGTCTAATGACATCAACACCCTATATAAGGTGTGCATAATTATTAGGCAACTTCCTTTCCTTTGGCAAAATGGGTCAAAAGAAGGACTTGACAGGCTCAGAAAAGTCAAAAATAGTGAGATATCTTGCAGAGGGATGCAGCACTCTTAAAATTGCAAAGCTTCTGAAGCGTGATCATCGAACAATCAAGCGTTTCATTCAAAATAGTCAACAGAGTCGCAAGAAGCGTGTGGAAAAACCAAGGAGCAAAATAACTGCTCATGAACTGAGAAAAGTCAAGCGTGCAGCTGCCAAGATGCCACTTGCCACCAGTTTGGCCATATTTCAGAGCTGCAACATCACTGGAGTGCCCAAAAGCACAAGGTGTGCAATACTCAGAGACATGGCCAAGGTAAGAAAGGCTGAAAGACGACCACCACTGAACAAGACACACAAGCTGAAACGTCAAGACTGGGCCAAGAAATATCTCAAGACTGATTTTTCTAAGGTTTTATGGACTGATGAAATGAGAGCGAGTCTTGATGGGCCAGATGGATGGGCCCGTAGCTGGATTGGTAAAGGGCAGAGAGCTCCAGTCCGACTCAGACGCCAGCAAGGTGGAGGTGGAGTACTGGTTTGGGCTGGTATCATCAAAGATGAGCTTGTGGGGCCTTTTCGGGTTGAGGATGGAGTCAAGCTCAACTCCCAGTCCTACTGCCAGTTTCTGGAAGACACCTTCTTCAAGCAGTGGTACAGGAAGAAGTCTGCATCCTTCAAGAAAAACATGATTTTCATGCAGGACAATGCTCCATCACACGCGTCCAAGAACTCCACAGCGTGGCTGGCAAGAAAGGGTATAAAAGAAGAAAATCTAATGACATGGCCTCCTTGTTCACCTGATCTGAACCCCATTGAGAACCTGTGGTCCATCATCAAATGTGAGATTTACAAGGAGGGAAAACAGTACACCTCTCTGAACAGTGTCTGGGAGGCTGTGGTTGCTGCTGCACGCAATGTTGATGGTGAACAGATCAAAACACTGACAGAATCCATGGATGGCAGGCTTTTGAGTGTCCTTGCAAAGAATGGTGGCTATATTGGTCACTGATTTGTTTTTGTTTTGTTTTTGAATGTCAGAAATGTATATTTGTGAATGTTGAGATGTTATATTGGTTTCACTGGTAAAAATAAATAATTGAAATGGGTATATATTTGTTTTTTGTTAAGTTGCCTAATAATTATGCACAGTAATAGTCACCTGCACACACAGATATCCCCCTAAAATAGCTATAACTAAAAACAAACTAAAAACTACTTCCAAAACTATTCAGCTTTGATATTAATGAGTTTTTTGGGTTCATTGAGAACATGGTTTGCATACAAAGAGAGAAGCGCTCTACCAGGAACGAACAACAGCTCAGTGGCTTGTTCTATGGCGATTTACCACCCGGAAGCAGCCTCTTTTAGACCAGTGTGCTTTTCACAGAAGAAAACTTTCCTGAAGTATATCAGTCTGATCCCGCCAAGTAAGGTCAGTCCAGCCCCGAAATACCAGGCAATTCTCCTCTGAACAAGGAACATGACAACCCCAGACGATCGTTTCGGCCTCCTATGGGCCTCATCAGTGAGGTGCAGCCACATTCCTCTAAGCACACTGGGCAAGGAGTCCACGTCTGGTTTCCCCCATCACCCATAGGGAGACTTCCCCAGGGTCATAATAATTTGCATACAAAGAGAGAAGCGCTCTACCAGGAACGAACAACAGCTCAGTGGCTTGTTCTATGGCGATTTACCACCCGGAAGCAGCCTCTTTTAGACCAGTGTGCTTTTCACAGAAGAAAACTTTCCTGAAGTATATCAGTCTGATCCCGCCAAGTAAGGTCAGTCCAGCCCCGAAATACCAGGCAATTCTCCTCTGAACAAGGAACATGACAACCCCAGACGATCGTTTCGGCCTCCTATGGGCCTCGTCAGTGAGGTGCAGCCACATTCCTCTAAGCACACTGGGCAAGGAGTCCACGTCTGGTTTCCCCCATCACCCATAGGGAGACTTCCCCAGGGTCATAATAATTTGCATACAAAGAGAGAAGCGCTCTACCAGGAACGAACAACAGCTCAGTGGCTTGTTCTATGGCGATTTACCACCCGGAAGCAGCCTCTTTTAGACCAGTGTGCTTTTCACAGAAGAAAACTTTCCTGAAGTATATCAGTCTGATCCCGCCAAGTAAGGTCAGTCCAGCCCCGAAATACCAGGCAATTCTCCTCTGAACAAGGAACATGACAACCCCAGACTATCGTTTCGGCCTCCTATGGGCCTCGTCAGTGAGGTGCAGCCACATTCCTCTAAGCACACTGGGCAAGGAGTCCACGTCTGGTTTCCCCCATCACCCATAGGGAGACTTCCCCAGGGTCATAATAATTTGCATACAAAGAGAGAAGCGCTCTACCAGGAACGAACAACAGCTCAGTGGCTTGTTCTATGGCGATTTACCACCCGGAAGCAGCCTCTTTTAGACCAGTGTGCTTTTCACAGAAGAAAACTTTCCTGAAGTATATCAGTCTGATCCCGCCAAGTAAGGTCAGTCCAGCCCCGAAATACCAGGCAATTCTCCTCTGAACAAGGAACATGACAACCCCAGACGATCGTTTCGGCCTCCTATGGGCCTCGTCAGTGAGGTGCAGCCACATTCCTCTAAGCACACTGGGCAAGGAGTCCACGTCTGGTTTCCCCCATCACCCATAGGGAGACTTCCCCAGGGTCATAATAATTTGCATACAAAGAGAGAAGCGCTCTACCAGGAACGAACAACAGCTCAGTGGCTTGTTCTATGGCGATTTACCACCCGGAAGCAGCCTCTTTTAGACCAGTGTGCTTTTCACAGAAGAAAACTTTCCTGAAGTATATCAGTCTGATCCCGCCAAGTAAGGTCAGTCCAGCCCCGAAATACCAGGCAATTCTCCTCTGAACAAGGAACATGACAACCCCAGACGATCGTTTCGGCCTCCTATGGGCCTCGTCAGTGAGGTGCAGCCACATTCCTCTAAGCACACTGGGCAAGGAGTCCACGTCTGGTTTCCCCCATCACCCATAGGGAGACTTCCCCAGGGTCATAATAATTTGCATACAAAGAGAGAAGCGCTCTACCAGGAACGAACAACAGCTCAGTGGCTTGTTCTATGGCGATTTACCACCCGGAAGCAGCCTCTTTTAGACCAGTGTGCTTTTCACAGAAGAAAACTTTCCTGAAGTATATCAGTCTGATCCCGCCAAGTAAGGTCAGTCCAGCCCCGAAATACCAGGCAATTCTCCTCTGAACAAGGAACATGACAACCCCAGACGATCCCCAGACATGGTTGTTGTTCAATAATAAAATTAATCCTCAAAAATACAACTTGCCTAATAATTCTGGACTCCCTGTAATAGAGGCTACATTTTCATAAAGTGAATACCTTGGAGAACAACATGAAATAAAACGTTCGACAGAATATAAAAACAATACACAGAATTTTCAATGGCAGTTTATCATTTTAGGAAAGAGTGGCCGGGTCAGCTCCATTGTCTGTCCCTTTAGAATATATGATCTACAAACAATACCAATGTAGAGAGGTACAGAGTGAATTTCATGACAAATATAGAACTGTTGGAGTGTACAAAGCAGTTACATCATTATTATTTTTTTTATTTTTTAGGTAAATTTGGGTGATAGTCATAACAAAGAGGCCAAATAGATTTTAGAAGCCACACGACAAGTTTGCCTTTTGTTTTGTAGCCGGAATAAGTGAGTTTTGGGTGATTCATCTCAGCCACCAATGAGGTGATGGAAAGTATATGAAGCACAAATTTCTTGTGGTTGCAGTTTGCTCCTAGGTGGTAACACACCATAGAAAAAGCTACTGAGCTGTTCGTTCCTGGTAGAGCTCTTCTGTTTCTGTATGCTTGTAGGCTTGCTCCTAGGTGGTAACTCACCATAGAAAAAGCTACTGAGCTGTTCGTTCCTGGTAGAGCTCTTCTGTTTCTGTATGCTTGTAGGCTTGCTTCTAGGTGGTAACTCACCATAGAAAAAGCTACTGAGCTGTTCGTTCCTGGTAGAGCTCTTCTGTTTCTGTATGCTTGTGGTTGTAGGCTTGCTCATGCAGGTCTGCACTGCAACATACAAGATTTTTCAACCTGAACAGATGAATAGTAGGTGTTGGATATGCGCAATTCTCCTTAGAGGTGTCTATCAAGTTAGAAAGCTATGAGAGTGTATGATTGAGCATGAAATTTTTTTCCATACATATGGTGGAGTGCAACGAGAATATTTTATGAGTAAATAGGAAAAAACTGCTAGAGGGTGGCCATATTTGGCGTAATTATATAAATGAGGACATTTGTGTAGGATGATGGTAATTTGATAACACTGGCAGATTTAAGGCACTGACTGGAGAAGAGTTAGGGAAAATCATTTAAAGGATTTAGCAGTAGAGTTGGAAAATTATGAACAAATAAATAAGGTTCTAAACTATTTGAAATAATTGGAGATCTCAGTTTGCTGAATGTGTGGAGAAACCACTGCAGAAACAGATGTGACACCAGGTAAGTTATGGGCATCCTGAGATTCAAGCAGCTAATGGACATCCAGCAAATGTAAGGCAAATTGTACAGAATGCTTATATTATATCAAAAGTGCAAGTTATGAAAAATAAACTGCCTTTGTGTGCATACAACACATCCTTGTCTGATAGCCAAAGTGCATAAGGGGGACTAGAAGGAAAAAAAAAAAGAAGATTGTAGCTTATCCATCCAGTCTTCATTGGATGTGCTACTCAGCAGAATAGTGCATTGATAGGTGTAGCATGTGAATTTATCCTACTAGAACAGACAAGCATACATTTTCCTATGTCTATAATACAGCCTTGCTAGAGAAAAAAAATAATGTAATAAGGTCTTTTACAGTTTTTATTAAAAATATTTTGAACTGTAAAATATCATTATAGATTTATGTGGAAGGCTTAACAGTATTACCTGTCAGATGGGTTTCTAAGATTCCACTGACAGCCTTGACAAGCTATCAACTCACTAGATTCTGATGTATATTTTCATCACTCAATGGCACCTGACAGTAGTTAAAGGCCACAGAAAACTATTTATTGATTGTATGAAAATAGTTTAGCAGTAGAGATGAGACTGTTTTGTAGGACGGTAGGTGCATTAAGGTGAAGACATTTAAAGTGCTCATATTCAAGTGCTAAATAGCATGCAACTTAATTATGTTATGTCATTAGCACTTAACATATCACACAGATGGCTTGACTGGTTTGCCTGTGAGGAGATGTAGATAACTTGTATTCAATGTGAAATTCTCAGCAAAACTAGTAAAGTACTAAGCTAGGTGTCTTGTGAAAGACATTATGGGGTTTGAGATCTCAAGTGATTTTATATATACACACATATACACACACACCCCCAGTGGAGACGAGCACTCCAGACTCACTGTTCAAAAGCCCGGGGTGTATGTATGTACGTACTTGTATGTCTGAGGAAGGGGCTAAACCCCCGAAACGTTCCCTTTACATTAATAAAACCTGTAAAAAATCCTGGTGAGTGCACTCTCTATTTCAGTATAATAATATTAATATTATATTTTGACTATGAATGACAGATATTTGAGCCATTGAGGTAGATAAATGAGATCCTTTGTGTTATACTAATAATTATCAACATGTATTTGTACCTTTCTGCGCCCCTTTTTGTATGTGAGCACTTTTAAGTCAATATATGCTTACTGTATGATCACAGATTATATTGTCTAATACCCAAGTTATCCTTCTATATGCATATACTAAGATTACTAGGTTTATATCTTTATCTATAATTTCTGTTCCAGCACTATTTGTTTTTAACCAATGAGATGTTCTCTTCTCTTTTAAATAGGGCACATATTTGTAGCTCATCATGTCTATTACTACAGTCTATTGACCGAAACCCGTCAGACAAGTTATTTGTTCTGGAACAGCTTGCTGTTTTTCCTGCTTTATTTTATATTTTGGAATAAAGTTTTTGCATTTTATGCTCTAACCTTTGGGACTTCCATTCTCTCTTTTTTCAATATTAATTAATATTATATATATATATATATATATGTATATACATACACAAACATACATACACACACACATATATATATATATATATATATATATATATATATATAGATAGATAGATAGATAGATAGATAGATAGATAGATATACACACACACACACACACAGGTGGCCCTCGTTTTACAATGGTTCAACTTACACCGTTTCAGAACAACAACCTTTTTTTTTTAGTGTCATGTGACTGCTATTGAAAAGCAGTGCATTTATTAAAATAGCCAGTAGGTGGAGCTGTCCGCTTTTGTTGCAGCAAAGCCAAGCAAGCTGAAATTAATCAGTTTAACCAGACCTGAGCTCTCGAGCAGATTTCAAAGGAACAAGATCTTCCTGTCTATAAATCAATCCATGATTGAAATGCATAGAAAGAACTGTTTGCAGAAAAATGCAAGTGAAGTCTGTGTTGTGTGATTATTTTATTAGGTTTATAATGCTGTTTAGCAATTGTTTTTGTTAATTTAACTTAATTCAATTATATATTCTGTGTTTTGTGATTATTTTATCAGGTTCATAATGCTGCTAAGCATTTAAAGTCTTAATTTCAAAGCTTTAAAAATAATGTATTAGGTGTTACTTATGACAATTTTGAGAGGGGCCTGGAACCTATCTCCCTCACTTCTCATTGACTTACATTATAAACTGGGTTTCAATTTACAACGGCTTCGATTTACAACCATTCCTTCTGGAACCTAACCCCGGCGTAAACTGAGGGATATATATATATATATATATATATATAACGTGATTCTTGTCAGCTATGCTGAGAATTCAAAATATTAAACATTTTGTTTATATCTCTTAAACGTGCAAGCAACTATAAAAACAACATTTCTGCTTACTTGATCAATTATTTTCTTTCCTGGCATGGAGAATACATTATAATTACTAGTGGGAATTCAACTCCTGGCCACAAGGAGAAGACAAAGATCAACCCAGCAAAGCTTTAAGTATCCCTCTTACTTCCCATAACCCCCAGTCATTCAGTCGAGGGAATACGGAAAGAGAAGAGGACACAAAGGGTATAGAGGTGCCTGAAGTTTAGAAAAAACATAATTTATGTAAGAACTTACCTGATAAATTCATTTCTTTCATATTAGCAAGAGTCCATGAGCTAGTGACGTATGGGATATACATTCCTACCAGGAGGGGCAAAGTTTCCCAAACCTCAAATGCCTATAAATACACCCCTCACCACACCCACAAATCAGTTTAACAAATAGCCAAGAAGTGGGATGATAAGAAAAAAGTGCGAAAGCATAAAAAATAAGGAATTGGAATAATTGTGCTTTATACAAAAAAATCATAACCACCATAAAAAGGGTGGGCCTCATGGACTCTTGCTAATATGAAAGAAATGAATTTATCAGGTAAGTTCTTACATAAATTATGTTTTCTTTCATGTAATTAGCAAGAGTCCATGAGCTAGTGACGTATGGGATAATGACTACCCAAGATGTGGATCTTCCACGCAAGAGTCACTAGAGAGGGAGGGATAAAATAAAGACAGCCAATTCCGCTGAAAATAATCCACACCCAAAACAAAGTTTAAATCTTATAATGAAAAAAACTGAAATTATAAGCAGAAGAATCAAACTGAAACAGCTGCCTGAAGTATTTTTCTACCAAAAACTGCTTCAGAAGAAGAAAACACATAAAAATGGTAGAATTTAGTAAAAACATGCAAAGAAGATCAAGTTATTATTATTATTATTATCATTTATTTGTATAGCGCCGCCAAATTCCGTAGCGCTGGGTACAATGATGGGGGTATACAATGACAAAGATCTGTGATACAATACAAAACATAACAAGACTAAACAAATCTAGCACAGGATGAAGAGGGCCCTGCTCCGGAGAGCTCACAGTCTATAGGTTTAGGGTGCAGAGACATAAGGTTGCTTGTTACATCGGTTGTATTTGCAGCAGTGAGTCAGGCAGTTCATGTACATGTATTAGCTTGGTTCAGATGCGGGATGGAGGAGAGATGGTAAGCCTCTCTGAATAGGTGGGTTTTCAAGGATCTTCTGAAGCTATACAAGGTTGGAGACAGTCTGATGGAGCGGGGTAGAGAGTTCCAGAGGACAGGAGCAGCACGTGCGAAGTCTTGGAGGCGGGAGTGGGATGTAGAGATAACAGGAGTGTAGAGACGTAGGTCAGAGTTTGATCGAAGAGGACGGGATGGGGAGTATTTCACGATGAGAGAGGAGATATAGTTGGGAGTTAGACTGTTGAGTGCTTTGTAAGTTAGGGTTAATACTTTAAACTGTATTCTGGAGTGTATGGGGAGCCAGTGTAGAGACTGGCAGAGCGGAGCAGCTGATGTAGATCGTCGACTTAGGTGGATGAGTCTAGCAGAAGCATTCATAATAGATTGGAGGGAGGAGAGGCGGTGTTTTGGAAGGCCATTTAAGAGTAGATTGCAATAATCAATGCGTGACAGGATGAGGGAATGAATAAGTATTTTTGTAGTATTTTGAGTAAGGAAGGGACGAATTCTGGAAATGTTGCGTAGGTGTGACCGGCAGGATTTGGTAAGCGTTTGTATATGTGGGTTGAATGTGAGTTCTGAGTCTAGTGTGACCCCAAGGCAGCGGACCTGGGGTGAGGTGTTGAGAATAGAGTCTCCAACCATGAGAGAAATGTCAGGTGTCGGATGTCTCGAAGAGGGGGGAATAAGAAGCAGCTCAGTTTTGGACAGATTGAGTTGGAGGTAGTGTGAAGACATCCAAGAGAAAATTGCAGAGAGGCAGTCAGAAATCTGGTTGAGTAAAGAGGGAGAGATATCAGGAGAGGAAAGATAGATTTGGGTATCATCAGCATATAGGTGGTACTGGAATCCAAAGGAGGCTATAAGTTTTCCAAGGCAGGATGTATAAAGAGAGAAAAGCAAGGGACCCAAGACAGAGCCTTGCGGTACTCCAACTGAGAGAGGCATAGGATCACAAGATGTGTTGTTAAAGGAAACTGAAAACGAGCAGTTTGAAAGATATGATGCAAACCAGGAGAGGGCTGTGTCTCGGATGCCAAATGAATGTAGTATTTTTAGGAGGAGAGGATGGTCAACTGTGTCAAAAGCTGCGGACAGGTCAAGAAGAATTAGTAATGAGTAATGGCCTTTTGCTTTGGCTGATAACAGGTCATTTGTTACTTTAGCAAGAGCGGTTTCTGTTGAGTGTTTAGGGCGGAAACCAGATTGTAGTGGATCAAGTAAGGAGTTAGTTGTGAGAAATTGAGTTAGCCGATTATAGACTAGTTGTTCCAATAATTTTGAAGCAAAGGGAAGTAAGGAGACTGGTCGATAGTTAGAAGGCGTGGAGGGTTCAAGCGAGGGCTTTTTTAGGATTGGTATGATTGTCGCATGCTTGAATGTGTCAGGAAATGTGCCAGCAGTGAGGGATTGGTTAAAGAGATAAGTTAGGGTAGGGGTTAGTGAAGCAGAGAGAAGGGGAATAAGTCGTGAAGGAATAGGGTCAAGTGGGCAGGTTGTGAGATGAGCCGAGGATAGGAGTGCAGAGACTTCTTCCTCTGTTACAGGAGGGAAATAGCATAGATTTTTGTTAATAGAAGGGGTGGGTAGGATCGCTGGGTTTGCGGGGTGCGAGGTGCAGATCTCTTTTCTAATGGTGTCAATTTTATTTTTGAAGTGATCAGCAATAATTTGAGCAGTGAGGTTGGTAGTGGGCGGGGGGGCAGGCGGACGTAGAAGGGAGTTAAAGGTTGAGAACAGTTTTCTGGGGTTGGATGCGTGAGATAACACGAGGGAGGAGAAATAGACTTGTTTTGCCAGGCTGAGCGCAGAGTTGTAGGACTTAAGGGTGAATTTATAATGTTGGAAATCAGCAAAGGTGCGTGATTTCCTCCACTGCCGTTCAGCGGCCCGTGAGCATCGCTGAAGATATCTGGTCTGTTTAGTGTGCCACGGTTGCCGTCGAGTGATTGATGTACGTCGAAGAGTGGAGGGTGCAGTTTTGTCAAGTGTTGATTTTAGTGCCGAATTATACTGTAGACTCACGAGGGTTGGGCAAGAGAGGGATGAAATGTCAGAGAGGAGAGGACTCAGTTGAGTGGAAAAGTCTGTGAGATCCAAGTCATTTAAATTCCTGTGAGGTAGCAGTTTTTTGGGGGCTTGCAAAGATGTAGCAGGTAGAGTGAGAGAGAATGTTAATAGATGGTGGTCAGAGAGAGGAAAGGGGAAGTTAAGAGAGTTGGAAACGGCACAGAGATTTGTGAAGACCAGGTCTATGGAGTTGCCTTCACAGTGTGTTGGAGATGTTGTCCACTGGGACAGGCCTAAAGAGGTGGTAAGGGATAGAAGTTTAGAGGCAGCAGGCGTGTTAGGCTTATCAAGGGGTATGTTAAAGTCCCCTAAGATGAGAGAAGGGACATTATAAAAGAGAAAATGTGGAAGCCAGGCTTCAAAGTGGTCCAGAAATTGTGATGCTGGGCCAGGGGGCCGATAGATAACTGCAACACGAAGAGCTATAGGGGAGAAGAGGCGGATAGCGTGAACTTCAAAAGATGAGAAGGAAAGAGAGGGGGGTGAAGGAATGCAGTGAAAGGTACTGTGTGGAGAAAGGAGAATTCCTACTCCTCCTCCTTGTTTGTCTCCAGGCCTGGGAGTGTTGCTGCTTTGCAAATCTGATCAACCGAAGCTTCATTCCTAAACGCCCAGGAAGTAGAAACTGACCTAGTAGAATGAGCTGTAATCCTTTGAGGCAGAGTTTACCCAACTCGACATAAGCATGATGAATTAAAGATTTCAACCAAGATGCCAAAGAAATGGCAGAGGCCTTCTGACCTTTCCTAGAACTGGAAAAGATAACAAAAAGACTAGAAGTCTTTCGGAAAATCTTAGTAGCTTCAACATAATATTTCAAAGCTCTAACTACATCCAAAGAATGCAGTGATCTCTCCTTAGAATTCTTAGGATTAGGACAAAATGAAGGAACTACAATTTCTCTACTAATGTTGTTAGAATTCACAACCTTAGGTAAAAATTTTAAAGAAGTTCGCAACACCGCCTTATCCTGATGAAAAATCAGAAAAGGAGACTCACAAGAAAGAGCAGATAATTCAGAAACTCTTCTAGCAGATGAGATGGCCAAAAGAACAAAACTTTCCAAGAAAGTAATTTAATGTCCAGAGAATGCATAGGTTCAAACGGAGGAGCTTGAAGAGCCCCCAGAACCAAATTCAAACTCCAAGGAGGAGAAATTGACTTAATAACAAGTTTTATACGAACCAAAGCTTGTACAAAACAATAAAAATCAGGAAAACTAGCAATCTTTCTGTGAAAAAGAACAGAAAGAGCAAAGATTTGTCATTTTAAGGAACTTGCAGACAAAACTTATCCAAACCATCCTGAAGAAACTGTAAAATTCTAGGAATTCTAAAAGAATGCCAAGAAAAATGATGAGAAAAACACCAAAAAATGCAAGTCTTCCAGACTCGATAATATATCATCCTAGATACAGATTTACGAGCCTGCAACATAGTATTAATTACGGAGTCAGAGAAAACCTCTATGACTGAGAATCAAGCGTTCAATCTCCATACTTTCAATTTAAGGATTTGAGATCCTGATGGAAAAAAAGGACCTTGTGATAGAAGGTCTGGTCTTAACGGAAGAGTCCACGGATGGCAAGGAGCCATCCGGACAAGATCCGCATACCAAAACCTATGAGGCCATGCTGAATCCACCAGCAGAATAAACGAACGCTCCTTTAGAATTTTGGAAATCACTCTTGAAAGAAGAACTAGAGGCGGAAAGATATAGCAGGATGATATTTCCAAGGAAGTGACAATGCATCCACTTTTTCCGCCTGAGGATCCCTGGATATGGACAGATACCTGGGAAGCTTCTTGTTTAGATGAGAAGCCATCAGATCTATTTCTGGAAGTCCCCATATTTGAACAATCTGAAGAAATACCTCTGGGTGAAGAGACCGTTCGCCCGGATGTAGTGTTTGGCGACTGAGATAATCCTCTTCCCAATTGTCTATACCTGGGATATGAACCGCAGAAATTTGACAGGGGCTGGATTTCGCCCATACAAGTATTCGAGATACTTCCTTTATAGCCAGAGGACTGTGAGTCCCTCTTGATGATTGACATATGCCACATTTGTGACATTGTCCGTCTGTAAACAAATGAACGACTCTCTCTTTAGAAGAGGCCATGACTGAAGAGCTCTGAAAATTGCACGGAGTTCCAAAATGTTGATTGGAAATCTCACCTCCTGAGATTCCCAAACCCCTTGTGCTGTCAGAAACCCCCATACAGCTCCCCAACCTGTCAGACTTGCATCTGTTGAGATCACAGTCCAGGTTGGAAGAACAAAAGAAGCCCCCTGAAATAAATGATGGTGGTCTGTACCACGTCAGAGGGTGTCGAACAATCGGTTTTAAAGATATTAAATGAGATATCTTTGTATAATCCTTGCACCACTGGTTCAGCATACAGAGCTGAAGAGGTCGCATGTGAAAATGAGCAAAGGGGAACACGTCCAATGCAGCAGTCATAAGAACCTAGAATTTCCATGCATAAGGCTACCGAAGGGAATGATTGAGACTGAAGGTTTCGATAAGCTGAAACCAAATTCAGACGTCTCTTGTCCGACAGAGACAGAGTCATGGACACTGAATCTAACTGGAAACCTAAAAAAAGGTTACTCTTGTCTGAGGAATCAACAAACTGATTGGTTAATTGATCCTCCAACCATGTTCTTGAAGAAACAACACTCATAAAAAGCTGGAAAGGATCTTTCCATTGAAAATGAGCAAAGGGAATTGAATCCAATGCTGTTAAAACTTCTATGCATATATAGCAACTGAAGGAAAAAATAGAGACTAAAGGTACCGACAGACGGAACCCAATACAAATTGTCCCTTGTCCGATAGAGACAAAGACAGTGACATAAACCATCTGGAAACCTAAAAAAAGGTGACCCTTACGTGAGGAATCAAGAACTTTTGAAAAAAAGATCCTCTATGTCCTGAAGAGCAAGTGAATCATATGAGATTCCGCATCCTCAGGAAATAATCTGAATGAAAACAGAAAAATGAAAAATATGCATTTATTGTATCTAATGAAAACAAATAATGCTATCAGTGACCATAAAAAGGCAGAATAGTTTGAATAAAACTCCAAAACCCAGTTCCTAAAAAAGGAACTGGAAGAAATACCCCAGAAGATTCCAGGTCTGAGCAGCGCTTGAACCCCATGGGTACCCAGCCATGCTACAACAGTATCCAAAATATATAGGACAGAAACACACTTAAAGAAAGTGTTAGCCTTACTGGAATAAAATCAAAGAAATTTGGACAAAATAGAACCAAATAAATTTCAAAGAAGTCTTAACCTGCCCCTTACCAGCCAAGCTGGAATACGGCACGTACATCGCAATATTAGGGAGCTGATTTCGAACCCCAATTATAAACATGTTACTTGGGAAAGAACTCAGGAATTCGTTCCTTAATAAGAACAACCAAACTAGTATAAGCTTAAAGTTTTAGTCTTAGAACTCAATCTTGAAGCCCATAGTAACAGTTAAGAATTGAATCCAATTATAAAACAAATAATTGATTTATCTTAGAACAAAAGAAATATGGATTTTCTTTTTTTTTTTTTAAAAAACACAAAATTCTTCTAGCTAAAATAGCTAAAGACATAGATTAACCCTCATTTGCGAATATATTCAATAAAATGAAGACACAAATGAAATCATTAGCATGATAGTCCAGTTTAAAGGACCAGTCAAAACAGAGGACTTGCAAAATGCAAAAGCACCTAGTCTAGTAAATGTTGTCCCTTTAACAATGCTAAAATAAATCATAATCTGATACTTGATCTTAAAGTAAACAGAAAAAATGAAGCAATTGCAATATCACAGGACCAAGAAAAGTACCTGAAACTAAATAATTTTCCATAAATAAGATACAACTATATAAAGGAAAATAAATATTATTTTGCTATAGAAACAATAGCATAATTAGTAGGAGTAGAGATAGCCCCAATAAATTGGAGAACCCTCCAAATTGAATTTAACTGCTGGCAAAGAATATAGTTTAAAACCTTGAAGAAGGAATAAAAGAGAATTCTCAGCCTATTCCATTCCCTAGTATGGGGAATTGGAAAGAAAACCTCTGAAATCACAGAAGAAAAAAAGGCAGAAATAGTGTCAGCTAGTCTTAAAGAACTAGTTACCTTAATATCCAAAATAATCAACACCTCTTCAACAAAGAACAAATGTACTTTAATAAAAAAAATTATAAAAAAGTAGATTTGTTAGTGTCAATATCTGATGAAGAGAATTTCTGAAAGAGAAAAAAACATCATCAGAGAAGGATAAATCAGTATGTTGTTGGTCATTTGAAACTTCAATAATTAAAAAAGAAGTGAAAAAATACCTAAAAATTGTATTAGAAGGCACGAAGTCAGACAAAGCCTTAATCAGAAAAAATATTTCTTATAAATCTTCTAAACATTTCTTGTACTTAAGAATGGAAATGTATAAAGCATAAATACTAATGGAATCTGCATGTAAAAGTATATCATAATAACTTATTACAAACCATAGCTAAAGATAAACATTTATAACATTTAAAATAAATGAACTTAGCTTTGGTAGAACTGAAACTCAGTTAAGCATTTTTCCAGAAGTGGCTTCTGACTCAGGGTTACTCGCAGACATCTTGCAATATGTAATAGAAAAAACAACATATAAAGCAAAATTGATCAAATTCCTTAAATGACAGTTTCAGGAATGGGGAAAAAAATGCTAGTGAACAAGCTTCTAGCAACCAGAAGCAATAATTAATGAGACTTAAATAATGTGGAGACAATAGTGACGCCCATATTTTTTAGCGCCAAAAAAGATACCCACATTATTTGGCGCCTAAATGCTTTTGGCGCCAAAAATGACGCCACATCCGGAACGCCGATACTTTTGGCGCAAAAAAATGTAAAAAAAATGACGCAACTTCCGGCGACACGTATGACGCCGGAAACAGAAAAAAAAATTTGCGCCAAAAAAGTCTGCGCCAAGAATGACGCAATAAAATGAAGCATTTTCAGCCCCCGCGAGCCTAATAGCCCACAGGGAAAAAGTCAAATTTTAAGGTAAGAAAAAAAACATAATTTATGTAAGAACTTACCTGATAAATTCATTTCTTTCATATTAACAAGAGTCCATGAGCTAGTGACGTATGGGATATACATTCCTACCAGGAGGGGCAAAGTTTCCCAAACCTTAAAATGCCTATAAATACACCCCTCACCACACCCACAAATCAGTTTAACGAATAGCCAAGAAGTGGGGTGATAAGAAAAAAGTGCGAAGCATATAAAATAAGGAATTGGAATAATTGTGCTTTATACAAAAAAATCATAACCACCACAAAAAAGGGTGGGCCTCATGGACTCTTGTTAATATGAAAGAAATGAATTTATCAGGTAAGTTCTTACATAAATTATGTTTTCTTTCATGTAATTAACAAGAGTCCATGAACTAGTGACGTATGGGATAATGAATACCCAAGATGTGGATCTTTCCACACAAGAGTCACTAGAGAGGGAGGGATAAAATAAAGACAGCCAATTCCTGCTGAAAATAATCCACACCCAAAATAAAGTTTAATGAAAAACATAAGCAGAAGATTCAAACCGAAACCACTGCCTGAAGTACCTTTCTACCAAAAACTGCTTCAGAAGAAGAGAATACATCAAAATGGTAGAATTTAGTAAAAGTATGCAAAGAGGACCAAGTCACTGCTTTGCAAATCTGATCAACTGAAGCTTCATTCCTAAACGCCCAGGAAGTAGAAACTGACCTAGTAGAATGAGCTGTAATCCTCTGAGGCGGAGTCTTACCCGATTTAACATAGGCAAGATGAATTAAAGATTTCAACCAGGATGCCAAAGAAATGGCAGAAGCTTTCTGGCCTTTTCTAGAACCAGAAAAGATGACAAATAGACTAGAAGTCTTTCGGAAAGATTTAGTAGCTTCAACATAATATTTCAAAGCTCTAACAACATCCAAAGAATGTAACGATTTCTCCTTAGAATTCTTAGGATTAGGACATAATGAAGGAACCACGATTTCTCTACTAATGTTGTTGGAATTCACAACCTTACGTAAAAATTGAAAAGAAGTTCGCAACACCGCCTTATCCTGATGAAAAATCAGAAAAGGAGACTCACAAGAAAGAGCAGATAATTCAGAAACTCTTCTGGCAGAAGAGATGGCCAAAAGGAACAAAACTTTCCAAGAAAGCAATTTAATGTCCAATGAATGCATAGGTTCAAACGGAGGAGCTTGAAGAGCTCCCAGAACCAAATTCAAACTCCATGGAGGAGAAATTGACTTAATGACAGGTTTTATACGAACCAAAGCTTGTACAAAACAATGAATATCAGGAAGAATAGCAATCTTTCTGTGAAAAAGAACAGAAAGAGCAGAGATTTGTCCTTTCAAGGAACTTGCGGACAAACCCTTATCTAAACCATCCTGAAGAAATTGTAATATTCTCGGAATTCTAAAAGAATACCAAGAAAAATGATGAGTAAGACACCAAGAAATATAAGTCTTCCAGACTCTATAATATATCTCTCTAGATACAGATTTACGAGCCTGTAACATAGTATCAATCACAGAGTCAGAGAAACCTCTTTGACTAAGAATCAAGCGTTCAATCTCCATACCTTTAAATTTAAGGATTTCAGATCCGGATGGAAAAAAGGACCTTGCGACAGAAGGTCTGGTCTTAACGGAAGAGTCCATGGTTGGCAAGATGCCATCCGGACAAGATCCGCATACCAAAACCTGTGAGGCCATGCCGGAGCTATTAGCAGAACAAACGAGCATTCCCTCAGAATCTTGGAGATTACTCTTGGAAGAAGAACTAGAGGCGGAAAGATATAGGCAGGATGATACTTCCAAGGAAGTGATAATGCATCCACTGCCTCCGCCTGAGGATCCCGGGATCTGGACAGATACCTGGGAAGTTTCTTGTTTAGATGAGAGGCCATCAGATCTATCTCTGGAAGCCCCCACATTTGAACAATCTGAAGAAATACCTCTGGGTGAAGAGACCATTCGCCCGGATGCAACGTTTGGCGACTGAGATAATCCGCTTCCCAATTGTCTACACCTGGGATATGAACCGCAGAGATTAGACAGGAGCTGGATTCCGCCCAAACCAAAATTCGAGATACTTCTTTCATAGCCAGAGGACTGTGAGTCCCTCCTTGATGATTGATGTATGCCACAGTTGTGACATTGTCTGTCTGAAAACAAATGAACGATTCTCTCTTCAGAAGAGGCCAAAACTGAAGAGCTCTGAAAATTGCACGGAGTTCCAAAATATTGATCGGTAATCTCACCTCCTGAGATTCCCAAACTCCCTGTGCCGTCAGAGATCCCCACACAGCTCCCCAACCTGTGAGACTTGCATCTGTTGAAATTACAGTCCAGGTCGGAAGAACAAAAGAAGCCCCCTGAATTAAACGATGGTGATCTGTCCACCACGTTAGAGAGTGTCGAACAATCGGTTTTAAAGATATTAATTGAGATACCTTCGTGTAATCCCTGCACCATTGGTTCAGCATACAGAGCTGAAGAGGTCGCATGTGAAAACGAGCAAAGGGGATCGCGTCCGATGCAGCAGTCATAAGACCTAGAATTTCCATGCATAAGGCTACCGAAGGGAATGATTGTGACTGAAGGTTTCGACAAGCTGTAATCAATTTTAGACGTCTCTTGTCTGTTAAAGACAGAGTCATGGACACTGAATCTATCTGGAAACCCAGAAAGGTTACCCTTGTTTGAGGAATCAAAGAACTTTTTGGTAAATTGATCCTCCAACCATGATCTTGAAGAAACAACACAAGTCGATTCGTATGAGACTCTGCTAAATGTAAAGACTGAGCAAGTACCAAGATATCGTCCAAATAAGGAAATACCACAATACCCTGTTCTCTGATTACAGACAGAAGGGCACCGAGAATCTTTGTGAAAATTCTTGGAGCTGTAGCAAGGCCAAACGGTAGAGCCACAAATTGGTAATGCTTGTCTAGAAAAGAGAATCTCAGGAACTGAAAATGATCTGGATGAATCGGAATATGCAGATATGCATCCTGTAAATCTATTGTGGACATATAATTCCCTTGCTGAACAAAAGGCAATATAGTCCTTACAGTTACCATCTTGAACGTTGGTATCCTTACATAACGATTCAATAATTTTAGATCCAGAACTGGTCTGAAGGAATTCTCCTTCTTTGGTACAATGAAGAGATTTGAATAAAACCCCATCCCCTGTTCCGGAACTGGAACTGGCATAATTACTCCAGCCAACTCTAGATCTGAAACACAATTCAGAAATGCTTGAGCTTTCACTGGATTTACTGGGATACGGGAAAGAAAAAAACAGAATTTATGTTTACCTGATAAATTACTTTCTCCAACGGTGTGTCCGGTCCACGGCGTCATCCTTACTTGTGGGATATTCTCTTCCCCAACAGGAAATGGCAAAGAGCCCAGCAAAGCTGGTCACATGATCCCTCCTAGGCTCCGCCTACCCCAGTCATTCGACCGACGTTAAGGAGGAATATTTGCATAGGAGAAACCATATGGTACCGTGGTGACTGTAGTTAAAGAAAATAAATTATCAGACCTGATTAAAAAAACCAGGGCGGGCCGTGGACCGGACACACCGTTGGAGAAAGTAATTTATCAGGTAAACATAAATTCTGTTTTCTCCAACATAGGTGTGTCCGGTCCACGGCGTCATCCTTACTTGTGGGAACCAATACCAAAGCTTTAGGACACGGATGAAGGGAGGGAGAAAATCAGGTCACCTAAATGGAAGGCACCACAGCTTTCAAAACCTTTCTCCCAAAAATAGCCTCAGAAGAAGCAAAAGTATCAAACTTGTAAAATTTGGTAAAAGTGTGCAGTGAAGACCAAGTCGCTGCCCTACATATCTGATCAACAGAAGCCTCGTTCTTGAAGGCCCATGTGGAAGCCACAGCCCTAGTGGAATGAGCTGTGATTCTTTCGGGAGGCTGCCGTCCGGCAGTCTCGTAAGCCAATCTGATGATGCTTTTAATCCAAAAAGAGAGAGAGGTAGAAGTTGCTTTTTGACCTCTCCTTTTACCGGAATAAACAACAAACAAGGAAGATGTTTGTCTAAAATCCTTTGTAGCATCTAAATAGAATTTTAGAGCGCGAACAACATCCAAATTGTGCAACAAACGTTCCTTCTTTGAAACTGGTTTCGGACACAGAGAAGGTACGATAATCTCCTGGTTAATGTTTTTGTTAGAAACAACTTTTGGAAGAAAACCAGGTTTAGTACGTAAAACCACCTTATCTGCATGGAACACCAGATAAGGAGGAGAACACTGCAGAGCAGATAATTCTGAAACTCTTCTAGCAGAAGAAATTGCAACTAAAAACAAAACTTTCCAAGATAATAACTTAATATCAACGGAATGCAAGGGTTCAAACGGAACCCCCTGAAGAACTGAAAGAACTAAATTGAGACTCCAAGGAGGAGTCAAAGGTTTGTAAACAGGCTTAATTCTAACCAGAGCCTGAACAAAGGCTTGAACATCTGGCACAGCGGCCAGCTTTTTGTGAAGTAACACAGACAAGGCAGAAATCTGTCCCTTCAGGGAACTTGCAGATAATCCTTTTTCCAATCCTTCTTGAAGGAAGGATAGAATCCTAGGAATCTTAACCTTGTCCCAAGGGAATCCTTTAGATTCACACCAACAGATATATTTTTTCCAAATTTTGTGGTAAATCTTTCTAGTTACAGGCTTTCTGGCCTGAACAAGAGTATCGATAGCAGAATCTGAGAATCCTCGCTTCGATAAGATCAAGCGTTCAATCTCCAAGCAGTCAGCTGGAGTGAAACCAGATTCGGATGTTCGAACGGACCCTGAACAAGAAGGTCTCGTCTCAAAGGTAGCTTCCAAGGAGGAGCCGATGACATATTCACCAGATCTGCGTACCAAGTCCTGCGTGGCCACGCAGGAGCTATCAAGATCACCGACGCCCTCTCCTGATTGATCCTGGCTACCAGCCTGGGGATGAGAGGAAACGGCGGGAACACATAAGCTAGTTTGAAGGTCCAAGGTGCTACTAGTGCATCCACTAGAGCCGCCTTGGGATCCCTGGATCTGGACCCGTAGCAAGGAACTTTGAAGTTCTGACGAGAGGCCATCAGATCCATGTCTGGAATGCCCCACAGCTGAGTGACTTGGGCAAAGATTTCCGGATGGAGTTCCCACTCCCCCGGATGCAATGTCTGACGACTCAGAAAATCCGCTTCCCAATTTTCCACTCCTGGGATGTGGATAGCAGACAGGTGGCAGGAGTGAGACTCCGCCCATAGAATGATTTTGGTCACTTCTTCCATCGCCAGGGAACTCCTTGTTCCCCCCTGATGGTTGATGTACGCAACAGTTGTCATGTTGTCTGATTGAAACCGTATGAACTTGGCCCTCGCTAGCTGAGGCCAAGCCTTGAGAGCATTGAATATCGCTCTCAGTTCCAGAATATTTATCGGTAGAAGAGATTCTTCCCGAGACCAAAGACCCTGAGCTTTCAGGGATCCCCAGACCGCGCCCCAGCCCATCAGACTGGCGTCGGTCGTGACAATGACCCACTCTGGTCTGCGGAATGTCATCCCTCGTGACAGGTTGTCCAGGGACAGCCACCAACGGAGTGAGTCTCTGGTCCTCTGATTTACTTGTATCTTCGGAGACAAGTCTGTATAGTCCCCATTCCACTGACTGAGCATGCACAGTTGTAATGGTCTTAGATGAATGCGTGCAAAAGGAACTATGTCCATTGCCGCTACCATCAACCCGATCACTTCCATGCACTGAGCTATGGAAGGAAGAGGAACGGAATGGAGTATCCGACAAGAGTCTAGAAGTTTTGTTTTTCTGGCCTCTGTCAGAAAAATCCTCATTTCTAAGGAGTCTATTATTGTTCCCAAGAAGGGAACCCTTGTTGACGGAGATAGAGAACTCTTTTCCACGTTCACTTTCCATCTGTGAGATCTGAGAAAGGCCAGGACAATGTCCGTGTGAGCCTTTGCTTGAGGAAGGGACGACGCTTGAATCAGAATGTCGTCCAAGTAAGGTACTACAGCAATGCCCCTTGGTCTTAGCACAGCTAGAAGGGACCCTAGTACCTTTGTGAAAATCCTTGGAGCAGTGGCTAATCCGAAAGGAAGCGCCACAAACTGGTAATGTTTGTCCAGGAATGCGAACCTCAGGAACCGATGATGTTCCTTGTGGATAGGAATATGT
The DNA here is from genome assembly GCF_027579735.1 of Bombina bombina. NCBI lineage: Eukaryota > Metazoa > Chordata > Amphibia > Anura > Bombinatoridae > Bombina > Bombina bombina. Next base: position 297,921,464 of record NC_069500.1, on the reverse strand, counting down.
AGATACGCATCCTTTAAATCCACCGTGGTCATGAATTGACCTTCCTGGATGGAAGGAAGAATAGTTCGAATGGTTTCCATCTTGAACGATGGAACCTTGAGAAACTTGTTTAAGATCTTGAGATCTAAGATTGGTCTGAACGTTCCCTCTTTTTTGGGAACTATAAACAGATTGGAGTAGAACCCCATCCCTTGTTCTCTTAATGGAACGGGATGAATCACTCCCATTTTTAACAGGTCTTCTACACAATGTAAGAATGCCTGTCTTTTTATGTGGTCTGAAGACAACTGAGACCTGTGGAACCTCCCCCTTGGGGGAAGTCCCTTGAATTCCAGAAGATAACCTTGGGAGACTATTTCTAGCGCCCAAGGATCCAGAACATCTCTTGCCCAAGCCTGAGCGAAGAGAGAGAGTCTGCCCCCCACCAGATCCGGTCCCGGATCGGGGGCCAACATTTCATGCTGTCTTGGTAGCAGTGGCAGGTTTCTTGGCCTGCTTTCCCTTGTTCCAGCCTTGCATTGGTCTCCAAGCTGGCTTGGCTTGAGAAGTATTACCCTCTTGCTTAGAGGACGTAGCACTTTGGGCTGGTCCGTTTCTACGAAAGGGACGAAAATTAGGTTTATTTTTTGCCTTGAAAGGCCGATCCTGAGGAAGGGCGTGGCCCTTACCCCCAGTGATATCCGAGATAATCTCTTTCAAGTCAGGGCCAAACAGCGTTTTCCCCTTGAAAGGAATGTTAAGTAGCTTGTTCTTGGAAGACGCATCAGCCGACCAAGATTTCAACCAAAGCGCTCTGCGCGCCACAATAGCAAACCCAGAATTCTTAGCCGCTAACCTAGCCAATTGCAAAGTGGCGTCTAGGGTGAAAGAATTAGCCAATTTGAGAGCATTGATTCTGTCCATAATCTCCTCATAAGGAGGAGAATCACTGTCGACCGCACTTATCAGCTCATCGAACCAGAAACATGCGGCTGTAGCGACAGGGACAATGCATGAAATTGGTTGTAGAAGGTAACCCTGCTGAACAAACATCTTTTTAAGCAAACCTTCTAATTTTTTATCCATAGGATCTTTGAAAGCACAACTATCCTCTATGGGTATAGTGGTGCGTTTGTTTAAAGTGGAAACCGCTCCCTCGACCTTGGGGACTGTCTGCCATAAGTCCTTTCTGGGGTCGACCATAGGAAACAATTTTTTAAATATGGGGGGAGGGACGAAAGGAATACCGGGCCTTTCCCATTCTTTATTAACAATGTCCGCCACCCGCTTGGGTATAGGAAAAGCTTCTGGGAGCCCCGGCACCTCTAGGAACTTGTCCATTTTACATAGTTTCTCTGGGATGACCAACTTGTCACAATCATCCAGAGTGGATAATACCTCCTTAAGCAGAATGCGGAGATGTTCCAACTTAAATTTAAATGCAATCACATCAGGTTCAGCTTGTTGAGAAATGTTCCCTGAATCAGTAATTTCTCCCTCAGACAAAACCTCCCTGGCCCCATCAGACTGAGTTAGGGGCCCTTCAGAAATATTAATATCAGCGTCGTCATGCTCTTCAGTATCTAAAACAGAGCAGTCGCGCTTACGCTGATAAGTGTTCATTTTGGCTAAAATGTTTTTGACAGAATTATCCATTACAGCCGTTAATTGTTGCATAGTAAGGAGTATTGGCACGCTAGATGTACTAGGGGCCTCCTGAGTGGGCAAGACTCGTGTAGACGAAGGAGGGAATGATGCAGTACCATGCTTACTCCCCTCACTTGAGGAATCATCTTGGGCATCATTGTCATTGTCACATAAATCACATTTATTTAAATGAATAGGAATTCTGGCTTCCCCACATTCAGAACACAGTCTATCTGGTAGTTCAGACATGTTAAACAGGCATAAACTTGATAACAAGTACAAAAAACGTTTTAAAATAAAACCGTTACTGTCACTTTAAATTTTAAACTGAACACACTTTATTACTGCAAATGCGAAAAAACATGAAGGAATTGTTCAAAATGTACCAAATTTTCACCACAGTGTCTTAAAGCCTTAAAAGTATTGCACACCAAATTTGGAAGCTTTAACCCTTAAAATAACGGAACCGGAGCCGTTTTGAACTTTAACCCCTTTACAGTCCCTGGTATCTGCTTTGCTGAGACCCAACCAAGCCCCAAGGGGAATACGATACCAAATGACGCCTTCAGAAAGTCTTTTCTAAGTATCAGAGCTCCTCTCACATGCGACTGCATGCCATGCCTCTCAAAAACAAGTGCGCAACACCGGCGCGAAAATGAGGCTCTGCCTATGCTTTGGGAAAGCCCCTAAAGAATAAGGTGTCTAAAACAGTGCCTGCCGATATTATTATATCAAAATACCCAGATAAAATGATTCCTCAAGGCTAAATATGTGTTAATAATCAATCGATTTAGCCCAAAAAAAGTCTACAGTCTTAATAAGCCCTTTTTGAAGCCCTTATTTACAATCGTAATAAACATGGCTTACCGGATCCCAGAGGGAAAATGACAGCTTCCAGCATTACATCGTCTTGTTAGAATGTGTCATACCTCAAGCAGCAAGAGACTGCTCACTGTTCCCCCAACTGAAGTTAATTGCTCTCAACAGTCCTGTGTGGAACAGCCATGGATTTTAGTGACGGTTGCTAAAATCATTTTCCTCATACAAACAGAAATCTTCATCTCTTTTCTGTTTCTGAGTAAATAGTACATACCAGCACTATTTCAAAATAACAAACTCTTGATTGAATAATAAAAACTACAGTTAAACACTAAAAAACTCTAAGCCATCTCCGTGGAGATGTTGCCTGTACAACGGCAAAGAGAATGACTGGGGTAGGCGGAGCCTAGGAGGGATCATGTGACCAGCTTTGCTGGGCTCTTTGCCATTTCCTGTTGGGGAAGAGAATATCCCACAAGTAAGGATGACGCCGTGGACCGGACACACCTATGTTGGAGAAATCTCTTTGCAGGAGGTCTCATCTTGAAACCAATTCTGTACCCTTCTGAAACAATGCTCTGAATCCAAAGATTGTGAACAGAATTGATCCAAATTTCTTTGAAAAAACGTAACCTGCCCCCTACCAGCTGAACTGGAATGAGGGCCGTACCTTCATGTGAACTTAGAAGCAGGCTTTGCCTTTCTAGCAGGCTTGGATTTATTCCAGACTGGAGATGGTTTCCAAACTGAAACTGCTCCTGAGGACGAAGGATCAGGCTTTTGTTCTTTGTTGAAACGAAAGGAACGAAAACGATTGTTAGCCCTGTTTTTACCTTTAGATTTTTTATCCTGTGGTAAAAAAGTTCCTTTCCCACCAGTAACAGTTGAAATAATAGAATCCAACTGAGAACCAAATAATTTGTTTCCCTGGAAAGAAATGGAAAGTAGAGTTGATTTAGAAGCCATATCAGCATTCCAAGTTTTAAGCCATAAAGCTCTTCTGGCTAAGATAGCTAGAGACATAAACCTAACATCAACTCTAATAATATCAAAAATGGCATCACAGATAAAATTATTAGCATGCTGAAGAAGAATAATAATATCATGAGAATCACGATTTGCTACTTGTTGCGCTAGGGTTTCCAACCAAAAAGTTGAAGCTGCAGCAACATCAGCCAATGATATAGCAGGTCTAAGAAGATTACCTGAACACAGATAAGCTTTTCTTAGAAAGGATTCAATTTTTCTATCTAAAGGATCCTTAAACGAGGTACCATCTGACGTAGGAATGGTAGTACGTTTAGCAAGGGTAGAAATAGCCCCATCAACTTTAGGGATTTTGTCCCAAAATTCTAACCTGTCAGGCGGAACAGGATATAATTGCTTAAAACGTTTAGAAGGAGTAAATGAATTACCCAATTTATCCCATTCTTTGGAAATCACTGCAGAAATAGCATTAGGAACAGGAAAAACTTCTGGAATAACCGCAGGAGCTTTAAAAACCTTATCCAAACGTATAGAATTAGTATCAAGAGGACTAGAATCCTCTATTTCTAAAGCAATTAGTACTTCTTTAAGTAAAGAGCGAATAAATTCCATCTTAAATAAATATGAAGATTTATCAGCATCAATCTCTGAGATAGAATCCTCTGAACCAGAAGAGTCCAAAGAATCAGAATGATGGTGTTCATTTAAAAATTCATCTGTAGAGAGAGAAGATTTAAAAGACATTTTACGTTTACTAGAAGGAGAAATAACAGACAAAGCCTTCTTTATGGATTCAGAAACAAAATCTCTTATGTTATCAGGAACATTCTGCACCTTAGATGTTGAGGGAACTGCAACAGGCAATGGTACATTACTAAAGGAAATATTATCTGCTTTAACAAGTTTGTCATGACAATTATTACAAACAACAGCTGGAGGAATAGCTACCAAAAATTTACAGCAGATACACTTAGCTTTGGTAGATCCAGCAGGCAGTGATTTTCCTGTAGTATCTTCTGGGTCAGATGCAACGTGAGACATCTTGCAATATGTAAGAGAAAAAACAACATATAAAGCAAAATAGATCAAATTCCTTATAAGACAGTTTCAGGAATGGGAAAGAATGCCAAATATCAAGCTTCTAGCAACCAGAAGCAAATAAAAAATGAGACTGAAATAATGTGGAGACAAAAGCGACGCCCATATTTTTTAGCGCCAAATAAGACGCCCACATTATTTGGCGCCTAAATGCTTTTGGCGCCAAAAATGACGCCACATCCGGAACGCCGACATCTTTGGCGCAAAATAACGTCAAAAAATGACGTAACTTCCGGCGACACGTATGACGCCGGAAACGGAAAAGAATTTTTGCGCCAAAAAAGTCCGCGCCAAGAATGACGCAATAAAATGAAGCATTTTAAGCCCCCGCGAGCCTAACAGCCCACAGGGAAAAAAGTCAAATTTTTGAGGTAAGAAAAATATGATAATTCAATGCATAATCCCAAATATGAAACTGACTGTCTGAAAATAAGGAAAGTTGAACATTCTGAGTCAAGGCAAATAAATGTTTGAATACATATATTTAGAACTTTATAAATAAAGTGCCCAACCATAGCTTAGAGTGTCACAGAAAATAAGACTTACTTACCCCAGGACACTCATCTACATGTTTGTAGAAAGCCAAACCAGTACTGAAACGAGAATCAGTAGAGGTAATGGTAAATATAAGAGTATATCGTCGATCTGAAAAGGGAGGTAAGAGATGAATCTCTACGACCGATAACAGAGAACCTTATGAAATAGACCCCGTAGAAGGAGATCACTGCATTCAATAGGCAATACTCTCTTCACATCCCTCTGACATTCACTGCACGCTGAGAGGAAAACCGGGCTCCAACTTGCTGCGGAGCGCATATCAACGTAGAATCTAGCACAAACTTACTTCACCACCTCCCTTGGAGGCAAAGTTTGTAAAACTGATTTGTGGGTGTGGTGAGGGGTGTATTTATAGGCATTTTAAGGTTTGGGAAACTTTGCCCCTCCTGGTAGGAATGTATATCCCATACGTCACTAGCTCATGGACTCTTGTTAATTACATGAAAAAAATGATTAATTCATATGCATTATCCCAAATATGAAACTGACTGTCTGAAATAAGGAACATTGAACATCCTGAGTCAAGGCAAATAAATGTTTGAACACATATATTTAGAACTTTATATAAAAGTGCCCAACCATAGCTTAGAGTGTCACAGAAAATAAGACTTACTTACCCCAGGACACTCATCTACATGTAGTAGAAAGCCAAACCAGTACTGAAACGAGAATCAGTAGAGGTAATGGTATATATAAGAGTATATCGTCGATCTGAAAAGGGAGGTAAGAGATGAATCTCTACGACCGATAACAGAGAACCTATGAAATAGACCCCGTAGAAGGAGATCACTGCATTCAAATAGGCAATACTCTCCTCACATCCCTCTGACATTCACTGCACGCTGAGAGGAAAACCGGGCTCCAACCTGCTGCGGAGCGCATATCAACGTAGAATCTAGCACAAACTTACTTCACCACCTCCATAGGAGGCAAAGTTTGTAAAACTGATTTGTGGGTGTGGTGAGGGGTGTATTTATAGGCATTTGAGGTTTGGGAAACTTTGCCCCTCCTGGTAGGAATGTATATCCCATACGTCACTAGCTCATGGACTCTTGCTAATTACATGAAAGAAAAACACAAACAAAAATAATAATGCATCTTGAAGTTAGATAAGGGCGGGTCGTGGACTTTCCATGCCAGGAAAGAAAATTTATCGGGTAAGCATAAATGTTTTCTTTCAAATGACATGGAGAGTCCACATATCCATTCTAATTACTAGTGGGAACCAAAACGCAAGTTAGAGGACCCAAAATAGAATGGGAGGGAGAAATAAGACGGGCGTACTTTAACTGAGGGCACCACCGCTTGAAGAACCATTCTCCTAAAGGAAGCCTCAGCTGAGGCAAAAACATTGAATTTGTAAAATTTAGAGAATGTATGTAAAGAGGACCAAGTAACCGCCTTGCAAATTTGCTCCAAAGAAGCCTCATTTTTAAAAGCCCAGGAAGAAGAAACAGCCCTAGTTGAATGAGCCGTAATCTTTTTAGGAGGTTGTTGTCCAGCTGTCTCATAAGACAACCGAATGACACTCCTCAACAAAAAGGAAAGAAGTTGACATGGCCTTCTTTTGCCAGCAAATACTACAAAAAGGGCAGAAGATTGACTAAATTCCTTAGTAGCCTGGAGATAGAATTTTAGAGCATCCAGGTTGTGTAACAGATGTTCTTTCGGAGAAGGATTGGGACACAAAAAAGGAAAAACAATTTCCTGATTGATATTGCAGTCAGAAACAACCTTAGGAAGAAATCCCAATTTGGTACGAAGATCTGCCTTATCCGCGTGAAAAATAAGATAAAGGGGATCACACTGTAGAGCCGAAAGCTCTGAGACTCTACGAGCAGAAGAAATAGCTAGTAAAAACAAAAACATTCCAAGAGAACAACCTAATATCAACAGAATGCATAGGCTCAAACGGAGCCTGCTGCAGAACTCGAAGAACAAGGTTAAGGCTCCCAGGAGGCCTGATTCTGACCAGGGCCAAGGACTGAACATCTGGTAAGTCAGACAAAGGTTTATGTAACGGAAGAGAAAGGGCAGAAACCTGACCCTTCAGGGAACTGACTGACAAACCCTTGACCAGACCCACCTGGAGAAAAAAGACAGAATACTGTACGGAGCGGCAGATTAGGAGTTAATAATAATATGCAGGGGTCAGCGATAGCGGGGGCGGCAGATTAGGGGTTAATAAGTGTAAGGTTAGGGGTGTTTAGACTCGGGGTTCATGTTAGGGTGTTAGGTGCAGACTTAGGAAGTGTTTCTCCGTAGGAAACAATGGGGCTGCGTTAGGAGCTGAACACTGCTTTTTTGCAGGTGTTAGGTTTTTTTTGCAGCTCAAACTGCCCCATTGTTTCCTATGGGGGAATCGTGCACGAGCACGTTTTTCAAGCTGGCCGCTACCGTAAGCAACGCTGGTATTTAGAGTTGAAGTGGCGGTAAATTATGCTCTACGCTCCCTTTTTGGAGCCTAACGCAGCCCTTCAGAGAACTCTAAATACCAGCGTTATTTAAAAGGTGCGGGGGGGGAAAACACGCGCAGCTAACGCACCCCTTTGGCCGCAAAACTCTAAATCTAGCCGTTAATTTGAAAAAGGCATCTAAGTTTTTTGGTTCAGACCTCTGGACAGCACTTTTAATTGGTGGATACATTTATCCACCAATCAGCAAGAACAACCCAGGTTATTCACCAAAGATGGGCTGGCATCTATACTTACATTCTTGCATTTCAAATAAAGATACCAAGAGAATGAAGAAAATTTGATAATATGAGTAAATTAGAAAGTTGCTTAAAATGTCATGTTCTATCTGAATCAGCAAAGAAAAAATTTGGGTTCAGTGTCCCTTAAAGAAAATATTTTTCTTCACCAAGGGCTGCTATGGCAGCCATTTGCTTGTATGGCAGCAGTCGTGGGTATGGCCTCATACTGGTGTGACTCCTTATCTGAACTAATTTTTGAGGAGACTACTGTGGAGGAGATCCAAGACAGGATCAAGGCTTTAAAACTGCTAATATATTTGTGATGCCAGTGTGCAGGTAGTACGTCTGAGTGCAAAGACTTCTAGTCTTGCAAATCTATAGCGCAGAGCCTTGTGGCTAAACTCAGGGTTCAAAATGGAGACTATTCGTTCTATTCTCCCTTTAGGTCAGGAGGGTCAGTACATGACCACCATTGACCTGAAACACGCTTACTTTCATGTTCCTATCCACAAGGATCACTTTCAAATCCTACGGTTTGCCTTCCTGGACAAACTCTTCCAATTTGTAGCCCTTCCTTTCGGCCTAGCCATAGCTCCCCGAATCTTTATGAAGGTTAATTATAATTATATTGTAGCTATTTTAGGATTTATATTTATTTTACAGGCAACTTTGTATTTATTTTAACTAGGTACAATAGCTATTAAATAGTTATTAACTATTTAATAGCTACCTAGTTAAAATAATAAAATTATCTGTAAAATAAATCCTAACCTAAGTTACAATTAAACCTAACACTACACTAGCAATAAATAAATTAACTACAATTACCTACAATTAAATCAAATAAACTAAATTACAAAAAACTAAAACACTAAATTACAAAAAAAAAAAGAAGATTACAAGAAGTTTAAACTAATTACACCTACTCTAAGCCCCCTAAAAAAATAAAGCCCCCCAAAATAAAAAAATGCCCTACCCTATTCTAAAATAAAAGGTTAACAGCTCTATTACCTTACCAGCACTTAAAAAGGCCTTTTGCGGGGCATGCCCCAAAGATATCAGCTCTTTTGCCTGAAAAAAAAAACATACAATACCCCCCCAACATTACAACCCACCACCCACATACCCCTAATCTAACCCACCCAAACCCCCCTTAAAAAAACCTAACACTAAGCCCCTGAAGATCTCCCTACCTTGTATACACCCAGCCAGGTATCACCGATCCGTCCAGAAGAGGTCCTCCAGAGGGTCCGAAGTCTTCATCCTATCCGGCCAGAAGAGGTCCACCAGAGGCTCGGAAGTCTTCAACCAGGCGGCATCTTCTATCTTCTTCCATCCGGAGCGGAGCCGGTCCATCTTGAAGCAGCCGGCGCGGATCCATCCTCTTCTTCCGACGTCCTAAGTCTGAATGAAGGTTCCTTTAAATTATGTCATCCAAGATGGCGTCCCTCGAATTCCGATTGGCTGACAGGATTCTATCAGCCAATCGGAATTAAGGTAGGAAAAATCTGATTGGCTGAATCAGCCAATCAGATTCAAGTTCAATCGGATTGGCTGATCCAATCAGCCAATCAGATTGAGCTCGCATTCTATAGGCTGTTCCGATCAGCCAATAGAATGCGAGCTCAATCTGATTGGCTGATTGGATCAGCCAATCCGATTGAACTTGAATCAGATTTTTCATACCTTAATTCCGATTGGCTGATAGAATCCTATGAGCCAATCGGAATTTGAGGGACGCCATCTTGGATGACGTAATTTAAAGGAACCTTCATTCGGACTTAGGACGTCGTTAGAAGAGGATGGATCCGCGCCGGCTGCTTCAAGATGGACCCGCTCCACTCCGGATGGAAGAAGATAGAAGATGCCGCCTGGATGCAGATTTCCGTGCCTCTGGAGGACCTCTTCTGGCCGGATAGGATGAAGACTTCGGACCCTATGGAGGACCTCTTCTGGACGGATCGGTGATACCCGGCTGGGTGAATACAAGGTAGGGAGATCTTCAGGGGCTTAGTGTTAGTTTTTTTAAAGGGGGGTTTGGGTGGGTTAGATTAGGGGTATGTGGATGGTGGGTTGTAATGTTGGGGGGGTATTGTATTTTTTTTTTTTCAGGCAAAAGAGCTGATTTCTTTGGGGCATGCCCCGCAAAAGGCCCTTTTAAGGGCTGGTAAGGTAATAGAGCTGTTAACTTTTTATTTTAGAATAGTGTAGGGCATTTTTTTTTTTATTTTAGGGGGCTTAAAGTAGGTGTAATTAATTTAAAATTCTTGTAATCTTTTTTTTTTGTAATTTAGTGGGGGGGGGGGTTGTAATTTAGTTTATTTGATTTAATTGTAGGTAATTGTAGTTAATTTATTTAATTTATTTATTGCTAGTGTAGTATTAGGTTTAATTGTAACTTAGGTTAGGATTTATTTTACAGGTAATTTTGTTATTATTTTAACTAGGTAGCTATTAAATAGTTAATAACTATTTAATAGCTATTGTACCTAGTTAAAATAAATACAAAGTTGCCTGTAAAATAAATATAAATCCTAAAATAGCTACAATATAATTATTATTTATATTGTAGCTATATTAGGGTTTATTTTACAGGTAAGTATTTAGCATTAAATAGGATTAATTTATTTAATAAGAAATAATTTATTTAGTTAGATTAAAATTATATTTAACTTAGGGGGGTGTTAGGGTTACACTTAGCTTTAGGGGTTAATACTTTTATTAGAGTAGCGGCGAGGTCCGGTCGGCAGATTAGGGGTTAATACTTGAAGTTAGGTGTCGACGATGTTAGGGAGGGCAGATTAGGGGTTAATACTATTTATTATAGGCTTTTTGAGGCGGGAGTGCGGCGGTTTAGGGGGTTTATACATTTATTATATTGGCTGTGAGGTCCGGTCGGCAGATTAGGGGTTAATAAGTGTAGGTAAGGTAGCGGCGACGTGGGGGGGGCAGATTAGGGGTTAATAAATATAATATAGGGGTCGGCGATGTTAGGGGCAGCAGATTAGGGGTACATAGGGATAATGTATGTGGCGGCGGTGTGCGGTCGGCAGATTAGGGGTTAAAAATATTTATTATAGTGGCGGCGATGTGGGGGGACCTCGGTTTATGGGTACATAGGTAGTTTATGGGTGTTAGTGTACTTTAGAGCACAGTAGTTAAGAGCTTTATAAACCGGCGTTAGCCCATAAAGTTCTTAACTCCTCACTTTTTTCTGCGGCTGGAGTTTTGTCGTTAGAGTTCTAACGCTCACTTCAGCCAAGACTCTAAATACCGGCGTTAGGAAGATCCCATTGAAAAGATAGGATACGCAATTTGGCGTAAGGGGATCTGCGGTATGGAAAAGTCGCGGCTGGAAAGTGAGCGTTAGAAACTTTCCTGACTGACTCTAAATACCAGCGGGCGGTAAAAAGCAGCGTTAGGACCCCTTAACGCTGCTTTTGACGGCTAACGCAGAACTCTAAATCTAGGCGAAAGATAGTAGGAGAACCAAGAAAAAATTAATAGGAGTAAATTAGAAAGTTGCTTAAAATTGTATGCTCTATCTGAATCACGAAAGAAAAAAATTGGTTTCAGTGTCCCTTTAAGTACCCCTCCAGCTTCCTGTCCATAGGGTGTTTAAAATATATACTATCCTCTAGAGCAGGGATGGGCAATTACCAGCTCTCCAGCTGTTATGGACTACATCTCCCATGATGCTTTGCCTGCATTATGGCTGAAAGAGCATTATGGGTGATGTAGTCCTTAACATCTGGAGGGCCGATAGTTGCCCACCCCTGCTCTAGAGGAATCATAGTTCTTTTAGCTAATGTGGATATAGCTCCGTACACCTTAGGAAAGTACGGCAAAGTTCTCGCACAGAAACTGCAACAGGAAACTGTTTCTTAAAAACAGGAGATGGAGTAAAGGGAACACCCAGTTTCTCCCATTCCTGAGAAATAATGTCCGACATACGATTTGGAACAGGAAATACTTCCACTAATCTAGACTTATCATCAAAAACTTTATTCAGTTTATTGACCCTAGGAGTCTCAGTGACTGTAGCTTCCAAATCCTCCAGAGTAGCCAGAACCTCCTTAAGTAGTAGGTGCTCAAGCTTAAATCTAAAACTAACCTCCTCTGATTCCACGGCACCATAGAATCTGAGTCTTAGATTTCGCCTTCAGACGCTGCTGAAGAATGGTCATCCTCAGATAATTGGGATAAACTGACCAATGCAGCTTCGGCGTTAGAAGATATTCCTCACAAAAAGGAAAAATTGTTAAAAAAAAAAATTCTTACCTGAAATGGGTACGACACTCAGGGCCGCAGATACTGTAGAGGTAAGCTGCGCTGCAAAATCACCTGGTAAAAATACTCCCCCAGGTACAGGACTGATCGGAACCGCAGGGCACTGCTTGTGTAACTGCAAGAGACGGGGACACTTGAGGAGAAAGTTGAGGCATGTCAGTGGCAACAAAATCCTGAGAGGCAGCGGGCTTAGGGTTTAATTTGTTTAGTATTAACAGAATCTTTATTTTTTGACTGAAGCGTATTTGTATCACATGAAGAGCAAAATTGCACAGGAGGTATCACCTGTGCCTCTAAACAATATAAACACTTATCAAATGAAATAGATTATTCATCATCCCTTTCCAAAGTGAAATCCCCTCTTATTATTAAATCCACAGGTTCCTTCAGAAAAACCCTTCAGTAACAAATTTTTACTGCAACTCATATATAAGAGAAGCGCTATAACAACTAAGGTGGCACCTCTACACTCCCAGCCGTTGCTGGAGTAAACTCACCACCTCCTGAAATACCGCATCAGATATTCAGTGTGACACAAAATACAAGAAGCGCGCGAAAAAACGCTGCGCTGTAACTACACTTATTTAAATATAAGAGTAGGCTTAAAACGAAGTAAGAATACACAGAATATTACAAATCAGAGCCCTGGCTGTTTCTCTTCAAAAGTGAAATACACCTGTCCCTCACTGTCAGCCTCAACATATAAGCCCACAGACATGAGCCTCAGTCCCAGAAATGTATTAAACATAAAATAAAGCGTTCCCTACATCAGTGCCCAGCAAAAATGCCCAAGATAAATCCCCACAATGATGAGATTTTCTCTTTAAGTCCCCAAGCTCCACACATTGAAGTAGAAAAGAGGTATTAATCCCTTATGTGCTTAAGTTCTCTTACCAAAGCATGAAAAGCACTTAACTTAGGAGCTTCAGTTGCAGGGCACACACAGCATCTCAGGTCTGCCAGATCCAGACAACTGCTGACAGGGACCTGGAGAAAAAGGAAAAGCAGAGTAACCAAAAAGGAAAAGCAGAGTAACCAACCCTGGTTTTCTATATGGGGTTAGCAACAAATGTTGGAGAAGAACAAGGACTTCCCTGCTCATCTCCAATCGCTAACAGCTACCACAACTCTTACTCAAGAGGATTACATAGACAGAGCATTACCGCAATCCTTGCTTGCAGGAAAAATATCCATTAAAGGATAAAACTTTGTTTTCTTCAGACACCATCTTCCCACACCGCCTAGATATACGAAGGCAAAGGATGACTGGGGGTTATGGAAAATGGGAGGGATACTTAAAGCTTTGCTGGGATGTTTTTTGCCTCCTTCTGGTGGCCAGGAGTTGAATTCCCACTAGTTATTAGAATGGATTTGTGGACCCTCCATGCTATTGGAAAGAAATATAATTTGGTGAATGTATTATTAGTTCTAAAATGATAATCATTTAATTATTTTAGTCATTCTAAATTTGCTTTATTCTGATATTTATTAGTTTCAATAATTTTATTTTTTTTTCCAATTTTTTATTGAGGTATTATATAATTATAATACAAAAAGAAAGAAAACAAGGTTTATCCAGTTACAATGGATCATAACAGAAGGTTATACACAGATAACCTGAGGCGTATCACTTAGCAATGTCTAGATCCTTGAATTGTGATATTACAAGTAATTTTCTTGGTACTACTGTCAAAGAGAAAAATATAATAAATATATCTACTATTAGATGCCTTATGTACGAATATAAAGGAAAAGTAAACTGCAATATACATAGTAAAAAACCTTAAGTGCCATAACTGGATTGTTAGCTAGATAAGAAAGTAGATATATGAAAATGAAACCTAATTTTTTATATTATTTGATAGGAAGTGTGAAAGGTGTGCATCATTGAGAAACCACGGATATACCGTCTATGTTGAAAGGAGCGACCATAGGTGTATTAAGCAAACAGTGGTATATAATGGCTAGGGAATGAGAGTTAGATGAGTAAAGTACACACCTGCATTTATGAATTGATATTATTTATTTAGGGGGAGAGGGAGTCAGCGGGCAAGAGCCGCTCAAAATTGGGAGTACAGGGGGAAGAGAGCAATAAGTGAGATGATGCGGTTGCTTAAGCTTGAGGACACTATTAATAATATTTTGAGCTAATGTTCGGACTTATATGTATTGAGGCTATGTATTAGTGCTGCTGTCTAGTATCTTTCACAGCCCTATGGGTCACAAGATGTGCTGAGCCTGACGTGGGGGTAAATTAATGATCTGATCAAATTAGTAATATAGCTGCCAACTTGGGAGAAGTGAATGTGTGTGGGAGTGAAGGGATAACTCCTATATACTAAGACCTTCTGAAGGGTTTAAAATAAAAAAAAGTCAAATCACCAATGGTGTCTGACTGCCACCTATACACCCCGAGAAATGATTCCCATCTAAATATTATACAGAGTCGTCAGTCCTTCCAGTTCTGCCCTTATGATGTACTATGCTGCCTCGGCCGCCGGCAGCTTTAGTATTGAAGTCACTCAAATGGGTACATAGGGCAGTAATACTAGCAAGGCTCATCTGCAGTAAAAGGTTTGATGGGTGTAGAGGTATCTCAGGGTATAGCTAGAAGACTTATAAGTAGGTTGGTATTAAATGGTATTAGATGGATCTCCTGTCTGGTAATAGTCATAAATCTCTGAGCCATGAGTTGTGCGCCTCTTTCATGTAGGCTGTAGGTTATGTATTGAATAAACTTCCTGCAAGACTAATTCGATAAGAAGGTGAATAGTGTCGCCCCTTCAGAGCTATCAACAAATGGCCAAAGTCTACACCATGGGAACAAGATAGCAATATGACATGAAAGGCGGATGGGGAGGACCTTGATAAGTTTGGGTCGTAAAAAAAAAGTAAAAATGTTTAATTAGTGTTGAGGGATTACTTTATGGTAGGTGAGATCAATGAGAGAAACAAATAAATAAATAAGACAAAGGTGTGTCTAAATAAAATTGCTATAAGTACTAAGTCTCTGTGAAGTGTGCAAACAGACCAAACATAAGATGACAAATTAACTTAAGTATTGAAACAGTGGAGTAAATTAACATAATATTAGCATAGGGATACCATACATGAGGATCCGATGTTGAGAGTCAGAATCTAGCCCACACCTAACCTGTAAAGAGTTAAGATATCGAAGGGAGAAGATACCATTAGTCCCATATATATCCATATTTCACAAAGTTTAGACGTAGAGGGGTGGACCATGGCTCTAGGATAGTATGCAGCCAAACTAAGCATCTCCTCCATCTCTGCAAGGAAGAATGTCTCTTGTCGTTTGTAGCGGGCAGGCAAAGCAAGGACCTCATGGCTATGCTGGAGTTCTCGTGAGAACCAAAGCAAAGGCCTCTCTGTCAAGGTGCTCCAGCGGTGATCGTAAAAGACGATGCCTGCATTAGGACTTGCATACATGAGGTCAGTTCCCACTGAGGAGTCCCGATAACCACTTGTATCCCAACCTCTTCTGGTCTGCTGAATTATAGGAGGAGACCCCTCTTGCTGCGTCTCACCGTTGTAGGGAAGAGAAGAGATCTGTGGCAGCTGCTTTGCCAGTTCTAGGAGAGCCAGTAGACTCTGCTTGAGATCCGCAAAGTAGTCATCCATATGCAACAGGGTGATACATTCCTCTCCATTTAGCGCCCCCATATTGCTGCAATTTTCGCACAACCTAATAGGCTGTTCCCTGAGTGCGTAGCAGAAACAAGAAACGGGTAGTCCGAATAACTTCCTGAGTGTCCGGTTAGAGGGTGGGGGTTCCGTGGCCCTGATCTGGGGATATATCTGCAAAAAGTAGCTGGTCCGTAGCGCTCTGATGTGTGGCTATAATGAATTATTAAGTCATTGTTCTGGAAGCCATGCTGAGTAGATGAAAATAAAGAGCCGGTGCCTCATATGATCAGGGCCTCTTCATGCAGGAGTATGGCGTCCTGCTCTGCTAATATCTCGAGAATGAAAAGTCCTGTGAGCCTAAACCTCTGTGTAAATGGTCATAAGAGAATGATGAAGGCTTTTTTGGCTGGATTTCTCAGATTTTAAAAAATATTATATTTGTGAGCAGGAGCTGCAGAAAAACACGTCTCATCCTTGTAGTGGCTAACTCCGCCCCCCTAGTTTCAATAATTATTTTAATAAACAATTTTTTGCTTACTGATCTGGTCTCAGTGTAATTGATTTTATATATATATATATATATATATATATATATATATATATATATATATATATATATATATATATATATATACACATACACACATATACACACACACACACACACAATATATATATATACATACATATACATACATACATACACACACATATACATACACACATATAAGATCCAACAATGACCTGCTTCTTGGGTCCTCTACCATCACCTTCTCTCATACTAGACTACAGGACTTCTCTTGTGTGGCACCAACTCTGAAACGCACTTCCTCGAGCTGTTAGACTTGCCCCTAACCTCTCCTCCTTTAAACATTCCCTAAAGATCTTTCTGTTCAGGGAAGCTTATCGCCCGACTTATTAACAAACTAACTTAACTTAACAGTTGCCCTCTATCTCCTCACTAATCTCATTCTCACCTTTGCAGTCCCCACCTCCTTTTTCCCATCCTCCTACCCATCTAGATTGTAAATTCCCACGGGAATAGGGCCCTCAATCCCCCCTGTATTAGTCTGTAAAATGTTATCTTTTATCGTATTGTTTCTCCATTACCCATGGGCAGCACTGCGGAATATATTATATATATATATATATATACACATACATACATACATACATACATACATACATATACACACACATTATATATATATATATATATATATATATATATATATATACACACACACAAACATACATATATATATATATATATATATATATATATATATATATACACACACAAACATACATACATACATATATATATATATATATATATCATAATTTATGTAACAACTTACCTGATAAATTCATTTCTTTCATATTGGCAAGAGTCCATGAGCTAGTGACGTATGGGATATACAATACTATCAGGAGGGGCAAAGTTTCCCAAACCTCAAAATGCCTATAAATACACCAATCACCACACCCACAATTCAGTTTTACGAATAGCCAAGAAGTGGGGTGATAAAGAAAGGAGTAAAAAGCATCAACAAAGGAATTGGAATAATTGTGCTTTATACAAAAAAAATCATAACCACCATAAAAAAGGGTGGGCCTCATGGACTCTTGCCAATATGAAAGAAATTAATTTATCAGGTAAGTTCTTACATAAATTATGTTTTCTTTCATGTAATTGGCAAGAGTCCATGAGCAAGTGACGTATGGGATAGCAAATACCCAAGATGTGGAACACCACGCAAGAGTCACTAGAGAGGGAGGGATAAAAAAATAAAGACTGCCAATTCCGCTGAAAAAATGAATCTACAACCCAAATCATAACTTTTAATCTTATAATGAAAAAGAAAAAAAATGAAATTATAAGCAGGAGAATCAAACTGAAACAGCTGCCTGAAGATCTTTTCTACCAAAAACTGCTTCTGAACAAGAAAAAACATCAAAATGGTAGAATTTAGTAAATGTATGCAAAGAAGACCAAGTTGCTGCTTTGCAAATCTGATCAACTGAAGCTTCATTCTTAAAAGCCCAGAAAGTGGAAACTGACCTAGTAGAATGAGCCGTAACCCTCTGAGGTGGGGATTTACCCGACTCCAAATAAGCGTGATGAATCAAAAAGCTTTAACTAAGATGCCAAAGAAATTGCAGAAGCATTCTGACCTTTCCTAGAACCAGAAAAGATAACAAATAGACTAGAAGTCATCCTGAAAACTTTAGTAGCTTCAACATAATATTTCAAAGCTCTTACCACATCTAAAGAATGTAAAGATCGTTCCAAAGAATTCTTAGGATTAGGACACAAAGAAGGGACAACAATTTCTCTACTAATGTTGTCGGAATTCACAAGTTTAGGTAGGAACTTAAATGAAGTCCTCAAAACCGCCTTATCCTGATGAAAAAAATCAGAAAAGGAGACTCACAAGAAAGAGCAGATAATTCAGAAACTCTTCTAGCAGAAGAGATGGCCAAAAGAAACAACACTTACCAAGAAAGCAATTTAATGTCCAAAGAATGCATAGGCTCAAACGGAGGAGCCTGTAAAGCCTTCAAAACCAAATTAAGACTCCTAGGAGGAGAGATTGATTTAATGACAGGCTTGATACGAACCAAAGCCTGAACAAAACAATGAATATCAAGGAGTTCAGCAGTTTTTCTGTGGAATAAGACAGAAAGAGCAGAGATTTGTCCCTTCAAGGAACTTGCAGACAAACCCTTATCCAAACCATCCTGAAGAAACTGAAAAATTCTAAAAGAATGCCAAGAGAACTTATGAGAAGAACACCATGAAATGTAAGTCTTCCAAACTCGATAATAAATCTTTCTAGAAACAGATTTACGAGCTTGCAACATAGTATTAATCACTATGTCAGAGAAACCTTTATGACTAAGCACTAAGCGTTTCAATTTCCATACCTTGAAATTTAATGATTTGAGATCCTGATGGAAAAACGAACCTTGAGATATAAGGTCTGGCCTTAATGGAAGTGGCCAAGGTTGACAATTGGACATCCGAACAACATCCGCATACCAAAACCTATGCGGCCATGCTGGAGCCACCAGCAGCACAAACTATTGCTCCAAGATGATTTTGGAAACCAGTCTTGGAAGAAGAACTAGAGGCGGAAAAATATAGGAAGGTTGATAACTCCAAGTGACAATGCATCCACTGCTTCCGCCTGAGGATCCCTGGACCTGGACAGGTACCTGGAAAGTTTCTTGTTTAGATGAGATGCCATCAGATCTATTTCTGGAAGCCCCCACATCTGAACAATTTGAAAAAGCACATCTGGGTGAAGAGACCACTCTCCTGGATGTAAGGTCTGATGACTGAGACAATCCGTTTCCCAATTGTCTATACCTGGGATATGGACCGCAGAAAATAGACAGGAGCTGGATTCCGCCCAAACAAGTATCCGAGATACTTCTTTCATAGCCTGAGGACTGTGAGTCCCACCCTGATGATTGACATATGCTACAGTTGTGACATTGTCTGTCTGAAAAAAAATAAATGGCTCTCTCTTCAATAGAGGCCAAAACTGAAGAGCTCTGAGAATCGCACGGAGTTCCAAAATATTGATTGGTAATCTCGCCTCTTGAGATTTCCAAACCCCTTGTGCTGTCAGAGATCCCTAGACAGCTCTCCAACCTGTTGTGATCATGGTCCAGGTTGGATTAACCAAAGAGACCCGTAGAACTATACGATGGTGATCTAACCACCAAGTAAGAGATAGTTGAATATTGGGATTCAAGGATATTAAATGTGATATCCTAGTATAATCCCTGCACCATAAATTCAGCATACAAAACTGGAGAGGTCTCATATGAAAACGAGCAAAGGGAATCGAGTCCGATGCTGCAGTCATGAGACCGAACTTTTTTGGTAAAATGATGCTCCAACCATGTCTTTGAAGAAACAACAGAAGTTGAAACATATGCGATTCTGCAGAACGAAAAGACTGAGCATGTACCAAGATATCGTCCAAATAAGGAAACACTGAGAACCTTTGAAAAGATTCCTAGAGCTGTCGCTAAGCCAGAAAAGAAGAGCAACAAATTGGTAATGCTTGTCTAAAAAAAGAGAATCTCAGAAAATGAAAATAATCTGAATGAAACAGAATATGAAGATATGCATCCTGTAAGTCTTATTGTGGGCAAATAATGCCCTTGCTGAACAAAAGGCAGAAGGCAGAATAGACCTTATAGTCACCATTCTGAAAGATGGTAGTCTTACATGACAATTCAAAAGATTTACTTTCTTTGGAACAATGAATAGTTCTGAATAAAAACCCCAGACCCCATTCCTGAAACTGAACTGGTATGAATACCCCAGATAACTCCAGGTCTGAAACACACTTCAGGAAAGTCTAAGCCTTTACTAGAATTGCTGGAATATGTGAGAGAGAAAAAGACTTCACACAGGCGGTCTTACTCTGAATCCTATTCTGTACCCCGAGAAACAATATTCTGAATCTAAGGAGTTTGGACCGAATTGAACCAAACAACTTTAGAAAAATCTTAACCTGCCCCCTACCAGCTAAGCTGGAATAAGGGCCGCACCTTCATGCGAATTTGGGGGCTGGCTTTGATCTCTTAAATGGCTTGAATTCATTCCATTTTGAAGAAAGCTTCCAATTAGAAACATATAACTTGGGGAAGAATTAGGTTTCTGTTCCTTATTAAGAACAAAAATGGTTAGAAGCTTAAGATTTACCCTTAGAACTTAATCTTGAGGCAAAAAAACTCCCTTCCCCACAGTAACAGTTGAAAGTATTGAATCCAACTGTGAACCAAATAATTTATTACCTTGGAAGGAATTAAAAATAGAAATCTGGATTTAGAAATCAAATCAGCATTCCAAGATTTAAGCCACAAAGTTCTTCTAGCTAAAATAGCTTAATACATAGATTTAACCTCAATTTTGATAATATCAAAAAATGGCATTACAAATGAAATTATTAGCATGTTGAATCAAGTTAACAATGCTAAACAAATCATAATCCGATACTTAATGCGCTAAAGTTTTCAACCAAAAAAGATGAAACAGCTGCAACATCAGCCAAAGAAATTGCAGGCCTAAGAAAAGGACTTGAAAATAAATTAATTTTACTTAGATAAGATACAAGTTTCCCATCTGAAGGATCTTTAAAATAAATACTATTTTCCATAAGAATAGTAGTACGTTTAGCAAGAGTAGAGATAGCCCCATTAACTTTGGGGATCTTTTCCCAAAACTCCAAACTAACTGCTGGCAAAGGATACAATTTTTAAAACCTTAAAGAAGGAATAAAAGAAGTAACAGGCCTATTCCATTACCTAGCATTAGGAACTGAAAAAAAAACCTCTGAAGTAACCACAGGAGGTTAATAAACAGAATTTAAATGTTAACTAGCTTAAAATTCAAGAGGACTAGTCTCCTCAATATCCAACATAATCAACACTTTTCCAACAAAGAACGAATGTACTCCATTTAAAATAAAAAAGTAGATTTGTTAGTTTCAATATCTGATGAAGGATCTTCTGATCGGATAGATCCTCATCAAAGAAGGATAATTCAGTATGCTGTCGGTCATTTGAAAATTCATCAACTAAATGAGAAGTTTAAAAAAGACCTTTACATTTTATTAGATGGCGGGATGGCAGACAAAGCCTTCTGAATAGAATCAGAAAAATATTCTTATAAATTCCCAGGTATATCTTGTACATTAGATGTTAAAAGAATAGCAATAGACAATGCATTAATACTGATGGACATTTTCTCTGCATGTAAAAGTTTATCATGATAACTTAATACAAACCACAGCTAAAGATATAAATTCAGGAACAGTTTTGAGATATCTTGCAAATGTAAGAGAAAAAACAACATATAAAGCAAAATATCAATTTCCTTATATGACAGGTTCAGGAATGAGGGAAAAAATGCAAACCGAATAGCCTTCTGACATAGAAAAAAAGACCAGAGGCAAAAGAAATGGAGTCTTAAAATAACAAAAAAATATTTGGCGCCAAGTATGACGCACAACAAACAGAAAAAATATTTTTGGGCGCCAAAGACGTCCGGAAATGAAACACTTGCGTCATAGATGACGCAACCTCGTGAAAGACTCAGCGCCAACTAAGACGCAGGAAATGACAAATTTGCATCACGAACGTAACTTGTGCGCCAAAAAAATCTTGCGCCAAGAATGACGCAATAAATTTTGGCATTTTGTGCCCTCGCGAGCCTAATACAGCCTGCAATTTAAAAGAGTCAATTTGAAAAAGACTAAACCCCAGGTAAGAAAAAAAAAAAATGTAAAAATGCATTTCCCAGATATGAAACTGACAGTCTGCAAGAAAAGGAAATATACTGAAACCTGAATCATGGCAAATATAAGTACAATACATATATTTAGAACTTTATATAAAGTGCCAAACCATAGCTAAGAGTGTCTAAAGTAAAAGAAACATACTTACCAAAAGACACCCATCCACATATAGCAGATAGCCAAACCAGTACTGAAACGAGAATCAGTAGAGGTAATGGTATATAAAAGTATATTGTCGATCTGAAAAGGGAGGTAGGAGATGAATCTCTATGACCGATAACAGTGAACCTATGAAATAGATCCCCGCTAGGATGACCATGGCATTCAATAGGTGATACTCCATTTGCATCCCTCTGACATTCACTGTACTCTGAGAGGAACCGGGCTTCAAAAATGCTGAGAAGCGCATATCAACGTAGAAATCGAGCACAAACTTACTTTACCACCTCCATAGGAGGCAAAGAGGTTGTTAAACTGAATTGTGGGTGTGGTGAGGGGTGTATTTATAGGCATTTTGAGGTTTGGGAAACTTTGCCCCTCCTGGTAGGATTGTATATCCCATACGTCACTAGCTCATGGACTCTTGCCAATTACATGAAAGAAATATATATATATATATATATATATATATATATAAACATACATACACACACACACAAACATGTTGGTATTCCGTGATTAACACAAACCTCTGAGGAAGAAGGAGAAATACATCCTTTGAAAGCGTAAGGGACAATCTATTGCTCCATTTGGAGATTTCTAATACCATCTATACATCGTAAACTTTGCCATATATTTGCTTTTTTAAAAACTTATTGGTTTGTGTTAATCATGGAATACCAACCTGTTTGTGGGAAAAATCACTCTCTTCTGACTGAGATACAGCATCTACAGTTCCCTACCTACAGAGTTCATGATCCACAGGCTTTTGTTATGTGTGTTGTACATGCCTCATATGTTTGAGGATTTTAAATGTGAGTGGCCATTTGTTTGTTTTTATTATAATTTTATACATAATAAACAGTTTTACACTATGTATTTTTCTTCTGCTTTTTATCCTGCATAAATCTGCTGGAACCTGGAGAATATTTGTGACTGGTCTCTATCTGGATTCAAACTCCATACTCTGAGAGGAGAAGAATATTCCATACTCTGAGAGGAGAAGAACACATATATACGGCCAAGCAACCACTACTACTGCAGATCTTTGGAAGTTTCCCCACTTACAGAGGCGGCAACTTACCTCATACGATTGAGGTTTGTTCTAGCAAGTGCAATACCTACCGGATATCTAGTGTGACAAATCTTTTACTTTTCCATTTTTAAATTACACATGTTTTGATTGGACTTTTCAAGAACTGTTCTATTATCGCTGTATTTATAACTTATTACCGATAACTTATCACTAGCTCATTAGACACACTTTTGTGAATACATTTATTAAGATTAAGATTTTGGTTGACAATATACCCTTGTATATGGTCTAGTGATAATCATATCCATAGGCCTTTTTCCAACTAACACCAGGGGGCCATTTGAGTTACTTGTTTGTAAAAATATATGCATAAAATAGGAAACCTACCTTACTTGTATCTGGGATCAAATCCTTGTATAGCGCTCCTCTCAACCCTCTTCTTTATATATATATATATATATATATATATATATATATATATATATATATATATATATATATATATATATACACACACACACACACACACACACATATATATATATATATATATATATATATATATATATATATATATACACACACACACACACATATATATATATACACATACATATAAATATATACACACACACACACACACATATATATATGTAGGGCACAAGATGCAGCTTTTTATATGGCTGTCTAGCCAGTAGAGGGTTAATGACACAGCAATACAAAAAATAATTATTTATACCATTTTGATTAAGAGGTAAAGCTTTTGTAGACAGAACGGTATTACAAATACAGACATCTCCGAGCCATAGAAAGAGCAATCCTGACAACTTTGAATTTAATAATTTGCAGTAATTTTTAATATTCCGTGACAGTGCACCACAGTTAAAAATGTGATAACAAAAGATATTTACAAAAGTTTTACTATTAACAGTATTTTATTATTCCAAAAGACCATAAAAATAGAAGCATTCTTGCACTATTGCAGTAAAGTTATAATGAAACAAACTATCTCCTAAAATATCCAGTATTTTCACTTCCATATACATTACCCTATTGCAGGGCTCAGTTGAGTGCTTAAAGACACACAGAACTGAAGTGACACAAAACTATATTTTATCCACTGTCCAAATAGCCAGCAGCAACACTTAGTTATCCTGGACTCCTAATGACACTGAGGGCAGAGGTGCAGGGGAGGAGATAGGCTGTGGTGCATCAAATTAGTATAAACAGGAGGTGAGACACAGCAAACACTGATCTTACTGTGTGATTATGTAAAGCACTGGACTAGGTGAGCTATTTGGGGCAAATAGATGTTTATATTAGTCTGATAGCAATTATACCCATTTTTTTTCTTATAATATGATTTTGATTAAAGGGACATGAAAAAACAGGGCAAGTAAACTAAGGATTCTTTTACTAAATGTGTATATAGTTTTGTTCACTCTTTACCAACCTCTGGAGGAACATGGCAGCAGACTAACTATATGTCAACCATGCTGAAACTGTACCATGGAAGCCAAAGGTTGTCTTCATTATGTGCATGTTGTCAGTATAGCATTACAGCTTTAGCACTTTACAAGATAAGACAGATAGAACTATATTAATAAATAGTAATTAATACAAATCTTAAACTGGTTGAATCACTGTAGCAAACTATACAAATATCCATTTACATTGGTTAAGAATTATTACTCCCAAATTTATTCAAATAAATAGGTCAACAAAATTTAAAGAGTTTCCAAACACACAGCATTCAGTAAAAGGTATGCAGTATATTTGCTAGTGCAGGGCTAAAGGGATTAACATTACTTTGCATTTGTCTTGCTTCCTCTACAGCTTGAATCAAGGCTACTCCACTACCTAAACATTATCCATCCAAACAATATGTTCAGTGTATAAAATTGCAAACGTGATGTATGGATTTTTCAAAATGTCTATTTGATAAGATCCCTTATGCCCACTCTCTTTCCCAAAAATAAATCAAACAAGTGTGCATTACTTCCCATATCTGTTATATTACAAAGTCCAGCATTAGATATAGTTTGTTTAGTAAGGAAGTGCCGTAGTTGTTGGCAAGGCAACTAAATGAACATTATGTACTACTTAAAGGACCACTCAATGCAGCATAATTGCATAATTAACAAGCGCATAATAAAAAAACAATGATTTAACACCTATTGTGAATTTCAAATAAAGCAGTACATTTTTTATCTGACAATTTTGTTTTTTTCTCTCCCATTTTCAGCCCCCCTGTATCATGCGACAGACATCAGACAAATCACAGACTGGTATAAGTATACCCTGTGAGCTTGTGCACATGCTCAGTAGGATTTTGTTCCCCTAAAAAGTGTGAAAAAGTTTGATAATGGAAGTAAATTGGAAAGTGTCTTAAAACTGCATTATCGATCTGAATCATAAGTTTATTTTGACTTGAGAATCCTTAAAAGAAAAAAAAAATGAAAATGAAAACAAGACACTTACTCTATCTAAGGACACAGAGTGGACTTTTTAACTTACCAAATCATTTGTCTTAAAGTGTCAGTAAACATTAAAAATAATGTTATATAATTCTGCACATAGTGCAGAATTATATAACATTATATTAGCGCAGAGCAGGAGCGAGCTGCACTTAGTGCTATGGCGCGGTCGGGCCGGGCTGTGACTATACAGCTGGCCCGATGTGCTGTTTGTGATCTGCTGAGCGGGTCTGTTTTTTTCAGAGAGCGGGTCTGTAAAACAGCAGGTTTTTTTTTAAAATTCTAAGGGGAAATTTTGTTTTATAAAGGTTGCGCTAATATAATGTTATATAATTCTGCACTATGTGCAGAATTATATAACATTATTTTTAAGGTTTACTGTCCCTTTAAGCCCACATCACTTCAGAAGCATAGAAATTGACGCTTTATGACAGGGATACAGGAACTGGGGAAATGCCAGCACCATTGCTCAGAGCATGCCTGTAGCACTATGAACACATCATTGCAAACAGGCTGCCCACAGAAAGTTTTCTCTCATTTCTAGGTAAACACTATAAAATGTCTGTGAAAGTCAACTGAAAAACAAACACAATTTGAAAAAAAAGATTGCTTGAGACGTTCATCTTAATATTCCAGTGTAAATTTTTGTTTTCTTTCTTTTCTCTCTCTCTCTCTCTCTCTCTCTCTATGTGTGTTTGTGTGTGTGTGTTTGTGTGTGTGTGTGTGTGTTTCTCAAATGCACAGCTTAACAATAACCACAATGGTCTTGAAACATCATGCATTTTAACTTTTATCTATATATCTATCTATATATATATCTATATCTATCTATATATCTATATATCTCAATAAATCACGTAACGGTAGAACGCATGTTTGCGTTCCAGTACAGTTTGGCGCCACATCAATCTGAAGGGGGTATGAACACAGTTTAATTTTTTAATGTACTATATAAGAGAGTGATTTATGTACATTGTTGTCATTCTGATGAAGTTGATGTAATCTCCCCGAAAACGTTGAATAAAACCTTTGCTGTTTGATTTTGAAAAGTCCTGAGAGTGCATTCTTTTGTGCAAAAAATAATATATATATATATATATATATATATATATATATATATATATATATATATATATATATATATATATATAGTCACATTTAGTGAAACGGAATATGAATATGATACTTCAGACCAGGAAACACTTTCACAACAAGCTAGCAATTCTATACTAGTTAAGGAATCCATCTCTGTGCTAGATATCCCCACTACCTCTACTACCACACAGTCAAAAAACGGGGTGGGCATTTCCAGACCGAATACAAAAATAAAAACAAAAATAAAGTACGTAGAGGGAGCAGGGGAAGAGGCAGTCGATATCCCCACAGAAAGAAAGTGTCTTACAGGACAGGTCATCAATAAATAATGTAGTCAATTTGTCCTCTAGGTGTCTAACTTAAAAAGAAGTTTCTCTTTTGCAAGGGGGTTTAAACTTTGC
The DNA here is from genome assembly GCF_027579735.1 of Bombina bombina. Classification (NCBI taxonomy): domain Eukaryota; kingdom Metazoa; phylum Chordata; class Amphibia; order Anura; family Bombinatoridae; genus Bombina; species Bombina bombina. The sequence goes on along the minus strand of NC_069500.1, from coordinate 297,894,252 downwards.
CCCTAGTTGTTCAATCTGTTTTCCACAGTACTGGATGTTAATAGGTTTGTTAGGAGTTTAACTTTGAAGAAACATTTTGCGAAAGATAATGAAACTGTCACAAGTGAAGTAGAAGATGGTCAGGTTGTCTATGTGCAGCATGTCTCTAATTTTAATGATTACACTGCAATGGTGGACATGCAGGAATTTATCAATGAGAATGACTGCACTCAGGCAACCAGATTTGGTCCTTCCAAAAAAGACATCAATTTGAGTAGATTTAAAGAAAAGAGTTTCTTTTACCCTATTCATAGTAGGGGTCAACATCTACAGGTATTTCAACAGACCTTAGAAACTCAATTGATTGCATTAGAATAAAACTACTAATACATACAAAAGTAATCTCACATATTAAGAAAGAAAGGCAATTCAGACACTTAAAAATGACCAAAGTATAGTAATCAGGGAATCCGACAAAGGTGGTAATACAGTGATTTTGAATAAAAGCGATTATTTAATTGAAGCTAATAGGCAGCTTGCCAATACTGATATATACCAACCGCTTTTGTCTGATCCCACTGAATTATTTAGGAAGATACTATCAGAAGTAGTACATAAAGCCAAATTGGATGGGGTTGTCTCAGAAAAAGTTATGGAGTATTTATTACCTAAGAATACTTGTATTTCATCAGCTTCCAAAGCTACATAAAGATCCTGAACATCCCCCAGGCCGCCCGATAGTGGCTGGCATTGGCTCACTAA